>NC_047527.1:150595987-150916582 GCF_012275295.1 Melopsittacus undulatus
GGGACCAGATTACTGCAGCATTGCTTCAGGCAAGCTATGAATATGAATTCTTGCAGGCTGGCGTCTGCTCTATGTGCACCTTAGTCCATGCATTGTCTGATAAACAAGTATTCCCAATATGTTTTGTTTGGAATTGACACAGCAGTGACTTGAGTTTTCAAGAACAAAGTCTTTTTGTCTTGAAGCATATTGATGATTAGTGAACTTTGCTTTTAAATGAAAATCATGAGTCCTAACAGGATGTCCCTTTTGTTTTCAGGGCTTGGCACAGCATGAATATAATTCGAGAAAACAGAGATCTTGCTTGTTTCTACACAACAAAACATTCATGGAGGGGAAAGTAAGTAAAGTTTGGGGGTTCTTTTAGTGTGCTGTGTGTAATTTCTGCTCTCCAGTATTGGATTTTACTGTGTAGCTCTTGTATTGATGGATGCGGGTTGAACTGCAGGCTCCTGCTGCTCAGTCTGTGAACTGAATCTGCACTAGAATCAATTTGGTGTTTTAGCCTTCCCCTGCACATGTTCCCACACTCTGTAGCTCTGGAATGAACCACCTGACTTACTCAGCTTCCGAGTCTCTTGAAATGACTGTATAAAGCACTAATTTTAAAGTGGAAAAGCTGCTTCTTGGAGCAGGTTCTTGGAGGAGTAGTGTGTTATGTATAGATGTGTGTGATCAGTCCAGGCATATACTTAACACGTTGTGTAATAGATTATCAGTCCAAGTACTAGGTGAGATTGAAGAATTCTGTTACTACAAATAAACTTTAACCCTAAAGGGGGTCTTGAATCTATAAAATGATTGTTCAGCAATGCCTCTGACTGCAGAAGCTAGGGAACTTCTAATAAAGCTGTCCATTAAATTGTCATAGTGGTTAGGCTGAGTTTGATGCCAGCTATTATACATACATATATACATGAAGCTTCATAGGTCTTTCTTTGGTCTCCTTACTGGTTGATCCTTCTCACATAGTAGTGCTGTGGAACTGGGATTTTTCCTTGCTACCTAAACATCAACAGAACCATCAGGGTGTGTTGTCTGCATCTCAGGAGCATGAGTACAGCTTGATTCTAATGACGACACTAAGGAATGATGTTGTTTGACCAGTGAGATGAAACTGGTTGGGATTTTTGGTGGTTGTTGTGGGTTTATTTTTGGGGGAGAGGGGGGTTGTTATTTCTTTTGTTGCTTGCTGATAAATACTTCATGAAATTTTCCTATCAGTTTTTTGGAATCCTGGGAAGGAAAGGAGAATGGGATTGCAAGGAGTGGCAGCCACAGATCTTTCTCAAGTGTTCTTTGAAGAACCATGAGATTGCTGTAGTGTGTAATCAAATTGCGCCCTGTGTCTGTCAGCAAAACGTAAAGCCCTGCATAGTTCAGAGTCGAGACTGAGCAGCTCTCTGAGGGCAAAACCTTTCCTTTGTCAAGACAGATTCTTGATTGACTTTAAATGAGAAGTTTAGTATTTAGTTTGACCTCAGCACTTCTGTATTGGGTCCTACCCCAGTTAAGATCCATGCCTTTGGATTTGTGTGGGCATGGGTGAAGAAACAGTTTCCTTCACTAGTAAAAAGATATTATGCTGGGGTAGAATGTTAGGACAGTTTGTCCTTCCTAATCTTTCTGTTGCCCAGCAGAAAATATCTGATCTCCTCTTCTGCAGTTCCTGTGGCCTGTGTGCAAGCATAGTGTGCGTGTGATTTGAGCCGCTTGATGAAAATCAAACAGATAGAACTCAGATTGCTTCTGCTGCCCAGTGCCTTCCATTAAAGAGCCTCTTCCTACATGATGCAGGCTGTTGAAGTTAGAGTAGTATGATCTTGAACTTTGGCAGTAGTGGTCTGATAAACGAAGTATTCTAGAACTTCTAAAGTCTAAAGTCTACAACAGAGGCTTAGTTTAAAACTCAGTGACCCTTCACTTTTCACATAATGAAGGGAAAGGCAGTATCTTGTGAGCAGCTGCTTCATGCTGCAGCAGAAGCTTATATGGCTTTTAGTAAGCTAATATTTGAATACTTAAGTCCACTCAGTTCATAGTTATAATCTCAGTATAATCTATGGATACCATAAAAAAAAGGCAGTAACTTAATGTGTAGTGCTAAATGGCCTGAATCACTTCATGGGCTACATGCACAGCAGTTGAAGTATTTTCTAATAGTACAGATGATGGTGCCCCTGTGTTTTTCTGTTGTTCCATAAAATTAATGAATGCTGTACTTTGAGTGTGGTGGTATAAAATTTATCTACCAGGTTCATCCTAATTAGGAAAGTACAACTTGTGGAGTGCTTGGAAGGAACTAGTGAGTAAGCAATAGCCTTTTTACTGGGAAGAGGAGATTTGCTTCAGATTCTTCTCAGAGCAGCCTAGTATTAGCCTGTACTGCAGAGTATGAGAGAGAATTAATGGTAAGTCTTCAAGGCCCAGAGATATAAATACCTTTCTATGTATTTAGAGGTGAGGTTCTGGACAAGAGTGTGTTTAAGTGCTCATGAGAACTGACTTCTGAGTCTCCTCTGTTCGTGCAACAAGGCTTGGGTCTTCTGCGTTTACCTATGGAGAGGAGATGAAAGAAATGGTAACTCAGTAAACCTGCTGTTCTGTCTTGTGTTCCTTGTCACATCACGTATTAAGAATGCTGGGTAATCAATATGCTTCCTAGATGTTGAAATGCTGCCTTGAGCATGAAGGGAGGAAGGGTAGGGGCTATAATGTTTGGAAGCTAGTCTTCAGTTACGTGTGCTCATTGCATATCCATATTCTGCACAAAGCATTATGAAGCTCTTTAGTATGGTGAGTAAATAAATAATCCTTAAACAAATACTGAAGTGCTTTATTACCTGTGATAAGTTCTTTAGAATAGGATAAACAAGCCTTATTTGTAAATCATATGAAAGACACAGCACCTACCTGAATTCTGCAACAAGAGGAGAGGGAAGAGTTGGGTTGCTCAAAGGATTTTCTTATCTATGAGTTGGAGCGTTCTTCAACAGACTGAATATAGTGGAATAATTAGCAGCTAGAGTGACTTCAAATGCTCTGCTTCATTACTACAACTTCTTTCCCCCTGCATCTTAAATAAGGAAAATTCAACTACATGGAAAGCCAAACAGGCTTTTCAAATAGATTAAACATCTTTAAGGTGGCAGGTTACTTCAATATTACAGATTTTTCTGACCTTTGAAGAAAATAAGTATGTACTTTATTACTAGATAAACTCTTGTGGGCCTGTAATGGCTTAAACCTGCACCAGATGGAATAATGGAAAATGGTAGGGAATGAAATTTGTCAGATTGATTGTGTCAGGCAGATACTTTTGACTTTGCTATTATGAGAGAAGACAGGGTAGGTCAAATAACATGAGGCAGCAACTCTGAATGTATCTGAAACTCATGCAAAGTTTGACCTTGTATAGAAATGATGGCTTGTGCTGCAGACTTGGGATGTGAGAAAGAAGGGACTGCAACACCAGAGCATAAAGAAGTGGTTTCTTAATGCAGTGTCTAGTATGGCATGCATCTGATTAGTCAGCCATCTGGTTGGTCCTATCCCTAGAAAACCCACAGGTTACCAAGAACTGAAACTGAATTGGTTTTATTTGGTTCAGATTCAAGAAAGGCACCCATGTTTCCATTCTCATTCTTTGACCAAAGAACACTTACTAGAACTGGTTCTGGTTCAGGTTTTGCTTGACTTTCTGGGCAGGACTGGTTCCAGATAAAGTACCCTAAACCAAGAAGTTTGTACAAGTAGTAAGGATTTAATATAATCTTCTGTTTCAAACTCTGCTTAATTATGTTGCAAAACTTTCTGATGCAGAAATATGTAAATAAGTCTATATAAAGAGATGGTTCAGAGTATGCTGTGAATGTTGTCTAGGAAATGAAACTGGTAAAGTTTCCATTTTGCTCTTGCAGTATCTGAATTTCTTAGCCTTAGCTCACTTCTGCTGGTTTCTAACATGCCTGAAATGCCAGCAGCTACCATGCTACACTGTTCTTTAAGCACTATGGCAGTTAAAATACCTGTGATATTGAGAGGCAGTGACTAGCTGCATATTGCACTATAGCTTCAGCAATCTGAGTGTCTCTGAGTTTAGTAACCCTCATTTTCCTCAAGGTGAAGAAAACTAGGCTTGGCCATAGGAAGACTTTGGCTTGTTATAGTATTGTGAATGGGTGTGTGAATTGGGTTATTTCATGTTATAATTGTTGTCTGAGACAGCTTCAGACAGATGCTTTAGAGTATCACAGGGACCATTTCCAATCTGTGTAGAGTTTCTTTTTTTGGGTGTGTTTTTGTTTGGTTTGGGTTTTTATTATAATGTGTTCTGATTTGGTATTACCTTTCAGTGCAAGTGCCACGGGTCTTTGGTCCTGACTTAGCTGGTAACCTGGGAAAAGATATGCATGAGGAAATATAGTTAGTAGTATTTAACTTGTATGTGCCCTTTAAGGCTACATAGAACAGAGGAGCTAAAGAAAATTCCATATCAGTTTCCTGACAACGATTTGTGTATAGCTTCAGCAGGGTTTTTCTGTGACTTCTGGAGAAACTAACATTCTTCTGTGTTCTAGGTATAAGCGAGTGTTTTCAGTAGGAACCCATGCCATCACCACATACAATCCCAACACGCTAGAAGTTACAAATCAGGTAACTATAATTTCTGAAGCTGATTTCTGACTTACGTTCACCATCCAGAGTGAATAGTGGCATTCGGGGTTCAGAAACTATCTAGTTTGGTGAGATCATGGCAAAACCAGAACATAACACTGGTGCTGCCTTCACTAGCTCTACAAATATCCAGTGGGTTTTGTACTTTCAGGCAATTTGTCTTTATTGGCCAATAGGGAGTAGTTTGCTTTTGGGTGTGCTGTTCGGAATGAACTGGTGTAAGTTTGATCACTCTAAATCTATGTCCCTGCAGGGAATCGGAGCAGTTATTTACTTTGCAGAGTGTCAAATAGGAAGTTCAAGCTAAAGCTGGCACGTAGCATGCAAGCTACTGTTTCATTACAGCAACGTACTCAGTTATTATAGGTACTAAGTGGATTTGAGTGGAGGAGATGGAACTTTACAATTACTAACAGGGTAACCTAATTACTTTCAATTGTCTAGTGGCCTTATGGAGATATCTGTAGTATTTCCCCTGTTGGAAAAGGACAAGGAACAGAATTTAGTCTCACTTTTCGGAAAGGGAGTGGAAAAAAGTCTGAAACTCTGAAGTTTTCCACAGAGCACAGAACAGAACTCCTTACAGAGGCACTGGTAAGATGATTGTTTCTTCAAGCAAGCAGTAAGTACTTGGTTATCATTACAGTTTGTGGTAGCTTCTTCTGCTTTGTTTCTTTACATAGAAGCAGGTTGTCTTTTGATGTGTTATGTTAATGTACTTGTTCTAGTGTCAGTTGCAGCAGTTAGTGCATGATTCTTACATAGTAAAGCTGCAAATACTGACTGCGTTTAACTGCAGTGAAATGGTGAACCTTCAAGGAGGCTTAGTTCAAGTCCCTTGAAACAGGGTCAGCTTAAACAGGCTTTCTGGATAGATTGGCTGTTGTTTGTATTCATTCATTTTTAACTTTCTTAAATACAGAGGTTCAGGACAGACTTCTCAGAAGGAAAAATCACAGGAAGGGTGAGTGTGCAGCTTTTCTGCATCATTAATGAATGATCTCAAGATTTAAACTGCTTTGTTCACGTATGTGATGCTTGTGTTGTATGCGGTACCTAAAACACTTTTGCTCATTTGTATCTGAAGTCTTGCTTTGAGAAGAGAAAGTCAAGAGTTTGATCAAAAGCAATGGGAACCTTCTCAGTAGTAGAATATTTGAGTTCTCTCCCCTTGGTCTAAGCCTTATGTGGTGCACTTAAAGACTGTGAATGTTGCTGCTGGAATAAATGCCTTTGCCATGTGGTGTTTCATTTGGAGAGAAGGAAGAACTAAAACAGAAGCTTTGATTCATTATTCAGTGTTTACTACTTCCAACACTTTTACTTTCCAACTCTGGATAGTTTTTTCTGTGTAACATCCTGAATGCTTGGTGTGGGAATATGGTTTCCTAGGAAGATTCCTGTATGTCAAATTAAAGACAAGATTGCTATATAATGGATCTTGGTAATAATCAAGGCAGTATGGGGTATTGGACTTGGTATTTGGTTTTATGTCTTCCTGTCACAGAAGATAGCACCTATCGCATAGACTAGATCTTTAGTGATGAGCATAACAGACTGCTGGAAGTTGGGTGTCTCCTTTGTCTTACTGTAGCTTTTGCTGTTTCTCAGTGAGTGTGTTTGTAAAGGAATGTGGCTGCAGAAGGTGAAAAATTCACAGTGTAGTGGTAAGCTTACCTTAATTTAGTTCTGCTGAAAAACAGCACCTGGTGCAATAGCTATTTCCTTGTCTAACCACAGTGCACATTATCTGTGAATAGATCACCTTCTGTAGCAGCTTCCTCTTGGAGTGGCTGTTCTCTCTTCAGAATACATTATTAAAGCTGACTTCCTTGTCAGTCGACAGCGACCTGAATTCATAGTGTTCTTAACATAGATAAGAGCATTAAGAGAAATCGTAGTTTTTGAACTTTATACCCACACTGCTTACTAGACAGGGAAAGAACTGTTGCTGTGTAGTAAAGGAGTGTGTGTGTACATCTAAAAGTAGCTCTCTCTGCAGAGATACAACTGCTATAAACATCACTGGAGTGATACGAGGAAATCTGTGATTCTGGAAGTGACTCCTGGAGGTATTGACCAAATTGATCCTGCAACAAATAAAGTCCTGTGCTCCTATGACTACAGGAATATTGAAGGCTTTGTTGATATTGCTGGCTATCAGGGAGGCTTCTGTATCCTCTATGGAGGATTTAGTAGATTGGTGAGTACTAAAACAAAAGATCTCGGTATGGTGCTTAGGTTGTTTATAGCTGTATGTTTAATAATGAAGCTTCAACAGAATTTGGTCATATAAGTATGTGCATCTTTGGGACCCAAATGTATTCTATTTTATTAGCATGAAATACCCAGTTATTTATATTTGGATGGTGAGTATGACTGTAATTTGGACAGGGAGTTTCCTGACATTTCTCGATGTTACAGAAGCGACAGTCAGTGTTCCTAACCCATGTAAGTGACAAAGATGTTCTATTCAGAAAGAGATTGATCAGTGGTGGTGCTTCCTTTTTAGGTCTGTGGTTGATATTCAGCAGCTTTGCTTGGGAAATATTGCAGTGTAATGTTGGTTTCAAAATCCTGGGATCCAGGGTGTCTGTGAGCAATACTCCAAGCAGCAAAAGTGAATCTTTAGGAATTAATTCATGGTCATGGATGTAAATACTGTGACCTTGGTCACTACTAACAGGATAGGACTTTGCACTCTAGATCATGGTTTCTGTGTCTCTTGTACTGCAGCATGCTTTTCTCTGGCATAAAACTAGTGATACAGAATTGAACCTCTCACCTTGCCTAGCAAGGCTGGATAGCAGCTGGGGCTGCCTTTATGGCTCTCTGGCTCCTCACTCCTGCCAGGCTGTCAGCATCTGTTGCCAATGCAAGGCATACAGACCTTTACTTTAATACCATGCTAATGTGTAGAAGGGTATCATTTAGGAATAGATGCTGTATGTTGGTGTTTTAGAAAAGCAAATATGCACCTAATAGTGAATCTCTTGTGTAATAAGTAACCTCTTTATACCATGCACTTAGCAAAGTCAAGGCCAGCTGCTGGAAAGATTCTCTCTGTTAGATATATAGGGGGGGATTACTTATAGAACTGTGATTTCTTGAGCTATGCATATTTTTTACCTGTGGGTTTGGTTTTTTCCTTGTCAAAACTTGCAGCACCTGTTTGCATCTGAGCAGAGGGAGGAGATAATCAAAAGTGCAATAGAACATGCTGGCAACTTCATAGGGATCTCTCTGCGGATAAGGAAAGAATCCCTAGAATTTGAGCAATACTTGAATGTTCGCTTTGGGAAATACAGCAATGATGAATCTGTGACATCTTTAGCAGAGTTTGTTGTTCAGAAAATAACACCTAGACATTTGGTAAGATATCACACTAAACTTACTTGGTTCCTCCTAAGTGCTAAGAATCCTCTTTCCTAACATGCCTTTTCCATTTGCTTAAGGAACCTGTGAAAAGAGTGCTAGCTCTTACAGAAGCTTGCTTAGTTGAGCGGGATCCAGCTACCTATAACATTGCAACTTTGAAGCCTTTAGGCGAGGTAAGAGGCAACCCTTCTCATACCACTTCTTCAAGTAGATGCTCTGAAAGATCATGTAGGAATTCGACAGTATAGGTAAGATGGCATTAATTGGTAGAGTAGATAAGTAACACTGCTTCCTGAATGAAATCCTTAACTCTTGTTTTCTAGGTATTTGCAATAGTATGTGACTGTGAAAATCCCCAGCTTTTTACCATTGAGTTTATCAAAGGACAAATTCGGAAATACTCTTCAACAGAAAGGTAACTGGAGCCCTGGGGGGTCATGAATTCAAATGGAAGTTGCTGTGGGTGTTCCTCACTCCTACAAACTCTGATCCTTGGAAGTGTTAACTCAAAGCCTTGCTATTCTACTGGTCTGCCACTGCAGAAATCAAGATTTGTTACAGGACCTAAATCTCTCCCCTTTAACTTCATCCCAACTTTAAGCATATCTGTCTAGAAAGGTTTTAGATCAACATGTAAGAGTGTTGGACAGTTAAATACAGCCCACTTTCCAAAGCAGTGTTGTTCTGTGTATGTATGACTTGGTTAAGCAGTATATCTGAGACAGGGAAAGAAAGCCCAAATTGAAGTGATCTGGAAATGTGAGAGCTGTAAACCCTTTGAGCTGTCTGCTTGAGATGGTCTTGGTTGATTCTATTTAAAACAACCAACAGAAGAGCACTTGCAGTGGTAATGCAGTTTAATCCTGCTAAGCAAGGTTTTGCAGAAGGTACAGGGATGAATTGGCTTGTGACATGTGTCACTCATTAACAGATAATCCAGAGCTCATCCCTTTAGTGAAAGGCTGCATCTGGCTATACTGGGTGTAAAACAGCTCTGTGCTTACAGCGAATAAAGGAACACTTGAGAGTTAGTGACTTCTAGAGGTGTAGCTGCTAGCACCAGTGTTAGTAAGAGGTTCCAGGAATTGCTGCGTTTCGTTCTGTGGGAGTTTGGTTTTGTCTGTTTTTCTTACAACTTCGATCTTTGGCATCACTTTTCTGATCTAAATTGTATTCATACATATTTCACCCAACCCAGAGATTCTCTCCTGGCTAGCTTGTTGGATGGAGTGAGAGCTTCTGGTAATAGAGATGTTTGTGTGAAGATGACCTCCACACACAAAGGCCAGCGTTGGGGATTACTCAGTATGCCTGTAGATGAAGAAGTAGAGAGCCTTCATCTGAGGTTTTTGGCTGCTCCTCCAAGTAAGCTAGTGCTTATTACATGGTTTTATATCACTGTTTAAAACATCCAGGTACTGTGCACTTAACTTCTGTTATGTTTTCTTCCAGATGGTAACTTTGCAGATGCTGTGTTCAGGTTCAATGCTAACATTTCCTACAGTGGGGTACTACATGCAGTTACACAAGATGTAAGAATAAATCCTCTGTCCAACCTCTTAAGGTGTTGTTAGTGCATAAAAATATTAATCATTTTTATTTCTTAACCAGGGTCTGTTTTCAGAAAACAAGGAGAAACTCATTAATAATGCCATAACAGCATTGCTTTCACAAGAGGGAGATATTGCAGCATCTAATGCAGAGCTTGAAAGCCAATTCCAAGCAGTAAGACGACTAGTGGCTTCAAAAGCAGGCTTCCTTGCCTTTACTCAGCTTCCAAAGTGAGTGACAAGTCTCTTCAAGCTTGGAAGTAATAGGTGAAAACAGTTCTTGAGCTGTTGATGATGTCTTATCTTAAAAACTGAGAATTGGAGTCTGAAAAAGACTGGAAGATTCTGTACATGCTGGCTTCTGTCAGGCTTTAATGTGAATTGAGAATGAGCATTATTATGTAAAGCTGATCATTCCTTTGCTACAAAATATTCTCTGCTGGACTCAAATATGGCTTAATGTTTTCCCTAGTCAAAAATTACACATTCATATGTCCTTGAAATAACCAGTTCTTCATTCTTAAAGTATATTCATGTCATTGTTAGCTTCAGTTCAGCAGAAGATAAAATTAGTGGTAGGAAGTTCAGGTTAGATCTAAGGCAGAAGCTCTTCCCTGTGAGGGTGCTGAGGCGCTGGCACAGGGTGCCCAGAGAAGCTGTGGCTGCCCCATCCCTGGCAGTGTTCAAGGCCAGGTTGGAGAGAGCCTTTGGCAACATGGTTTAGTGTGAGGCATCCCTGCCCATGGCAGGGGGTTGGAACTGGATGATGATAAGCTCCTTTCCAACCCAAACCAGTCTGGGATTCTATGACTCTTAAGAAGTTGAGATGTGCTCCTGCAGTACATACAGGCTGTTTGGAGCTTGTCTTAGTTGGATAACATCAGAAAGCAGGAAAACTGCCTGCTGTTCTTCTGAAAAGTCAAAATTCTTTGGAATATTTTTGCCTCTGGGCTATGGGGAAGCTGGATGATGTAAAGACTGATGTACGCACCTAGAACTTTATAAAGGTCTCAGACTGTTTCTGTGTGCATAGTGTTTTGTTTCCTCTCTGATCTCGGTGATTTTGCTTTCCTTTCAAAAGATTCCGAGAACGGTTAGGAGTGAAGGTTGTGAAAGCCCTCAAAAGGAACAATGATGGAGTAACCCATGCCTCTATTGACATGCTTTGTGCTCTGATGTGTGTAAGTATTACATTGCAGTTCTTTCAGTTTGGAATGTGTGAACTTCTACCACAGTGGAACCAGATAGGGTCTGCCCTTTAACTCGGTGTGCTCGAACATGAAATAACTTGTCCTACAGCAGCTTCCTGCTGAACTTGAACTAAAATAGGATGTACTTTTTATGGGTTCAGAGTGCAGCTTTTGGATGACAGCTGTTAAGAATGAAGGGTTGAAATGTGACTGCATAGTGAATATGTGTTTTTTTTTATAGCCCATGCATGATGACTATGACTTGAGGCAGGAGCAGCTGAACAAAGCTTCCCTTCTTTCTTCAAAGAAGTTTCTAGAAAACCTACTAGAGAAATTCAATTCCCATGTGGTAAGTCAAATGTTGCCAGTGAATAACTTACCCAAGTGTCTTTCCTAATTGCTCTGAAAACACTTCTGTCATGCTTGGGTATATCTTTGAATGGGGTTGTACCTGGAACCTAAGCAAAGAAAATACAGCTCTGTTTGGCACTGAAGCTTGTTCTAAGTAAGCTTGCATCTTGACAGGTGAGATTATAGCTGTCTGTGCTGCAAAACTTGAGTGTCATGCAGCAGATGTTGGCGTGTTTAATATGGAAATTGGGTGTTCCTTTTAACTAAAAGGAACTGAGAGGATCTGGTAAACTGATAATTATGGGATTAAAACTAGAAAAAGTAATTTCAGCATGCTAGTATATGAGGCCATGAGCCTCTGATATGTAGTAGGAGCCAATGCTTTACCAGAGCATTGCCATACTCAAGAGTAATGGCATATTTTAAGCTTGCAATTGTTGCTTGCAGATGTGGCAGGGAGGAGCACCTTCAGCATCATGGGTGGTAGGACTTGCATGAGGACCCTGGGTAGTGGGGAAATGCTGTATCTGTATTACATACTTGTCTTCCTAATTTCAGGATCATGGGACAGGTGCCCTAGTAATTAGTTCACTTCTGGACTTCCTGACATTTGCCCTATGTGCTCCATATAGTGAGACTACTGAGGGGCAGCAGTTTGACATGTTGTTGGAAATGGTGGCATCTAATGGAAGAACGCTATTTAAGCTCTTTCAGGTAAGATCTAATGGGGTTTTTATTATCATTAGAGTCCTTAGGTAGAGAAAGACACATTTTTCTACTGTTCAGCAGGTTAATGTGCCTAAACTTTTTCTGCCTTGGTGATTTTTTTAGTGACCTTTTGATTTTACCATCAAATATGGGATTGAGGTGGTTATTCCATAGCGGATGATATGCTAAATCATTGTAGAATAGACTAAGGCTTGTTTCTAGGTACACTTGAAAATACCACTTCAATACTAAGCTAGATTCAGCAGATGAACAGGACTTCCTCTCTTTGGAGAATCTGCCACCTTTTTGTTTCTTGGTAAATGAGAGTTAAGAGAGTTACAGAACAAGAGTAACATCTGCTTTAGTGCTACACCTTTAAGAGGATTTTTAGCTAAGATGTCAATGCTTGCTTTCTGAAAAAACAGGATGCTCCTCTGCATCTTGGTTGGTGTCAGCTTGTCAGACAGTTTCCCCAGCATTATTCCAGCTTCTCTGTTCGGAAGTCCATCTGATACTTGCATGAGAGACCCTTGCTTAAAAGCATAGGGTAGGAACTCTTCCTGGGGCTGCCTTTCACAGAACTGAACTAAGTTTGGAGGTAGAAGAGCCATGTAGATGTGTTAAAGAAACTGACTGGAAGATGATCTAATCTTCACATTTTGCACTTGGATGATGACTTTGTCAATGTTCTGTTTTAGCACCCTTCCATGGCAATTGTGAAAGGAGCAGGTTTGGTAATGAAGGCAATAATAGAGGTGAGCCTTATCAGTGTTACCTGGGACAGTATAATAGATGTCTGTTGTGTATTGTCTGTTTCAGAAGTGCAGTTACAATAGAAGTTTGGTATATTGGCTTCTTGTGGGGAGGGAGGTGAGTGGGAAGGTGAGGAACAGGACACCTTCTTAACTGTAAGTGCTTTAATATAGCAACTTGCTTTATCTGACACTTGGGGGATTGGAGGGCATGTGAGTTGGTTGGGACATGAGGTAGTGCCTTGCATGTCTTCATACTGCAGTTAAGATTTGGCTGTTGATGTTGTGTGTAGCTCAGTCACATACCTCAGAGCCACCAGACTTTTCCTGCATGTTGAAGAGGGTCTCTCAAGGAGGAGAGGCTGTATTACCTGGGATGCATTGCCAGATGGAATGGGACTGGGATTAGCAGGCAGTAATGTCCCAGAGCAGACTAGTGATGTCAGCCTCTGTTCTTGCCCTCTCTGCTTCAGTGATTTGGCTTTGTTAGTTTCCATGCCACATGATGTATGGGCCAAGCCCATACTTCTCAAGGGCTGCTCATGATTGTTGCAGGATGACCTTGCTAACTGGCTCTCGACACTTCCTGTGTTGAAATTCAGGGCTTTAGTGTCTCATTGTATCACAATAGCTTATGCATCTGAAATGCATCTAGAACTTTCTTCGAATGGAAGTGAATGAACACTTGAAATAGAGGTATTGTAAATCTGCAAGTTTCCACTGATATACCTGATAATGCTAGTTAAAAGTTGCTATCCCATTTACTACAACTCTTGTCATTTGAACTGTAGTGGGGCATGGGCAAGTAAAACTGCAATTAAAGCTCTCTCTAATTATTCATTGCAACTAGTGTACCTTGCCTGAGTGACAGTCTTATCCACGTGGCTGTCTTAAACTGAACAGCACTAGTTACTCTTAAATGATTACTGTGGACCAAAGTCAAGCAACAACCTGTGGCTGTCATTCTTTGTTTAACCCTAATTTGCAAGTGCAATGTGTAAATGGTACTTGTAAAATGTATACTACAAACCTCCTGAAGTAGGATGGGAGATGTGCATCTTACCCTGTCCAGTTACTGACCTCACAGATGTAACTACCAATTATCTGGTCCATGACTTCACTATAGCTTTGATCAGTTGCTCTTGAGAACTTGCACTTAAAGCCCATCATACTCTAGCTCCTGGCTTTTGGATAGTAGTTGATGTAACTGATGGTTAAGAAGGCCTTGGAACTATAGACTAAGATAAAAGCAGCTTAACTAAGATTCTTTCTTTAGTAATCATCTTGCCCTGTTTCCAAAGGAAGGAGACAAAGAGATTGCTACCAAAATGCAAGATCTTGCCCTCAGTGAAGGTGCCTTACCTCGTCACTTGCACACTGCTATGTTTACAATAAGCACAGATCAGAGGATGCTTACAAATAGGTATGTCCATCTCACTTGATATGCTGTGTTTAAGAAGTCTTAAGGAATGGCCTAGCTAACATTGAAGAAGTTGGGAGGTCAGGAAGAAAGCTTGCAGTTCTTTAGGAGAATATTTTCGTCAGCTGCTGTGTTTAAATATATCCAACTTCAGCTGAGACTGCAACCACTTAATAAGTCTTTGTTTTCTTATATTTTTCCCCCAAAATAGCACTTAAGTAACTCATTAAAGGCTTGAGTTTTGATTTTTATGGTGTTTTTTCCTGAAAACATCCAGGGTAAAGATAGGCAAGTAAGATGTCTGGAACAGTAAAAAGGTTCAGCTTAGATTATACAACTGTATAAGTTCTGATGTGTGCACCTGGACATCTTGCATGCAGTTAGGCTCACCCATCCTTGTTTGAGAAAAGCCTCATACAGAAATCATTCCCTGAATTCAGCTGTCAGTAGAACTTGGGAGCTGTGAGGCCGAACCTCAGGGTGTGCTGGGGAAGATGAGTGATAACTCAAATGTTTTCCACCAAAATAGAGGATTATAGAAGCTTTTCATTTTTAGCTGCACATTCCTGAAGCACTTAAAGAGTTGCTAAGCAATGGAGTGACAAGTGGAACTTGTTGCTTCTGTGTGTTGTCCAGGAGGGAGCTAGTAAGAAACCTTCTGTCATACTAGTTCTGTTTGGAGCTGCTATTTATGACTCCCTTGTAAGCAATGCTTCAGTTCAGTGCAGTAGAACCCTAGAGACAAACATTGGCAGCAAGTGTCAGTTGGCATAGAAGGTGGGCTCACAGAGAGGCTTTTCTAGCCAATAGTTGGTATTAAGAGCTTCCAGTAGAGCAGTTAAGAGTTCTTGATGGTTTCTGGACTCTTAACTTTAACTGTAACTTAAGACTGAGTGGGTAAACTTACTCTTGGTTATTAGATGATTAGTTTCTGCTCTATTGCTCAAGTGTTCTTTTGAGGTCTAGATCAAAAAGCATGTGCTGATACTGTTCCACTAACTTCACTGGAACTTCATAAAGGCAACACTTTAAAGCATGCTAAGCATATACTTGAACTGGAACAATATAATGCTTTGTGCTCTTACTCACTCAAGAGCATGAAGCTTTTGCTCATCTTCATTTCACCAGCATGGTAAGGGTGTCAGTTTAGTAGTTTAAAATGCTGTTTAAAATACTAACAGGCAGTTTCAATGGCTTTTTCAGGCAGTTAAGTAGACATTTGGTTGGCCTCTGGACAGCTGAGAACAAAACTGCTATGAACTTGTTGAAACGTATTTTGGTGAGTAAAAATGAGATATGGAATAGGGAAAACAAAATCAGAGAGCCTGTAGTATCAGAAAACTTGGGATAGTGTGTAGAGCACGCATATCCCTTTTCAGCTCCAAGGGGGAAGTGTAGCCTGGGAGATCATCAGTCTGGCTATTGAAAGGATATTGATGGCTAGTAGAAAACATCTTGAGTTCTTAAAGTGTTCTGTTATTTTCTTGCCACTTCTAAAAAATGGTGTAGGACATGACTTAAAAATAAGGTGTCTGACTTTATTAAAAGGGCAAAAATCTGGAGACACAATAAACACAGCCTCTAATGCTTAATGCCAAGAAGAAATTAAGGCAACAATTCTGTCTATGCTTTCATGCCTGTCCAGCTTAGCTTATAGCACAGCTTTATGTATTGGCTCATAGTTCCCGTGTTCTTTCACCCTTACAGCCTCATGGAAGGTTCTTGCTTAAGTTACTTCAGTGAAACTAGTTCAAAGAACAATGTTGTAATGAGTTATTAAATCTGGAAAAATAGCAGATTAATTAACTTTTAATTAACCAGATTAATTAATTAACCTTTAAATTCAAAACAGCAGTTCCTTCATTATTTGGCAGAGCAGACTGGCCTAGTCTTGGTCACTATCTTCCGGAAGGCTTAGTCAGATGAAAGACTCTAATCTCTTAATGTCACATGCAATATTCAGTCCATATCAGAGGATATGGATGGATTCTAGTGTTACAGCACTCACCCACCTCAATACTCCTGTGGGATCAACTCTTCTTCCTGAAGTCCTTAGCTTCATTAAGTACTCCTTTAAGAAATGGATATAGGCAGGAGCTCTGCTTTACTGAAGACGATAATGTGCATCTATCGAATGGTTCTGTTGAAGATGGTGGCATTTCACTAATAACAGAAAGCTGCTGTAGCTTTACATACTTACTTTAGAGCAGCATGTAAATTCTGGTTTGAAATATCTTAAGTTAAAGAAATGATCTTGTTACCTAATGTGATGGTTTCTGTTCAGTTAGCCGCATGTGTATTTACGCTGGTTTTAAATGCTTTTAGCCACCAGGTTTGCTGGCATACCTTGACAGTGCTGATCCTGTTCCTGAAAAAGATGCTGATAGGATGCATGTTAGAGATAACTTAAAAATTGCAACTGTAAGTAAATGGAGCTCTCTTATCTCTTACATCTTATAGATGTACAATCTTTGACTTTTCTAATGCAGACACTTGACTGCTGCATTGACCTGCATCAAACACTGATAGACATGCAACTACAAGTAACTAATAGGATTTATTCTGCAGGATCAGTATGGCAAGTTTAATAAAGTGCCTGAGTGGCAGAGACTGGCTGGAAAAGCTGCAAAAGAAGTTGAAAAGTTTGCCAAAGAGAAGGTGGATCTTGTCTTGATGCACTGGAGAGATCGAATGGGCATAGCTCAAAAAGAGGTAAAAGTATTTGGAACTCTTTGCTACAGGCACTTGGCTATGTATAGGGAAGAACACTTACAACTCCATGAAATCAGAGGGAGGTTTGACAGTAATAGAAGTGCAGGAATGTGAGAAACTTCATGGTTCTGCTTACTTCCAGGAAACTTTGCCTCTTGCTACCCTTCATCTTGAGTTAGAAGTGTATTCCATGTAAATGCAGCAATGTAAAGCAGCATATGCATTAAGCTTTACCTTATTCTTGCTTTAACTGACCTTGTCAAACTGGACTGCAGCTGATGTGTATTTCTTCCAAGATAATTATACAGGAGAATAGGAAATTCCTTAAAATAAGACAAACCAGTTTTTAAGCTATAGTTGGAAGAAACTAGGTCTTTGCATATGTGCTTCATGCTAGTGGTGTTTTAGTTATGGAACCTGGTAGAAGAAGCTTAGTATTATCTTGAATGTAGGTACCTCAGTGCTTAAACAGCAGCATAATATTCTACATAAACCATGGTTAACACTGAAGTGATTAGTGACTGTTCTCATCTGGTATTATAAGAGGCAGTCACTGCTTGAATTCTTACTGTTGGTCTCATCTTCTTTTCATTGTATTGTCATGTTCTGTATGATAAACTCCTTGAATAATGAGGCTTTTCCCTTAACTTTCTCTAGTCTTCTGACTAAGCTTGAGTTTTATGCATTCTGGAAATGAAACAAAACTATTACTTATGCAAGGAAGAATGAAAACAGCAGTGCCATGTGGAGTATTGAAAATGCCTGCCTTTGTATTTGATCAGATGTAACAAGCTTTAAATCTAGGGAAACCTGAACTTGTTAAAATCTAGCTCAAGGTTTAGTCTGTGGTGCAGAAGTCTGACAGGTAATATTTCTGGAGTAATGGTGACCTAGGTTCAAACTGAAGTATTACTGTAGAAATGCAGAGAACAGTGGCAGAAGGGCAGACTGCAGTTTAAACATCTTGTCTGGATACTGAGTTTAAACAGGCATTTCTCTCTCCGGAGTTCTGGGCTGTTTAACTGCACAGTAAACGTATGCAAGTGTAGCTTGGCAAAGGGAGTAGCAAGTTTGCTGTTCCCACTTTGAATTACTTCAGTGGCTGTGGCTTGTTAAATGTACCTTTTCTTTCTCTTCCAACTTTCCTTCGCAATCAGGACAGAAACAATATGGTGAGTCTGTATCCCTGCTGCTTGTGGATTATGTTGCTCAGACTTCTGCTTGCATGTGGTACCTCACGTATAGTATTGATTTCATGCTTGGTCAAGCTAGGGAAACTTTCAGTGGCCAAGTCAGGATTGTGACTTACTTGGATTTGCTCGAGTTATTGCCTTTCAAGAGCAAAGCATTCCTGTGGGATTCCCCTCCATCAGCTTTGGACCTGATGAGTGCTTATGGTGATGGGAACTAAGCTTTTCTCAGGGGTAACTTGCTTCTAAATGAATGATTTGTTAAACAGCTGAAAGCTTCTCTGGCATGATTTAACTTGGTGTAAATAACACTTGTGAAAGTGTGTTGCTACTACTTGCTAGAAAAGTAGACCTTATTAATGAGGCTTAACTCAGTGTGGCTTTTGAAGGAGTAAAAAGAAAAGCCTAGCTTCTTATTTTAAAAGGAGAAAATGGGCAGTGTCCATTTCTACTGACTTCTTACTATTCTTTTGCAGAATATAATTCAAAAGCCAGTGATACTGAGGAAGCGACGCCAAAGAATAAAAATAGAAGCAAACTGGGATCTCTTCTATTACAGGTAAGATACAAAGATTGGTATGGTGGTCTCAGATGGGCTTTATTAGCTGGTTGTTATATTTAAGATGCTCTGAGTTGCTGTGGCTTCATTCCAGTTTTTGCCTGTCTTGAAACTGTGCTTTGTAAAAGGAACTTAAAAAGATCAAGTCCTAAAGTATACTTAAGGATTTATGTTGTGTTTAAGAAAGAGGGAGATTTGGAAAGCTTGCCAAATGTTACCATCAAACTACTTCATTTTCTCCCTTGAATCAAAAGGAGGAATGAATAACAAACTGCAGGTGTAGATCTTATGTTGAAGGCTAAGCAAAGCAGCACTGAAAATCATTGTAGTGTGTTGGTGCATCAACATCAGCTACTCAAGAGGTTTTAACTTGGGTTGGAATAGAAATGAGTTTAAGGCCAGCAAAAAGCAAACACGTGGGTACTGGATTTCAAATAGTGCCACAGGTTGTAAACACAGCTTGCTTACTTGTGAGTCCTTAAAACTCAAAGTTACATGGGAGGGGCCTCCAGCTGAAGAATATTAATGCTTTTCTTTATCTAGAGGTGTTATGGTAAATGGGCTAATAAAGCTTGACTGACAAACTATGGAAAAGAGCTTGGAAATTCTGCAAACTTAACTGATTTGATGCTTAATGCTTCTGAAAGGCAAATATGGTCCGTTCTGCACAAGGGATGTATGAAAGGAAGATTGGCATGCTCCTGAACTTGAGTATTAAATGGTGCTCTCAGCCAGTCTCCAGATCCAAAGGCTGTTTTGTAACTGCCATTGCACAATGTCCACAGAGTGTTTGTGACACTCAAGGCTTCTGTTTTCCTGCTTGAACTACTTTTTTGTTTAAAACATACACTTTGGTGTGTGTGTGTGTCTGCTGCCCTGGGTTGTTGTTCATGTGGAGCCCTTACTGGTAGATGTGTTGAATAGCTTGCGTGCCTCCTGGTCATCAACTATGTGCAGATAACAAATTGAGTGAAAAAGGATGACATAAGCGTGCTTCAGTCTAGGCTGACCAAGGATAGGGCAAGGGGAAGTGGCTTTAAACTGATAGAGGGAGATTTAGATTAGATACAAGGAAGAAGTTATAAGCTTTGAGGATGCTGGCACAGGGTGCCCAGAGAAGTGGTGAATGCCCCATCCCTGGCAGTGTTAAGGCCAGGTTGGATGGGGCTTGGAACAACCGGGTCTAGTGGAAGGTGTCCCTGTCCATGGAAGGGGGTTGGAACTGGATGAGCTTTAAGGTCCTTTCTGACCCATCTATTCTATGATTCTGTGACCTCCATAACTATGAAAACACTATGCAGATGAACAGCCATAAGTACTGTGAAAGACTAGAGACCACTACTCAGTCCTTTGTGCACTAATGCTAATCTCTAGCTTGCCAGCTGAGTCTTGTCTGCCTTTCAGATAATGTTTTAAGGGGCTTAAACCATGTAACTTCTTTCTTAGATTTCTTCAGGATCATGCTAAATCCAACTTGATTTGGAACTTCAAAACACGGGAAGAACTGAGAGATACTCTTGAGTCTGAGATGAGAGCATTTAATATTGACAGAGAACTTGGTAGTGCTAATGTTATCTCATGGAACCATCAGGAGTTTGAGGTAAACAAACGAAACTGTGTGTGTAAAATACATCTACTTAAAATGTCACTTTTCTGTCTCTACAAGAGTGAATCTTGTGTTGACAATCCCTAACTGTAAGATGGAGTTTTGATATAAACTGTGTTAAGGCTTGGGGCTGTGAACAGGTACTGTTGTCCAGTGTCACTCTGTGCAACTTGAAACCTTTTCAGCCTGACAAATAGCACTGCAGAGATTAAACAGTGATGAAAACCCTTGATGTATTCTTGCATTAAGAGGAAAAGAGTTGGAGTTTTGTGGTCAAGATTCTTATTCTTAAATGTGCTCAATCAGACTTGTTTTGGGTAGTTTCACAAGTCACCTCCTCCTGATAGTGAGTTCTTTTGTCTTGATTTCCATCATGTCTCAGTGATCTTAAGGGTGTTAAATACTGCATTGCCAAGCCATGAATAGGTTATGTGGCTAAAACCATGCTGTGCTGTAAAGTGCAAACTGAGGATGCTGTTTCCACATTCTAAGCACAGCAGTACCTAAAGTTAAAATACCCTTTGGGCTTCTGCAGAGCAATTGGTATGGTCCTAATTGCCTTTTGCAAGATGTTTTCAAGCTAATGAACACTTCCTGTGTTCTTAGGTACCATGAAGTTTTAATTAATACCTAATGGTAAAGCAAAGCAAGGCAACACTTGAATTCAACAGCAAGATATTCTTAGATATTCCCAATGCCATCCTGGTCACAGTACAGCTTTATAGTTAAAAATCAAGCAGAGGATTACTAGTAAAGCAAGAGTAAACTGCTTTTGAGGAATTCTCAGTTGACTACTCTGGCAAATCAGAATTGCAATGCATCAGGCTGATGCTTTAGGAGAAAGAGTAATTTTATGTATATGCAGCTTATCACACAGCTACAGATCAGTTCTTGCCTTGATGCAGTAAATAGCTGTGTTTGGGGTTACATTGCTATTTCTTGTACTGGCATTTAGCTTTCCAAGTTTTCTTCAGTGCAGGACTTCTGGGCACCACAGGGTCTGCTATCCCAGCTCTGTCTCTCCACTTTAGAGGTGCTAACTGGGGCAGAATCAAAACTAGAGATTTGAAACTTAGTAATACAGGCTTCCCAGCTGCACTTTGTGCTGCAATGTGGCTTTGTGTGCCTGCAGTGCACCACTAGCATACTCCAATTACAGCCCAGTACAGGGCTTTGGGATGGGCTGGGGGAACCTGGAACAACTGCTGCCTCAGAGGTTTGCTTTTATGTATTTTAAATGAATACTTCATCAGGCAATGCTGTAAGTATTTGACCTAACTACATAGTGCTGTTAAAGGCTTATCTGTCAGCTGTGGAACCTGTCACTGTGCCAAGGGGAATGTGGCTTGCAATTGCTCTGGAAGTGTACTTTTTAATGGGATGTCTTTGTATCGCGTGCTGCGGTCAAATTTGTTGTCAACTTTGGCCTCATCATAGTGGCCTGCAAGCTATAGATAAGAAAAACCACTGTAAAGAGTGGCTTTTGTGGTATGTTGGAGGTACCTATAAGTGAGGCGCTTCCCAAATGCTTAAAACCACTGAGCGTTGAGGCACATGGTTAAAATTAATGTAGTTGCTCTGAAGTTAACAATAGGTCTCACTGTGCAATTTCACTTCAGTGTCTTGTTGTGTATCCTGATGCCTCTAGGCTTTTATTACCCAGCATAATAGCAAGTAAAACTAGTAATTAAGTCATATTTGTATTTTATATGTGTAGTAACACTGAGTGAAATACCTTGCAGTGGAATAACTACTTATTAAAGCTTGAGTCACTGAGTACATCATGTATTATCCAAGTTGAGCTAATAAAACCAGCTAATACTAGAAACAAGTTACTTAAAGGCTGGAAGCAGGGGTTTCAGTAAGATAAGGAACTTAAAACAAAAGCTTATGGCATGTGTTCTGTAGAGGTGTGTTTCTTTAACAGCAAACTCGCAGATTTCAGTCTTTCTCAGACTGCAGGAGAGGTTTTTAACCTTATTGAGCATATGGAGATGAGCATGTACAGTATTGTGATGCAAACAAAACTTAATGAAGCAGAAACAGTCTTCACTGTTAACTGTCTTGTTCTGCATTACAGGTAAAATACGAGTGCCTTTCTGAGGAAATCAAAATAGGGGATTATTATCTGAGGTTGCTACTGGAAGAAGATGAAACAGAAGAGAGTGGAGCAATCAAAAAATCGTGAGGCATTACTGAAATCCTCTCTCATTCCCAGGGTCTCCATTTGTTTCCTGCACTAAAATCTCATCTCTTCCTTAGATATGAATTCTTCAATGAACTCTACCACCGCTTCTTGCTGACCCCCAAAGTGAATATGAAATGCTTATGTCTGCAAGCATTGGCCATAGTTTATGGAAGATGTCATGAGGAAATAGGACCATTTTCTGATACCAAGTACATTGTTGGGATGTTAGAAAGGGTAAGAATTACTTAAAATCACTTGATACAGTAGTTAACATACAGCTAGTCCAGCATGTGTTCAGATAGTCCAAATTGCAGTGAAACTCAGATTTTGGCCTTACAGAAGGTGAAGCATCAACATGAGTACTTCTTTTCCATGCTGTTCCCAAGTGTTCCTAGTATCTTTCCTTGATTTAGTTTCATTAAAAATCCCCTGCTGATCATAGTGGTGTTTCCCACTAGTCTCTTTATTACCTGCATTTTATTGACCTTAACAGGTTTTCAGGCTGTACAGAAATAGTGTGAAGGAACTTTGTGTGGTATCTTCTGCTTGCTTTTGTAAAATGCAGGAGCATAAAGCTTTTAAGCAGCGAACCTTGTTCCATATCACATTGTTTTGAAGTACAGCCCCTGAACTAATGAAATGTGTCTTAGATGGGCACATGTTTTTTAGTGGTAATTCCTTCACCTGTTAAGTGTCTGAGAACTGATAAAGCTTGTAAAACTACATTTCTATGCAGTCAAGAAGGGATTCTATGCTAACATCAGTGTGGGTTTTAGATACGGCTGTTTCAAGGGAAACTGAATCAATGCTGTCTCTTGTTGTTTGGCCTTTAGTCTTGATACTCTCAGCAGGGATGTAACATCAAAAACCCCTTCTGCCTGCTGGCTGAAAGCCTTCTTGTATTTGTGTTAACCAGCTCACTGGGGAATCCAAGCACTCTCCCTTTAGAACAGTAGACTTGGCAGAAAAGTGGGTTCGTGTGGCAGACCCAGAGCAACAAAGGGGATGGAAGGCTTTCCTCCTCAGTGGCAGAAAGCTGGGATCATTGGCTGTGCATGAAACTGGACACTTAATACTAGTTTTATGCTGGGCATGAAAAAAGTAAAAGGGTCTTTTCAGGTGTAACTGTATTGACTTTTGAAGGTAATTTGTAATACATGCTATCAATACTAATTTGTTCTCTTCTGTTGCACTAGTGCACTGACAGGCTTGAGCGGGACAGATTGATACTGTTTCTCAACAAGCTGATCCTGAATAAGGTGAGGTGGACATGTGCCCTGTTGGTCTTTCAGCTGTAGAAAATGGTCTGACCTGGTCTCTCAGGGTCAACTTGAGTAGATATTCAAATCTTGAGAAAGTCTTAAAACAGTGTTTGATGCAGCTTTGTGGGGTGTGGTAGATGTTGCTGCTGAGGAAACTGAGGGAAATATGTAGATATTGCAGTGACTGTACCATTCTAGTCACTGTAGAGAATGATTTGCCTTTTTTTATGGTCATTTCTTACTGGGAAAAAACTGTTCAGTACTTGTAATAACTCTTACCTAGAAAATGCTTTGTTAACTCATTTCATCCATTCACAGAAAAATGTGAAGGACCTTATGGATTCAAATGGGGTTAGAATCCTTGTAGATCTGCTAACTCTGGCACATCTTCACACAAGCAGAGCTACAGTCCCTCTGCAGGTACGTGGTCTGTGTTTCTTACTACTTATATACTGCTTTGCTAAAAGGTCAATTCTTGCAAACAAAACCAACCAAAACAAATCAATGTCCTTTTCACATTTCCTGATATTTGCACTGAAGCTAACACTGTTTTTCTAAACATCACCTTCTAGAGCAATGTGATTGAGGCAGCACCTGATATGAAGAGGGAGAGCGAGAAAGAATGGTACTTTGGCAATGCAGACAAAGAAAGGAGTGGTCCTTACAGCTTTCAAGAGGTACCTGTCAGCTTCAAACTCAAATCATTTCCATCCTGGTGATTCAGTGTGTTTAAACAGTGAGAGGTAAAACTCTAAATGATGTCGAACTACATTCTCATAGCAACTCTTTAAGTAAGGATTAAAGCTACAGAAGAGATTTACACTGTACCAAGAGCCAGAGCCTTTTTGCCTACCCCTCCATGCCCCCTTATGCTGTAATTTAGTCTAACAACTTCATGTTTCCTCATAGATATGTTGGAATTTCATGTAACTGTTGTTAGTCTGCTATACAGCAGTTAAAAGCTTGTTTTGAGTGGGAATTTTTAGGAGCAGCAGTAGCTCTGAATACTGAATAAACTAAATTAATCTCTTACCTTGCAATAGATGCAGGAACTATGGAACAGTGGAAAGCTGACTTCCAAAACACGGTGCTGGGCTCAAGGTATGGATGGCTGGCGACCCTTACAGGTCATCCCTCAGCTGAAGTGGTGCTTGCTTGCCAGCGGCCAGCCTGTGTTGAATGAGACTGACCTTGCCACACTTGTACTCAACATGCTCATCACTATGTGTGGATATTTTCCCAGCAGGTAAACACTAATTCTCAGCAGAAGTGGTTAACTGTCTCTGGCAGATGCATGGATTTATATGTTCTAGCTTCAAGCTTTTATTGGAAATAAAGAATGAACTGTAGTAAGGAGCCTTTTTATGTAGTAGTAAGTAATTCTGTGAGCAAATAGTTTATAAATGAAACAGTACTAATCTTGTGAAAGGGACTGCAAGACTGAATGCGTAAGCTACATGAGTTTCTAATGCACAGTGGCATAGTCTTACTCTAGCAGGCTCTTGTTTAACTTAAAGCTGCTTTAATGCATGACATTAAATCATGCTTACTTTAACAAGCAGCTTTGGAGTTAACAAAAAAATGACACTGAATATGATCACAATAGCCTGATACTTATGGCTTACGTCGTTTGTTCTTGAAAGAAAAAAGGCACATGTGTCCTTATGGCTGTGCCACTTCATTTTTCAGGGATCAAGACAATGCTATTATTAGACCTTTGCCTAGAGTGAAGAGGCTGTTGTCAGATAGTACTTGTCTTCCTCATATCACTCAGGTAAGCAGCTCTCCAAAAACATGTCTGAGTTAAAATCTGTCTTAATCCACCATCTAACCTGTGTGGATGCCTTAAGTGGGACAGACACATCAGATGACATCTGTAACATCCTGCAGATCTCTGGACAATAAATAGTTTATTTCACTGGGGGGTGTTACACATTTCATGTTGTTTCAGCCAATATCTCATTGATAATATTTCCATCTTGACACACTGAAAAGCAGTCTGGACAATGCATTTTGAGATGACCCTGCTTTTGAGCAGGGGTGTTCAACAAGGTGACCTTTAGAGGTCCCTTCCAATTTTAAAGCATTCTGTGATTAAAACTTGTTGGTTTGAGGCAACTGAAGCTCTTTAAGGTTACTGGCTTGTTCTAGTAGTGAATTAGCAAAAAACTTCAGTTTTGGCTAGGTAACTGCACTACTCAAGCAGCTAATATAAATGCTTGCATTGGATTTCAGCTGTTACTGACTTTTGATCCTATCCTTGTGGAAAAAGTCGCTGTGTTGCTGCTTCATGTCATGCAAGATAACCCTCAGTTACCTCGTTTTTATCTGAGTGGAGTATTCTTCTTTATCATGATGTACACGGGTTCCAATGTACTTCCTATTGCAAGGTAAGGAAAACTACCTCTTGATGGGTCCTTAGAAGGACTGCTGCACTGAATGCTTCAGGGAGTGTGACTTGATAAAACCAGTATGAGCTTGTGAGCAAACACCATCTAGAGGAATTCTATCTGTATGGTTTAGTCAGCATTAAAAAGGTGAATGGCTTATGACCCTGCCAGGGTGGAAGGAGAGCCTGTCTGGTTACGTAGTTCTAACAGTACAGCTAGGCAAGGCTCATTGCAGAGCAATGCTTACAAGTACTCAGGAGAAGTAATATATGCTACTGATGTGCTCATGTGATGTTAGATAGTAAGCAGCTATTGAAAGTGGTGGAGAAATCTAATAGCCTGGTTTAGTATGGAAGCCTGAAATAGTTAAAGCAGTCTGTCCTGCCTGCCACAGACACTGCATGTGCAGATGGCTATTGCAGTTCATTCCAGTGCTCTTACTCTGAAGTCAATTGTTCATAAAAAGCTGTTGTAAATTTCCAGTCAAGTGTCTTCATAAATGCTTTGGGAAATGATTGCATGTTTACATGATGACTGTAGTGTGACAGGGCTGTCAGCAGTTAGTGTGAGATCATCTTGTTCCATCTTTGCAATGATGATCTAACAGTGTCTCTGCACTGTTTCTTTTGTGTGGAGAAAAGATGCTTTTGGGAACAGGACTTTCCAACTGAACTGATGAACATAAGGCAACATTTAAAACGTGGGAGTGCTTAACTTGGAATTCCTAAGGATTTGATGGACTTTGTACAGATATTCATGCTGTTGTTGCTTTTACTTTTTTATCTCAGAGTAAATGCATGAGACTTGACAGCTGGATTGTGTTGTTCTCCTTATCTTTGCAGGGTGCCATAAGTACCAATTGAACAGAAATAACTACTGTTTCTTTTATAGGTTTTTGAAATACACACATACAAAACAAGCTTTCAAGTCTGAAGAAGTGAGTAGATTGCAAAATAACTGCCTCTCTTTCCAAACAATCTCACAGACCACCTGTAGTAGTTTTAACAATACTTGATACTTGTTCTTTCTCTAAGGTCTCAAGAGCTAGCATTTAAGAACTAAAAGGGAAAAGGGGGAGGAGTTTTTTAGATCTCAAGTTGGTTATCAATACTGTGTACCTTTGAGATGACAGTGTGATCTCTTCCATAGACAAAAGGTCAAGATCTGGTTCAGAGAAGTATACTTGGACATGTTCTTCCTGAAGCAATGGTGTGTTATTTAGAAAACTATGAACCAGAAAAGTTTTCAGAGATTTTCCTTGGAGAGTTTGACACTCCAGAAGCAATTTGGAGCAATGAAATGAGGTAACTGTTTTCTTCCAGAGAGACAAATCTGAACTACACCTCATGCTGGAGAGGTCTTAGCTTTGCCATTTCTAAAGACAGCCAAGAATACCTAGATTCCATGGTTTCATTCCTTCTCTCTGTTTGCCTTCTGCAAGGGCAATGTCCTGCATTGCCCTTTGCTTCTCTCAAAAATAACAGGGTGGAGAGGAGCAGAACTGGCAGTGAAAAGGGGAGTGTTCTTGTGGATATCTGTAACTTTTACATCTATCTCTGTCATACTTGATTAAGTTCCTTTAATGAGTGAGACTTCTCTATGTATGTGGACTGTTTTACTCATTTATTGCCAGCACCTATCTAAGACCTATACATGTAATATTACAATATATCTTTAGGGTCTCACAAAAAGTAAAGATGTGTTGAGGGAGGGCACAATGTTACTTTACATCATTTTTAATAATCTGATTTTCATGGAATTCA
Source organism: Melopsittacus undulatus (assembly GCF_012275295.1). NCBI lineage: Eukaryota > Metazoa > Chordata > Aves > Psittaciformes > Psittaculidae > Melopsittacus > Melopsittacus undulatus. Next base: position 150,623,684 of record NC_047527.1, read on the forward strand.
AGTGGCTTTATAACAGAATAGGACTGCAGCCTATGCTGAACCCTTCTAAAACGTGGGAAACTACTAAGATCAATGTTTACAGAGGAAATCATTGCCCACACGTGTACAGTCACTGGGGATTGAGGACTGCTTGGCAAGTGTTAAACCGAAGTCTCTAACTTTTAGGCGTCTTATGATAGAGAAGATTGCTGCTCATCTTGCTGACTTCACTCCTCGTCTTCAGAGCAATACAAGAGCACTCTACCAGTACTGTCCAATCCCAGTTATCAACTATCCTCAACTGGAAAATGAGCTCTTCTGTAACATTTATTACCTCAAACATCTCTGTGATACGTTCAGGTTTCCAGACTGGCCAATTAAAGATCCAGTAAGTAAGAAGTATTTTAGGATTCATTTAGTTCTTGATCTTTCAGAGCCCTGAAAGTGGGGTTTGTAACAAAATAAGGAAATCAGATGCTAGATTTGTTGGATGTAATTGGTCAATCCTGACTTTCAGTTCACATTCAAATATGTTAAATGCTTCTTTATCTTGAAGCAGAATAGACTTCATGCCATATAGCAATCACATGCTAAGTGTATCCTCCTTGTGGTAACTACTAAGAAAGCAAAATAAAGCAGCCAAGAAGCTAGTGTTTCAGTGAACCTCAAGTGACTGGTGGTAGGGAGGAATCCTCACTTTTGGGTTCTTATTTGTCCTCAATGTACAGGAAACTGAGCTAACTTGGTATCAGTACATTAACTGAATTGATGAGGTTTTGGGGTAGAGGTCTATGGTCTAGAGCTGTCTAAGCAGCTTTCCTTATTCTGCAACTTCTGTAGTACTGAAATGTGAACTGCATATCACTTAAGGGATTTTCTTTCTCCTAATGTGACTCTTGCATAGACATTTTGATCTTAAGATATTCTTACTGTGAATAAAATACAGCACTGCAGTGAAGCAAAGTCTTAAATGCTTTGTGACTGCAGGGCAACCATGATTATGGTAAAATGATTAGGTCTTTGATCTTAGGGTGATGGGGTAGTAAGGATTCATTACTAAAGCAGCACTTTGTTAGTAAAGATGATGTATACTGGTGTCAGCATAAACAAACCTCTAATAAACTGTACTTATTTAGGTTAAACTCTTGAAAGATACCCTAGAAGCTTGGAAAAAGGAGGTAGAAAAGAAGCCACCTACCATGTCAATAGATGATGCTTATGAAGTCCTTAACCTTCCCAAAGGACAAGGCCAGTAAGTTGTTTTCAGTATTTAAAGCTGTATAACTACATTTACATAAACTCTGTACACGGAACAAACTGATGAGCAAACATCAGAACTTAGCAACCAGTTAGTGGTATTGGTCATGTCTAGCACCTGCTTCTTTCATAGAATAGTTAGGGTTGGAAAGGACCTTAAGACCATCTAGTAAGATTGCTTTATCTGAAAGAATTAAGGCTTGAAAATCCAGCTCCAGCCTTTGAGAGAATACCTTCAAATGAACTGGGGCTGGGGGGGGAAGTATTTTAAGCTCTGTTTCAAAGCATTCACTAGGCTATTTTACAGGACTCAACCATAGCGAGCAAAGAATATGGCAGAACATGGATATATTCAGAGTGAAACTTGGTTTTCACTAATCATGCTTCTTCCCCCTGCCAAATATTGTCCTTGGTGATAATATCCTTGGGATTTGTTGCCTCCTATCTTGCCACTTGTTTCTGACGTTAGGCCTCTGGAAGAGAACTGACAGGACTTTATATTTTTCCTCTAAGTTTATGTGAATAAATGAACCTCTAGATTTACCATTCCATGTCAGTTGATAAAGCAGCATTTTTCTAACTGTAAGAGCTTTATAGTTTTCACTTGCAGTTACTGATAGTACTGCTGTCAAAATTCAGGCTTGTTTTTGTGTTTGGTTGGTGGTTTTTTTGATGTTATATAATGCAATGGGACTTGTTTTCTTGTAGGCATGATGAAAGCAAGATCAGGAAAGCTTATTTCAGGCTGGCACAAAAGTATCACCCAGACAAGAATCCAGAAGGCAGGGTATGTACGATACACATTGATGGTGTTAATAGACTGGGGACAACTTAAGCTGGTTTGTGTACTAGGAATTCTGAAATGCCCACTTCAGTTTTCTTTCTCCCTTTTAAAAGCTATACCCTAGATGAGTACTAGAATACAGATTAATACTGCAGAGGAGTAGTTGAACCGGTGTCAATCAAGGAATATTAGGATTTCTACAGGAAACTGATATGATCAGGTCAGGCCCACGTCTCAAAGCATCTGGCTTAGAGTTATGCAGAACCTAAATAAGCTAATTGCTCCCTTTCAAAGACAGACAGCATCCTCTGCCCATTCTTACAATTGATTAAACTGTACTTATCGCTTTTGTCATAGTGGTATTGAATTTGCTTTAGTCTCTTGCCTAGGGTGGAATTTAGGAGACAAAAGAAAACTGATCTCTGCACCAGAGTTGTCTGGAGTATTTACTAAGTGCAGTAAGGCATCAAAGTTAGTGTTGCAGTTAATAACCTGGAGTGCTCTGTTTTTACCAGCATCTAAATCACTGCTGGAGGCTTGTAGTAATTTATGGGGTTCTTGGCAACTCTTAAGACTATTCGTTTTTATTTGCAGGATATGTTTGAGAAAGTAAATAAAGCATATGAGTTCCTGTGCACAAAGTCTGCCAAGGTGATAGATGGGCCAGATCCAGAAAACATAATATTGATCTTGAAAACTCAAAGCATCCTCTTCAACAGGCATAAGGAAGGTAAGCATCCTGCCTCAGGAGAATGTCTGAGGTTTTCTTTAGTGGCTGTTGTGGGTAGTTTTAATCTCCTCTCTTCCTGAATCTGTCTTGTTGATCTGATTGATTCTGTTGATTCTGGCTTGCTGCAGCATTACGTAGCTATGGTAAAGGGCTTCAAAACAGGGCTTTTGCTTCCATGAAGGAAATTGATCTGAAGTAAAATTTACTTTAAAAAAAGCATGAGTTAGTTTCTGAAACACTCTGCTCCAATAGTAATCAGTTTGACTCTTCCTCCCTGTGTAACTTAGGTTTACATTCTGTCTGTGCAGAAAAGTCCTCACTCAGTCACCCATATGGCAGATGCTGGGAATAAATGAGATTACACTCATGTGGCTATTAAAAATTAGACAGTCTCACAGAAATTGACTGCTGTTAGAGTGGTGATTGTGCTGCAACAGTACCTCTTTCACAACCCAGCTAGGAAAGAGGGATAACTGGAGTACCCTAACCCTCTACCTGTAGCTCTAGCTAGAGTACCTGGCTGGCAGCTGCTGGAGTGTCCAAGTCTTGCAGAGTCGCAGTATTCTGCTGCATTAGTGGTGAGCTGAGACCCTCGTGTGCAGTCAGAGGTCTGTCAGTTGTGTGGAGGCAGTGACATTGATGTGGACTTGCATAGTTGTTCTTTAGCACCACTGAACCTTAAAGGAATAAAAAACAGAATCATTTAAAACATGTCAAACTGGAAAGGCTCTTATAGGCTTATTGTTGAACAGTCCTGGCCTCTGACACAATAAGCTATACTTGTGTTTCTCTGGAGACAAGACAAGCGTCATTTGAGAGGCTCTGAGCTTGGGGGTTTGCCGAGATGGAGATAAGTCTTTCTAATCTGAAATGAGCTCTTTCAGCTTCTCTCATTGAACAGTCTTACGTGACCAAGAGGTCAGTTGTGTGGACTGCTTAGTCATGCTTCAGTTTTCCGAAGTGTTGGCTTTCTTTACCATTAGTCATTCTATATTTGATACACCTTCTGCTGGTAATTATGCAGTGGTTTAATTTGCTTTTGTGTAACCTTTGCCTTTTTTTCCTCTTTCAGAGTTAAAACCATACAAGTATGCAGGCTATCCTATGCTGATAAAGACTATTAACATTGAAACATCAGATGACCTTCTGTTTTCTAAAGAATCTCCTCTGTTGCCTGCTGCTACAGAACTTGCTTTTCATACTGTCAATTGCTCAGCATTAAATGCAGAGGAACTGAGAAGAGAAAATGGAATTGAGGTAACTGGAAAGAAACTTACTGAAATGAATTCTTTTTAGTCTATAACTTTCCACAGTCCTCAATGCGTAAGACATCAGATGCAAATGATAATCACTTTTGGTCTTGTTGAGACACTTCTCCATTCTTACTGTCTCTTTTTCTGGATGCAGTAGAAGCCTCTTGCAGAGTATACCCCTTTCTGGATGTAGGCTTGTCTGTTGAACTGTGGATAACCAAACTGCAAGTGATGTTTCTCTACTTCTGTACAAAACTCTGTTGAGAGCTTCTGCATTCTGTATGTGAAAGAATAGATAAGTCACTTGGGCAGAAGGCCTTTCCACTGCACATAGTACAATCATTTAGGTTGGGAAAGACCTTTAAGATCATCAGGTTGAACCACTAATGTAACACTGCCAAGTCCCACTAAGCTGTGTCCCTACAGGTCTTTTAAATACCCCAGGGATGGTGACTTAACCACTGCCCTGGGCAGCCTGTTCTAATGCTAGACAAGCTTTTCTGGGAAGAAATTGTTCCTTGTCTCCAGTCTAAACCTGCCCTGGGGCAGCTTGAGGCCATTTCCTCCTGTCCTGTCCCTTGTTCCTTGGGAGCAGAGACCGACCCCACCTCACTCCATCCTCCTATCAGGCACTTGTAGGGAGTGATAAGGTCCCCCCTGAGCCTTCTCTTCTCCATCTGAACCCCCCAGGTCCCTCAGCCGTTCCCCATCTCTCTTGTGCTCCAGGCCCTGCACCAGCTCCATTGCCCTTCTCTGGCCCCGCTCCAGCCCCTCAAGGTCTCTCTTGCAGTGAGGGCCCCAGAACTGAAGACAGGATTCAGGTGCAGCCTCACCAATGCCCAGTACAGGGGCACAATCCCTGCCCTGGCCCTGCTGCTGCACTGGTGCTGATACAGGCCAGGATGCTGGGGGCTTCTTGGCTGCCTGGGCACAAGCTGCTCCTGTGCAGCTCTGTCAATCAGAACCCCCAGGGCCTTTTCCATGAGCAGTTTCCAGCCACTCTGCCCCAAGCCTGAAGCATTGCAGGGGTTTGTTATGGCCCAAGTGCATGCACTTGGGCCTTGCTGAACCTCATGACTGGCTTCAGCCCATCAATCCAGCCTGTCCAAATTCCTCTCTAGTGCTTTTCTACCCCTCAGTAGATCTTTCCTTCTGCCCAGCTTGGTGTCATCTGCAAACTTTGTGAGGTATGAGCTCACAGGTGAGAATGCTACCAACTCTAAAGCACCAAAGGCTAGTACCAGATCTAGCAAGGATTTTTTCCTCTAATAACCACTGGAGCAAGCAGTAGGTTTTGTCCAATGTTTTCCTTCAGCCATTAAAAATGGGTTTACCAGCTAATATTTCTGCTAGCCTTTATCAGTTTTTGTTGTGACTGAATTTATGCATCATCCAATCCCCACAGGTATTGCAAGAAGCATTTAACCGTTGTGTAGCAGTCTTGACTCATTCTAGTAAACCAGATGATATGTCTGTACAGGTAAGTCACAGCAGTTTTAACTGATGGTAATAGCTTCTCCAAAGACAGTTCATATAGAAGCATAGTCACAGACTGGTTTGGGTTGGAAAGGACCTTAAGATCATCAGGTTTCAACCCCTGCCATGGGCAGGGACACCTTCCACTAGAACACGTCACCCAAGGCTCTGTCCATCCTGGCCTTGAGCACTGCCAAGGATGGAACATTTACCACTATAATAATATATGGACATATAATAAAGTATGATGTTATACAAGTGTATATATATATAAATATAAAATACTAATGTAGTATTAAATACATTAAAAATGGGATTGTAAACATGCATTTCCCCTCCACTTGGAACCAATAAAGTATTGCTTTTTGTAGGTATGTGGATATGTTAGTAAGTGTTACAGTGTGGCAGCTCAGTTTGAGGAGTGCAGAGAGAAGATTACAGAAATGCCTAACATCATTAAGGACCTCTGTAGACTACTGTATTATGGCAAGGTAAGAGCTCCTTTTCTTTGGGTGAATGAGTATTTAGCTGTTAAATGTTATGGAGAATGTTCTACTTTTAAGGGAGTAGGACAATTTTAGAGATTGTTTAAATCCTTCTGTAAGATCCCTGCTTATCATTATGGGATAGAGAACTCTGCTGCCTTGTTCTCAATGCTTTTAGTTGAATCCAGTTAGTAGACTTAAAATAAAATCAGTGTAAGGATTCAGTTACTTTTGCCCTTTAACTGACATGTCTAGCTCATTGGTTTACTAAATCAGCAGATAAAGAACTAGAGCTAGATGTTATGTAAGCAGACTCCTAAATCGTCATAAACTGGAAACAGTATACAAGAAGTTTTGATGCCATTTAGCTCTTTAGAACTCACCTCATGTTATATAAATGCTGGGTTTTGTCTGTATTAAGAAAGGAAAACTTATCTTTGTGTTTCTCCTATGAGATATGTGAAAATAGAAGACTACAGAAAGCACAAGACTGAAATCAGACTATAGTAATTAACTGTAGATGCTTGTGTGTTCCTTAGTCCCTGCAGAACAAATGTATTGGCACAAAAACCTCACCTCTGCCACCTTCTTGAACTGTTTTTCCACTAGTTGTTCAATGCTCTTTTATAATCATATGAAATACCTATTCAAGTACTAATCCTCTGAAGGATGCTGACTAATTAGTCATAGTTTTGGCTACTGGACACTAAATTTGACCACGGATGATGTTCAATCTACTTCAGATTTCATCTTTGTGCTGTTTAGATAGTATTCTAGAATGAGCAAGTTTTGACTTAGTCTTTGGTAATGAAGCCAGCTGGCTTGCTTTGGTCACAGGTGTTAAGGCAAGTTTCTTTTCCCTCGCTCAGAATATACCACGAGTAGCTGCTCTGGGAGTAGAGTGTGTGAGCTCCTTTGCCTTAGACTACTGGCTACAAACACACTTGTTCCAAGCTGGAGTTCTCTGGTACTTACTGGGTTACCTCTTCAACTACGACTATACACTAGAAGAGAGTGGTATTCAGAAAAGTGAAGACTCAAATCACCAGGTAATGTTAACAAGGTGAATGCTTTCAGGCACCAAGAGTTGTTGCTTGCATCTCTTGGTAACAAACTGTTTTCAAATACTTGAGAGTCTTTGAATTACATGAACAGTAACAGAATAGTTTTGGAAGGAGACCTTTATGTAGTAGTGTAATGCTGGGGGTTTGGGGTTTTTTTGAGTAGCTTGTGTTTTGAGTTCCAATGTTAAAGCTGCCAAACCCTGGAGTTTCTGGTAGACTTAATGCAAGAGATTTTTACCTACAATGAACAGTAAAAAAGTACATTTCTGCTATCAGAAGAAAAAGGTTTGTTTGATTGGGTTTTTTTTTGACTCTTGAGGCTCAACTGAAGGTGTTCTTTATTGATACCATGAACTTATCTGAAATATCTACTTTTTAGGACTGTGTTGTCTCTTTGCCCCACAGCTATGAAAGTAGCTTCACACATCTCTTTCCTTGAATGGTGGACCTCTAAGTATAGCATTTCTTCCTCAGCTACTGGATGAGATGAGCTTTGAACAGTTTGGAGTTACTAACCCTCTGTATCACTGTCATAAAAGGCTTGTTATGCTGATACTTGATTATGCTAGTAGGAACTGTTGACTGGTCAGCAGCTATTACATGAAATAGTTCTTGTAGTTTTCAGCTCATAGTGGTGCCTCAGTTTTTCTTACTTACCAGTGCTTGTGTCATTTATTATTGCACACAACACAGTGATTATATGTGCTGTTCTGCAGTACCTTGTGTTTTATTAGGCATCAGTGCATAATTAGTGGTGCAGGTAAATAGAGAATACCAATTGTTTGTTCTGATGTGGAAGTGTTGGACAACTCTTTCTGGCTATTCTGTTGTTTCTCCAGTGAGCTCTAAGGGTTTTTAACGCTGTGCTTTTCAGGAGGTAGCAAATAGCCTTGCTAAGCTCAGTCTGCTGGCCCTGAGTCGCCTTGGAGGGTATCTGGCTGAAGAACAAGCTACACCTGAAAACCCAGCGATCAGGAAAAGCTTGGCTGGAATGCTGACACCCTATATTGCAAGGAAGCTCTCTGTGGTCAGTCCTACGGAGGTAAGCATCTGTTGGCCAAAAGTTACCTTAGTGATGCATGAAAGGAATACCTGATCACTTCTAAAACACTCTCTTAGACCAACCAAAACCCTCTTAGACTTGATACAGAGAATAGTAGTGCATTTTGTTTTGTTTGCATTTGGAGTAACTGCAAGGGAAAGAAGTTGGTTTAGCCTCAAACACAACGGGCAGGAACAATACCCTGTAGGATATTTGCAAAACAAATATGGGAACAGAAGTTAATTGTTCAAGGCTTAAGGATATAATGATGACAGAGCAAACACTAAACTTCTCTCTTTAAAAGTGGTGCCAAGGAAGTCATCTACAGATACTTCACAGTTGCTGCTCACTATCAGAAGTAAAAGGGCAATTGAACCTAAGCATGGCTCTAGGCAGCATAAAGAAAAATGAAAATGTACATTGTGCTGTACCAGATAACTTTAACATACTCTTTTTGTAGTATGTGCTTAACTAATATAATGAAACACACTGATTATTGTGCATAGTGATGGAAAACTGTTTGTAAATGCATTACATCACATGAATTCCTTATTTCTTAGACTCTGAAGATGCTTAACAGTAACACAGAGAACCCCTACTTAATCTGGAATAATGGGACAAGAGCTGAATTAGTTGAGTTTTTGGAATCTCAACAAGAAAGCATGATTAAGAAAGTAAGATACTCTGTATTTTAAATCCCACTACTATCTCTTTAAACCTGCTTCATGTTTTGGCACATCCACTTGTAATGCAGTGGTATAGTTAATACAAGTGTTCATTGTTGTCTATGCCTAAGTCACTTTCTTCATTTAGCAGTCTTAAAACCCAAGAGTTTGTGTATTTATTTCTTGTAATGTTTCAATTGGAGCTTGTGATTTTGCTGAATCTGTAAGTTTTCTGTTTGGATATTGTCTGTTTCATCTTTGGGTTATAGCTTCATGCTTCCAACAAGATTGTTTTCTATCTGAACTTGTGTTGCTTCTCTCTGCTTAAAGGGTGATTGTGACAAGAGCTACGGATCTGACTTTGTCTTCAGTGACCATGCAAAGGAACTTATCGTGGGAGAGATTTTTGTTAGAGTCTACAATGAGGTCCCTACCTTCCAACTAGAGGTGAGATGTAGCTAAAACCTTCCTGCTGAAATAAGTCTTTGGAATGCTACTTCTTCCTCATTATCTGTCAGTACAAACAGACTGGGAAAAATACATAGGCTTATGGCAGCTTCCTTCAGCGGGATGAGCATGTTATGGAGTATCTCTGTTGGAGCAGCATAAATGAAAAAAGTACAAGTTTGTCATAAAACATGCTGCTTTGGATGTCCTAATGCCTGTTCTCTAACAGCTTGGACTGCAGATAATTGGATTGATTCAGTACTTTCAGGAGGTGGTGATTCTGCCTCATGACTTTGCTGTCTACATATGTATATATAGACAAACACACACGTTAAGAGTGCTGTTGAAGTAGCAGCAGCTTTGTAAGGGTGTGTTCAGATTGAAATAGGGTTGATATGCTCCAGATACTATAGTGATTGTAGTAGCAAAGTGTTTCCTGTGTGCTAGTCTGGAAGAAAGGGATTTGTGAAATGTAGGATAAGCTACTTGGATACACTTCCCTCTAGTGTGAACACTGTTGCATCACACAGCTAAAAATGCTTTCATCTCTAATTTAAAGCTTCCTAAGGCATTTGCTGCAAGCCTCTTGGATTACATAGGCTCACAAGCACAGTACCTTCATACGCTAATGGCAATAACCCAGACGGGGAAAGTCGAGTCCAATCAACATGGAGATCGGTTACGGAGAGTTGAGATGGCCCTGGAGGCTCTGAGAAACGTGATAAAACACAACCCAGGTAGGCTTAAAACTGAACTTCCCTGGTAGCTTTCTTGTGGACAGCCTTAAAAATGCAGACCTCTGTAGTCTTTATCTTCCAGCCAGAAGGAAGCTTGTTTTGCTGGCTGACAGACCAGCACTGTGATAAGCCATGTGTGGCTTTTCCCCTCTGCCCAAGAATGTTATCAGTAGGTGGATTAGTTTTGTGTGAAATCCAAGCCTTATCTATTTTCTTTTCTGAAACACTGGGGTTTAATTTTAGCCCGGTTTTGCCAGGAAGACTTAAACCTTTTGGATGAAACTTTCTGTAGTCCTTCAGAGAATCTTTAGCTGATTTTTAAACTTTCTTGCTTCAGGAGGAACCTCCTTGAGCCAAGTATTGCATAGTAGTAAAACCTAAGAACATGTCAGGGCCTTACGAAAGCAGGAATAGATGTTCTTTAGAGTGGGCAGCTAATACCAGCAAAGGTTAATGAGCAGGTATCAATGTACAGACTTGAAAAGCCTGAAACATGATTAGGATGTTTTCCTACCGTACTATGTTAGTTTTAAAAGCAAATCATGTTACTATTATGGCTTCTAATAATAGCTGCTTAAGTTGTTCTCTGACTGGATTCTCTGCATTTGGCAATTAAAAGCCTGAAGGCAGCAGTTAGCAACCCTGCTCTGAGCTGGGAAAATCAGGAAGAGAGGTGTATTTGAACACAAGAAGTACTGATGATTGATGATAACTTGTGAGAATGTAAGTAGGGAGTTCAAGAACTAGCTCAGTTACTTGCGCTAGAGGAAGAAAATGTGCTCTGCTTTTGAAACACTGTTGATGTGTGACCTTGTGGAAGCTGCATTAATAAGGTCAGCATTTCCTAACCCTTTAGCTGGTGCTGTCCTGTAGATCTTCTCACTACTGTGGCAGACTATATACACACATGCATTCTTTAACACCTCTGTAAAGTGAAATATGGTCTTGGGACAGCTTTCAGTAAATGCTTTGTCTAACATGAAGAGAATAACTTACTTGGTCTCTTGCAGGTTCTGAGTGTGAATGCATAGGTCACTTTAAGTTGATATTCTCCCTTCTCCGTGTTCATGGAGCTGGCCAGGTGCAGCAGTTGGCTCTGGAGGTAAAAATCCAAACCCACCAACCAGACAAACCACCACAAATCCCCTTGTCTGGATGCTGTACAGAATCAGCAGAAACAAAACTGACGGGGTAACTGTTAGTTACCTAAAAAGTATCAAGATTGGGGTTCCAAGGTGTCAGTTCCTCCTTGGAGGAACAAGTGACAGTTTCTTGCCTCTGTCCTTGCTCCCATCTCTGAGGTGAGAGGACAATTTGGTGATGGGAATAAGCATTATAGATACTAGCTGTGTTGGCCAGTGAGGTGACTGGCTTCCTACACTGCATTTTCTGGGCAGTGTCTTAACAGCTGGAGTATAATCAAGTGTTGTTTGTGACCTTTTACAGGTGGTGAACATAGTGACAAGTAACCAAGAATGTGTTAACAACATTGCTGAGGCAATGGTTCTTGCCAACTTACTGGCACTCCTGCATTCCTTACCTTCAAGTATGTACTATATAATCCTTAAGTGTTGCAAGGCAAAGGGTTTCCAACTCAGAAATTAATTAGAATGCAGCTGGCTGAGCTTACTACTGAGACTTAAGCTAAAACAGCATTTCAGTAACCTGTCTGTTGTCTTAAATGTGTGAGCTGAAACATAGGCATTGCAAGTGTTTCAAGTGTGTGGTATTTACTGGCTAACTAACTTAAGAACTGAGGTAGTAAATCTCAGTTGAAGTAGATTAAGAAGTTGTGCCACTCTAAAATGTACAATAGGACATTCCTTAACTGAGTTTAACCTGAAATCTCTAAGCTTGAAATTATCACAAGCTTAATTGCCGTTTCGATACAGCTTTCTGTTAAGATCAGTTTCATTCCTCTTTGTGCCATAAAGACTATTAACTAATCAGAGTTTTTTTTGTTTTGACAGGTCGGCAGCTTGTTCTTGAGACTTTGTATGCTTTGACATCTAGCACAAAAATAATCAAAGAGGCCATGGCAAAAGGTACAGTGCTCACTGAAAGCAAATGATTCTGTAGCACAGGACTTAAACTAAATACAGTGGTCAAATCCTCCTCTTCCCTTTAGAACAATCAATGTGGATCTGATGAATGCATACTACTTGTGACCAGCAGAAAACTTGAATGTTTTCCCATCTCTTTGTACAGGTGCTTTAATCTACTTATTAGATATGTTTTGCAACTCAACTCACCCGCAGGTTCGAGCCCAAACAGCAGAGCTCTTTGCCAAAATGACTGCAGATAAACTGGTGGGTCCAAAGGTAAGGATCTTTAAGAGGTCTTGTTGTAACTCTTGTCCTGATATTACCTGCCTTGCTGTAAAGATAGAACAAAAGGATAAAACCTGTTCTGTGACTGATATGTTCATGTGAAGAGCAATCTGGCTTTTTCAGAAGGGTGAGCAGACTTCTAGCAGCAGTTGTATTTATTGTACCTGCTCTATGCAGCTTGGTTTTTAGTTGTAATGACTTCAGGTCCTCAGATTCGAGACCTGTCACCAGTCTGGGGCTAGCACTATTTAAAATGATAGCACTGTTGTTTGGTGGTGTTGTGTTCTGGCAGTTGGCATGATAGCACTACAGATACCTGGACTTCCTGGAGTCCTCTGTTCTGTGTTTCTTACAGTGTACAAAATGTCAATTCTGTTCATTGTTTCTAGGTTAGAATTACACTGATGAAGTTTTTACCTGGAGTCTTCATGGATGCCATGAGAGACAACCCTGAAGCTGCTGTTCATATCTTTGAGGGAACTCATGAAAATCCTGAGTTAATCTGGAATGACAACTCCAGGGAGAAAGTATCAACAACAGTTCGAGAAATGATGCTTGAGTATGTGGAAACCTACTAACTCTTTCCTTAACTGAGGCTCTTTTGGTGGCAGTAAACCAAAGTTGCTATAGAACTGTCAGACAGTTCTGCCTGTAAAAGGTAGGATCCTTGCAAGGCAGACTTCAGTGAGAAAGAACTTGTTCACTGTATACTGTAGCTGTTACTCAGTGATGCAAGTGCAGATATGCACAATCCAGGTTATTTGCTCACTGCTGTTAAGATTTGGGAGGGGGGTTACAGCAAGGAGAAAATGGAGTCAAAAAGTGGAACTCCTTCACACCAAGGGGGGAGACTGAGGTGTCAAGCAGGAAAAACTGCTTCTTTCATTGCTTGTTTAAATGTACTTTCTTTTTGAAGGCACTTTAAACTTCAGAGGGACAACCCTGACACTAACTGGAAGGTAAGAGTACACTGTTTCTGCTTTGAGTGCATCCAGGGAGACTTTAAGCCAGCTGATAGTATCTGCATGTTTGTAACTCTCTGGCAGGCTTTTATCTTAAAGTACCAACAGGAACTTCTGTGCTAACATAACTGTTTTAATGTTGAATTGATGCTTTTGTTGTTTCTGGTACCTTGAACTCAGACACTGCATTGGCAGTGGTTTTGCCAGTAATTTTCTGACAGTTCAGGTAATTCTAAAACTTACCAAAAGTCAGCAGCAAAGGAGAATATGGATTTGCTGGGAAAAGTCCTGTCACTGGTTATATTGCTGCAGTAAACTTGCTCTTGGTGAATGTTCAGGAAGCCACTGAGTCTCAAAGCTCACTGTCCATGCTATCATGTCAGATACATCAGTGAGATGTTTCAGGTTGTAGTTATCTCCCAGGATCTTTGAAAGGTCTGGTATGACTTCCTGCCAACAGTTCAACATTAAAAGAACTAAACACATGCAAGGATGGCTGTTTAGATGCAGGTGGAAACTGGAGGCTTTGATGGTTGATGGTAAGAAACCTTCCCTTAAGGTGTACAAGGAAGAAGGGCTGTTTTATCAGTCTTGTTGGTGGTATTTCTCTTGAACTAGGATAGAAGTAGATTCAGTTACCTGTGTTCTGTGCAAGCTCCACTGTAGCAATACTGCCTGCACTGTTCTCTTGCTTCTTTACCTCGTATTCCTTCAAGATGAAGTGTTCCTTAGTTTTGGAGAATACACTTAGTTCAGTGACCCTTACCCCTAGAGCTGTGATGTTAAAGGAACGATATCAGCTCTCACAAATGCCCTTGCCAATAACTCTGCTTTACAATCAACAGCTTCCTGAAGACTTTGCTGTGGTGTATGGTGAAGCAGAAGGTGAACTTTCAGTGGGGGGAGTCTTCCTAAGGATTTTTATTGCCCAGCCGGCCTGGGTTTTACGGAAACCAAGAGAATTTCTCATTGCACTGTTGGAAAAGTTCACTGAGCTGCTGGAGAAGAATAACCCCCATGTAAGATGGATTTTCTGATTCTGCTCTTTGAGTTTCTTTAGCAGTTTTAAGCTTTTAGTATCTGAGTAACTTAGATCCTCACACTTTCTTACATGATGCTTTTTGGTCTCTTTTTTGGCTCTCTATAAAAGCATGTAGATGTGTTTAGGTGACTTCCAAGCATGAGTCAGTGCATTTAAAGTCCCTGAAGGCATAGAACTAACTTCAGTAGATCTTGGAGGCTTTATTCTGTGATAGAGAGATGAGGCTTAACTAATAAAGTGTCTTAAATTATCCCATGACTGACCAACCTAAGCAAATAGCACTTGTTCTGTCCTGCTTAGAAGTTTTCAACTCTTGACATTATGTCCTTCTGTAACACTGGTTTCCCATTCTGGTGTAAACTGTGACCTGCACCAGGCTGCCATCTAACAATCAGTGGAATGCAGTAGAACGAACGTGTTACAGTTTGAATGAGAACAATGTTCAAGTCTTACTTAATGTTAATTACTAAAAACTGTGTTTTAAATGCTGTCCAGATGTATCCAGTTAGTCAACTTGCACATTCAGTATAATGGGGATCTTTGTAGTAAGTATGTGGCAGCACTCTGTATAGGCATGCAGAATACAGCAAGTGAACCCTTTAAGGAGTCAGGTGGTCAGCCTAAACATCCATCCGCACTGTCACACTTCCAGCATGTGTGTTGCTGTGTGCAGAGGCTGCAGCTGGACACTGGCTTCTCTAGCTACTGGAAATAGTGCTTAGGATTTGTTGTGTGATGTGTGTTCATGAAACTAGTGAATGTCTGTCACTACTGGAGCTGATCACATTCTGAACTTCTTGTTTTAGCAATTCCAGGGTAAAGTGACATGATAAAAGCATTAGAGGAAAAAAAGTGTGTGATGCAGAGCAAGTGAGGAACATTGCTGTGATGGTGTGATATGTGAGGCTTTGCTGAGTTACACTTTGTGCTGGTTTTCTGCAGGGGGAAACTTTAGAAACCATTACCACAGCGACTGTGTGCCTGTTCAGTGCCCAGCCTCAGCTGGCTGATCAAGTTCCTCCGCTTGGGCATCTTCACAAGATAATCCAAGCTATGAATCACAAGAACAACGCCATTCCTAAAAGTGCCATTCGTGTCGTGCACATACTGTCTGACAATGAGGTAAGGAATCCTCTGAGCGCTCAAGGGGAGAGAAAAGCATCACTGGAGTTATTCCTATTGTTTAGTGATGTTCCTAGAAGGGCCTTATTGTAATGATAAATACTGTGTGCCAGAGGAGCAGGGACTTGCAGCTAATTGATGGGGAGTTGATAAACTAAATATACTAAGAAATGGATGGCCATGGCTGACCCTATCAGCCATAACCATCAAGCTTAGCATAAAGTACTCTGGATGTTTCTGTCTCTTTGTAGCTTTGTGTTCGAGCAATGGCATCACTAGAGACCATCAGCCCTCTCATGAATGGAATGAAAAAGAGATCAGATATAGTTGGTGTAGCCTGTGAAGCACTTAATCGAATGTTTCAGAAGGAACAAAATGACTTGGTGGCCCAAGTAAGTAGTACATTCTCAGACTGTAAAATATGTGATTACATTTGAGTGTCTAAACTGTTTGTAAGAACAGGATGACTGTTAACTTCAGTGTCCAGGAGGCTTCCCAGAAGCCATTTATCTAATGTGCTTTTCATGCTGTAGAAGTTGGAAGTCAGTCCTCTCCAAAATGCCAGACCTGTTCAAGGTCTTGCCCTAGCAGTGAACCTTAATGCATAAGAATAGCATTGGCTTGTGTCTGCTGAGAAAGCAGAACAGAGGAATGCCAGCTAATTCAACTGAGCTTACAGCTAGACAGAGAACTGCTGGACAGTACCTGTGTTTTCTCCTGTACTTACTTAGTAATAGCTCTTGGCACTTGTGATTCACGCTAACACAGTAATGTAAAACCTCTGTATGGAACTTCCTAGTCTATGTTAAGTCAACTCCTTTGGGTATGGTTGCAGGCTCTGAAGGCAGATTTGGTCCCCTACCTTCTAAAGCTGCTTGAAGGGGTTGGTCTCGAGAACCTGGAAAGCCCAGCTGCAACAAAAGCTCAGATTGTTAAAACTCTGAAGTCCATGTCTCGCAGCCTGCAGTATGGAGAACAGGTGAGTACTGACCAGTCCTTCACTGAGCATCTTATGTCATCTTCTGGCTCTCATGTGCATCATTCCACCTAAAACATTCATGTCATGAAACTACAGAATCATTACAGGTTGGAATGTCTCCATCTCTGGTGAAAGAGTCATTGGTTTGATTCCTGTGAGGAGTGCCAGTAAAAGACAGATCCCAAGCGCTGCAGCAGTGTTAGGGATGTATATTGAGGCAGGTACTGTCCCAGTAACTGTGCTAGTTCTTGGTGCCTTTCTCTTACCCTTGTGTTGAAAGCTTTATCAATAGGGAAACTGGGGATGGGCTTTTCCTCCAGGCTGTCCCTATCTTGCTGTAGTACAAGAAACATCCTGTTGTAGGTCAGCTCTAGATTCAAGGCAGGTGGTTACTTGCAGGGTTTCCTTTTCCTTGTCACCTGAACTGGGGAATGGGGAAGAAAGTCAAACAACTAAATGACTTCACATAATGCAGGAGGCTCATGAAGTTCAGCTGCACAACTCACAGGGAAAAAAACAGTTGATACAGTTTGGAAATGTGAGGTTCCACATTGTAGCCTGAACTATTGCTGTGCAATACCTGTGCAATGGTTTGGTTCTAGAGAATGGGTTTGTTTCCAAGGAATGTTACAAATGTCACTTGCTTATCTTGCTGATCTCTTCAACAACTGTAGGTAAATGAAATCCTGTCTCGTTCTTCTGTGTGGAGTGCCTTCAAGGATCAGAAACATGACTTGTTCATTTCTGAGACACAAACAGCAGGATACCTCACAGGTTAGTAACCCTTTCCTAGTTATGTCCTGCATCTTATTGAACTGTTACTTGTCATTGACTCTGGAAATACAGTTTATCCTAAGGATCTAGAGCCATCATGTGGCCTGAACACTCAGTGCTGTAAAAGTACAGTAAGTTTTAAAACACTTATCAAAAGTTTTGTGGTTGAGAATGTATTTTCTGCAGTGTCTTTGCTGTACCTACGTACAAAATATCAGTGTAGTGGTGTCTGGTCACTGGCAACTCTTGCTGCTACCCTGTACTGGTAAAGCAGAGGTGCAATCAGAACTAATGGATGACAGTATCTTTCCAGGCTTTTTCAGGATCAGTCTGCTTGAATTGTAGAACATGATGTTTTCCAAGGTCTTGGGGAGGAGTAAACTTCATTCAGAATCACTGAGCCTGTTTGATCTGTGCCACGTGAATCAGGGTGTGTTAGTGGTAGGTCTGTAGCTCTAGTGTTGGAGCAGTCTGAAAGTGAACAGCTCAGGTGTGAGCCCATGTTCCAGTCAGACTCAGAGCACTGGCAGGGCCCCTCTGTTGGGGATCAGCCTCGTACCTGTACACAGAGCTTGTGGCCTGAATGCATCTGTGGTGCACCCTTGAGTGCCCTGCTGGTGCCACCAAGCTTGTGATGGCACCACCAAACCTGAGCTGTCATCTCAGCCCCATTGCATCCTGAACAGTGCAGAACAGCACTGTAGCTGTGTACCCACAAAGGATAGCAAGTGCTATGAATGTCCTTACTGGGGCTTGCACTGGGGGGACGTAGTCCTGGAACAGTAAAGTCATAGCAAATCACATTCTGGTTCTCCCTTCATTCACATGCAGCACTTGACAGACACATCTTTGACTATATTGTGCTGTATCACAGTCCAGAACTTTGCTGTCACAGAGTTGTTGCTGTATCTGAAAATACTTTGTGTAATGACATCATAGCAAGCTTTGTCTTAATCAATTAGTTCATGGTACAGATGTCTGACTCCTCAGCAGCTCATGTGCAGTCTTACAAGTCTAGGCTCCCAGGTGAGGTTTTCAAGGCCTTTGTGACAATATGAACACTCCCCTGTGCCACATGGAGCTTTTTGTCTAACCCAGTGTAGGAATCTTAGTAAAGCTTTTGAGTGTGACTGAATTAACGAGGTACACATCAGATGGCCACAGAGACAGGGGAGGTTTTCTTGTGTGTGTCTTGAGGAAATGAAGCAGAAACCTTTCAAGTCAGGCTTTAGATGTTCTAGAAGCAGGTGGTTAATATTTTGAGCAGGTATATGGCAAGACTATCCACACAGGAAAGACTCAGCACTTCAGCTCTGAACAGGAGTTTTGTGTTTATTGTACCATTTAATGTTGCTTTGACAAAGAACACTTGATTCACTCAGAGCTGAATTTCATGGGTATCTCATCAATACTGTAATGAGAAATGTGAAGTAAATGCTGGTGGACTAGTGGCCAAGAACTGAAACTCTACCAGGCATTGTCAGGCTTGAGACTGGGGGTAATACAGTTGTCCAGTTCCTTAAGGCCTCTGCTGCATTTCAATTGCCTAATGTGTAAATGCTTGCAAACGTGGAATGAAGATGCTGTAGAAATGCCAAGTATAGATGGAAACTAAACTATAAGCTGTATTTGATGGGAACCAAACTACAAGCTTTATTTTTAACCTGCTTTATCTTATATTCTGCCTTATATCTTGCTTCAAATTGCTTTGCTATTTGCACTTCCCTTGAAACTTCCCTTGCTTATTTCTCTTCCCTCAGGTGTCTCTTCTCCTTCCCTTCTAACTGGCAGCAGTCCCCTTCACCTGAGAAGTGGGCTTTAGATCTGCTCTGCCAGGCAGCTTGCTCACTTCTGTGTAGCTCTCTAAAGCAGGTAGATACCATCTTGCAAACGCACTTGCTGCACTCGCTGCACTCCAAGTTGTAGATGCATGTCCAAACTGTAACAAATGTGTGGGCCTAAAGTGCAGAGCACTGATGAACATGCCACCTTCAACACACAGGAGCATAAAACTAACAACTGCAGTGGCTGATACTCACTGGTACTACTAAACTTGTGAAGCATGTTAGGAATCCTCTGTGGTGGAAAAGCTTGAGAGGCAAAAGAACTAGTGGAATGTTTGCAGCAGGACATGTAGAAGTGGGACTGGCCCTGGACAGGTGCTGCTGCTGGGCTGGCAAAGAGAAGTCTGTTCTGAAGCCAGACAGCTTTTGTTACCACAGACACTGTTTGCTTTGCTCTCTTGCTTGCAGGACAAGTGTAGGACTGTTTGCAAGAAGACAAACACCACTCATGTTCTGGCTCCAGGCTGTGGTGTGAGGAGGGAGGCTGGGCCAAGAAGGGGAGGCAAATCTGGGGAACTTGGTGAGGGTGACTTAAGGGGGGAGCATAAACGACGCAGCAGAACTTACCCTGCTGAAGATCAGCAGAGTGGGCTGAAGGTCTAACACCAAGTTGATCGCTGTTATCGATGCAGGAGCGTGTTGGGGGTTGGCAGTTTACTACAGTTGTTAATCTGGTAAGAATTGCTGTTGGAGTACTTCCTGCTGCAGCAGCAGTTCTGGTTGTGTTTGGAAGTTTCTATACATTTTAAACTCCAAGCTTCAATGGAGACAGGCTTTGCAGTGCAAAACTGCCCACCCCTCCAGTTACTGACATGGAGAGGTATTGATGGTGAGGAGTTCTGTATCTCTGATACAGTTTGTGTAGAGTTCTCTTCCTAGCCAGAGGCACTAAGAGCTGCCTAAAGCACAAGGCAGCCCTCTGCACTTCCTTTAACTACACACTGGGACCCCCCTGCAGTGCTGAAGCAGTGGTGGGATGCTCTCCCAAACTCACCTCGCTCCTGCAGTGGCTTCTCCCATTAGTAAAGGCCAGGCACCCCCTCCTCAGTGCCACATCCATGGTCCAGGTGGGATGGAGAGTGGTTGGGGTTCTTCTGGAACTCATTTGGCACATCAGAATAAAAAATGCTGAGCAAGTCTGAGAACAGCCTCCACAAGCTACTCCACTTGGAGGGCTGAGTTAGCTGGAATTCCTGCTATTTCCAGATTCCAAAGAATCTAAATGGAAACTCTGACATGTTCTTGTTTGAGGTGTCTGGTTGACTTAAATGATGTGTTTGAGTGGTACCAGAGGGGATAAAGCTGCTCAGTTGCTCTTTGGGTTCAAGGTTCCTCACCAGCATTGTGTTTTCCTCCCAAAAGGCCCTGGAGTCGCTGGTTACCTCACTGCAGGGACGACAGCATCTGTAATGCCCCACGTACCACCCCCGGTAGACAACGAAGTGGGAGATGGCAGCTAAGGACTGCAGACCCGTGTGAAAGAAGCAAAGGCAGCGTGGCCAGTGATGAGGAACAGCACTTTCCTCCAACGCTCTGAAGTGAACTTACTGCCTTTTCCAAGTGTTTATGACAGTGTTATTCCTTTTTCTAAGACTTGTTTGGTTCTTCTTTTTTTAGGGGAAAGTCAGTGATTCTGTCACACTGTACCACAAGGAAGCACTCTGTGGATCAGCTGAAATGGGTACACAAGAAGTTTTTTTCTTGTTGTACGTAAGCACATTTTGTTCCTTTCTATTTGTTTACAAGACTGTGAATCAAACTTTCCTAGTTTTTATATTTTATGAATTAGCACGACTGGAGTTGAGCTACAGTCTAGAGGAATTGGGCTAAAATCACTTTGACCTCACCGATCCCCCACTAAAAGGGCATCCCCTCCTCTTCCCAGTCTGACATAATCACTCCCATTGAACATGACTTGCAAAGGGTTTGTCCCTGCACCGGTTCACTGATGTCCTTAATCATTAACATTCTCTTCTTCCTGAGATCAAACAGCATTAGACATTCGTATGTATAACTGGCTTGACCAAATTGACAGAGCTTCAGCAAAAAACCAACCTTAAAGTTGACGTTATGTAAGAAATTAGTGTAATTGTGAAATGTTCTATACATTATCCAGTATATAAAAACTTTCTATATTGAGTGTACATTATACAGATCATTCATATGTACAGAAAATTTTAAAATAAAGGGAATTAAGAGCCTTGTTAATGGGAGAAAAGGTGGTGGCCTTACGAAGCTGTTCTTTGAAGGTGTGGGAAACAAGAGTGGTCAGAGCCTTGAACTTGAGTATGGCTGAACAGGGCTCCTGGCCATCACCCAGCTTGCAATATGCTGAGTTAAAACTGCTTTGCCTACATTAAAGGAATAAAGGCTTTGGCTCAGAGTGAGAAGGAACTTTAGGGCTGTTAGAAAATAGATTTAATGTTGTAAATACCAGACTGTGGCTGGGTTTTCTAAGGCACTCTGCAAGGTTTTAAAAGCAAGCCCCTGATTAGTAAGTGTAAATTACAAGTAAAGAGTGAGAGAATGTGTATTGCTTCAAGGCATCCCTGCCCATGGCAGGGGGTATGAACTGGATGTTCTTAAGCTCCTTTCCAACCCAAACCATTCTATATTCTATAAGGCAGAACCAAGTTGTTGTATTCAGTTTTACCTTAACAAACACTATTGCACTGAGCAACATCCTTCCAGAGCCCTTCCTGCCTGCAGGGTGCTTTGTGCTGACATTACATTTTTGCTGTTAGCTTCTTGGACTGCTCAAGCAGTTCCCACCTTGCGATGGTTGAGAGATGAACCTCATCGGGCCCGTCTGCCAGGCGCAAGGTCCGGATGTAGGCAAACCTGTGGGGAGAGCTGAGTTAGGGGGAGCAGGAGCACTCGGCACTGTTTGCTCCAGCCACCCTTGTGACAATAACCTCTTTGAAAAGGTGATCACACAGGAGATACTGCAGCAGAATCTTCCTGGCAGATATGTGGGATGGAAAAAGGGAAGGTTTGCTTTTTCTTAGAGCTTTAGGAACAGACTCTCTGTGCTGCTATGAACTATTTCAGGTAAGGTAATGCAATGCAATTGCAGTGGAACTGAATTGTAAAATCAAATGGTTTGAGCTTTTTCTAGCTTAAAGGCATAAAGATCATTATTTCAGGCTATCTGAGGTGAAATGGGTTATAAAATGATTTTAAAAGGAATGCTCAGAATCTACAGCTGAGGTCTCATTACTCACATAAAAGCCAAAGGAAAATCCTGGGAAACTCCTGCTCCCCCACACACTTGGATTGCACAGTCAATCACTTTAAGCACGGCTCGAGGGACAACCACTTTGGTCATGGCTACCTGGAGTTAGAAGAGAACCCACATTGTCAGTAAGAGTTTCATAATGAAATGAAAATGCTTATCTAACTCTTCTACTGAGATTGGCAGCTCGCATCCCATTCCTTCCCCTAGGTGTGGATGAGGGCTTACCTTGGTAAGGTAGAACTGTTGCCTATCACCCCAACCTCTTATTGTGTTGAGATAAGGAAGCTCAAGTATATCTTCTCTAACTTTTAACAACTTCATCAGATGAAGCCCGAAGTTTTTAACTGAGAACACTTTCCAAGCTCGTGCCAATCAAAAGCACAGCTCAAGCCCATCTATTTTCAACACAAAGTTATGCTACGCTTAGCACTGTGCTTTAGCTTGTGTTTCAGGCAGTTGGATGCACAGCTATTGCAGGGCCAAGTCCTAGCCTGAGGCTGCCAAAAGCAGTTTTACCTCTTTCCGTGCTTTTCTGTTGCCCAGCGCATCGATCTTGCTGGCTGTTCTCAACGTGAGCAGCCGAGCCTGTTCTATGCCGAGGCGACACTCAGCGATCCAGTGTGCAACAACCTCCTGCAGAAAGCAAAGCCGGCAGCAGGCTGTGAATGCTCCCAGCCTGCTTGGGAAGCCCTGCCCCAAGGAAGACACCTCTTGCCTTCAGCAGCCCTTGGAGGCACTTGTGTGCAAATTAAAGGTAGTTGAATGCATGTATGAGGTAAAAAGAAAGAAACCACTTTGCTAACAGAATACTCAATGGAAAGAAGAGGTTTTTTCCTGGCAGGAAAAGGGGAAAAACTCCCCATTCTGGCACACCCGGGTCCTGGTCACACCAGTGCCTGTTCCCCCTTTCCCCAAAGCCCCTCAAAGCCTGCTTTTTATTGCTTTCCTTTATCCACTAGGACTCCTAACCCTCTCCCTATCTAACATGCCTCAGTCTACAGCCAGGGGGAGGTGAAAAGGGAGAGGAATTGCTTCTGTTTTGCTTCAAGTACTGGTGGTGTTATGTCATGCACACAGCTGCAGTGGGGCTGAAACTGCCACAGCTGTTTGTTCACACTGATGATGATAAATCAGTAGCTGCCTTGATCCAAAGTTATGGCCTTGGCAGCATTTCCCTCCTCCTTTCATCTAATTCCCCTCTCAGCTAACATACCACAGCAAAACCAAAGCCTGCTCATGGGCTGTTTGTCAGGGAAAAAGCTGCCTGGGGCAGGGATGTTGTAGCCATAAAGGCATGAACAAACATGCAGCACTCGTGTCAGTGTGAAGCCTCATAGCCACAAAGGTGGTCTGAGCCCAGCTGGAGGGGTTTAGCTACATCCTGCTGCCCACAGAAGGGTGGTGACACCCTCTGTTCCCCAAGGCAGCCCCTTAGCACTGGTTCCTCCCAGCTCTAGGGGAGCTCTGTTACTGCACCAACACCAGTTTTACTTCACTGAGCTGCTGACACAAAGTGCACCTCATGCAATGCATGAACTCTGGGTTATGGTCGTGAATGGAAGTTGTTTGGCCCTGCCACAACTGGAAAAGGAATTCCTGTAAGATGATTCCCTCCGGATCTTTAACCTGTGCCAGACACTAATTCAGCTGCTTCTTTCCATTGCCCTTGTTTTTTCCAATAAAGTCATCCTAGCTCTTGAAAGAGATGTAGGAATACTTGACATGTGATAAGCAACTAAATGCTGATGGTTCCTGTAAAAACCAGTGTCACCTTTTAATTATGCTTCCTCTTACACAACAGTATTTCAATTCCAGAGCAAGGTAAGACCAAAAATCCCAATAGGGCTGTGATGTGGTTTGTACTTTCATAAGTACAAATAATTGAGCAGAGAAGTAACAGTTTTAGTTACCATGTCACCATGAACAGAGATGGCTTGGTGACAAATTCACACAAAAATGGGGAATTTGAATTGTAACTACAGAACCATGAGGTGTTAGACTGAAAAAAACACCATTCCAAACTGATCAGTGAAAGCAGAAAGACAAAAACCATGGTGCCAAAACCTGTGTTCAAATCCAGCAAAGGGTATTCCAAGTCATTGCAAGGGGAAATAGAATCACAGAAGCATGGAATGGTTTGGGTTGTAAAGGACCCTAAGATCATCCAGTTCCAACCTCCTGCTATGGGCAGGTTTTAGGTTAATCTTTGAGACAGAAATGAATGAATGACTTTAAAGCACACAGGGTTCCTCAGCTGTGAAACTCATTTGTAGCAGATGGTTTTGTTGCAGGTAGAGTTACCTATCTGTGATACTTGGGACAATGCTAGATTTCACTCAAATCCCATAGTTTATAGTGAAAACTGGGAGCTTTGCAATGGCATTTTTCCTTTGCTACCTGAGGCACTATAGATTGAGGTTAGGACACATCTATTGCACTGCCTGTTATTAGAGTCCCAAAGGTCTGTGTAGGCAAAACAAAGAGTGGTGTCTGGAGCACAGGAATAGGGACATAGAGGGAAAGTGCTTACGTGGTGATAGAGTTTCTTCCCGAAGGTCTCCCTCTGCGCCGCACGCTGACACATGAGCTGCAGAGCAGTTTCAGCTGCACCAAGGGACCTCATGCAGTGGTGGATTCGGCCAGGGCCCAGCCGACCCTGAGCGATCTCAAACCCCCTGCCCTCACCTGATGGAAAGAAGAACAGGCACATGCAGAGTCCTTGATTCCCTATTGGGAGTGATCCCTGGCTCTGAGCAGAAGTGGCCTCACAGCACCAGAGCTGGAAATCTTGCTTGTTTCTGCGAACTAGGTCTATGTTGACCCACTGTTGGTAACGCTTCCAGCCCTAAGATGGTTTCTGAGAGGGCCTGATCTACCTGATTTAAATCAATCCATTGAAAAATACATGTAAGAGATTTGGTATGAGAATCTGGGGGAAGGCTTTGGTTTCCAGGTCCCAGGGCTGCTCAAGACAGAAAGCTCCTTCAGTGAAATGAGAATAGAAGAGAGGAAATAAATAGAAGAAATCAGGATTTGTAGTCGGTGAGAGAAGCAAAGGGAAGTTCTTCCTGCAGAAGGGCACAGAGCTGGCCTGCCCATTCTTTCATGATTGTTTTCAGTTCTGCTGAGTTGGCACACACTGGGTATGGATGACCACAGAATGCTCTTTTCAAAGCCCGTACAGTCTATGAGAACTGGCTTTTGGGAAAGAACTGACAGTTTCTGCTTTGCTCTGCCTCAGGGTAGTGATTTGCACATGACAGCTACAGCTTCCTTCAGTCACCTTCCTGCTGTGCACCTCAAGCAATAGGTAGCCTACTAAAGGAAGAGTGAGCTCCCTCCTGAGCGTGTTTGAGGCCCTGGCTCAACTGACCACAGCCAACATGGTAACTTAGGATCATTCAGAAAATATGATTTGGCTTATTGCTGTATGAATTCAAAAGGAATTAACACTGAAACTCACCCAGTATTATATTGGAGACAGGGACTCGCACATCATTAAAGTGGATCTCAAAATGTCCTCCGTGGATCTCATCTGTAGGGGCAGAGAAAACACAACCGCAGGGTAAAACACAGGAGGGTAAGAATGCATGCCTTCAATTCCTAACCTTTTTCTATAGATGCACTTCACTCATTTATTTCATATACAGTATTTATTAGTATTACTGCAGCTTCTGAGACTGCTGACAAATTCATACACATAGAGCTGATGAATATTGTCACCTACCCAGGTAGCCAAACACCGAGAGGGGTCTTATCAGCTTCAGCCCTGGAGTGTCCATGGGAACAATAATCATACTGTGTTGCTTGTACCTGACCAAGACCAAACGTACAAGTTAGGATCAGCCTTGAGCCTCCTGCTGTCCCCTCCCTCCACTTCTTTGGTTTTCTATCCTCAATTTAGGAGTCCCATAAAGCCATGTTGTGATTTACCTACACAGATCACAGCCGTCCCCATCTGCATGCGGCTTGTCACACATGCTTCAGCACTCCTTGAATCCCTAAGCCAACAGGTAAAAACATACTCCTGGCACCAGAGTGCACCACTTGTGCAAAAAATACCACTTCTGTCACGTGCAGGTACTTTTGAATCACCCAATTTCCCCACCACCACTGCCCTTGTGTTCTCAAAACATGTTTAGCAGCAGCAGCATCTTGGCTTGTCTACAGTTTAGGGGGAAAATCCCCATGTTTAAATTCCTTCAGAATATTTCAGGTCAGTTATTAGTCACACAGAATGGGAGGTGCCATCCCAGGGCCCTGAATTCAGGACACAGCCATAGCAAGCACAGTACCACAGAATCCCCTCCACGAACTTGTGTTCCAAGAGCGTCTGTACAGCCGCCAAAGAAACCATCCTGTATATGCTGTAAGTTACTGTTTACTGCTCAGTGGAGCCTGGCCAAATCTCAAGATAAGCAGTTGGATTTGGGCTAAAATCCAACCTTGAGACATAAATGTCCCAAATTCTTTGCATTAGAAGCTGTGTGATTTTAATGGAACCAGTCACGAAGCCTTTTATTCATCACTTGTGGGGTCTTTTGTAAAAGGCAAGTTTAGGTTGGTAATAAGGGGTTGAACAACATACTTTCAATAAGAAGAGGGATTTATTATATTTACACATATAGGAACAGAATGAGAGGCCTGATTAAAGATGTGCAATGCTCTCTGCTCACATAACTTCATGTAACAAACATCCTATGTTTCAAATGTAATCTTCTGCACCTAAAGATAACCATGTGGAAAAACTTAGTAGATAACTGCAAGTCTCTGATGTGCTGCTTGTGGCTTCCCTGCTCAGGGAAGCTCTGAGAAATCTGGGGTTTGTTACCATTTAAGCAAGCAGTTCTTCCTCTTGGTAATTGATTTATATGAAATAAATTGTAAGCCAGAGATAGCTGTTGGTTGAACAACTGATGCAGACTAAAACCAACATGACTAAGTGAACCCTCCCAAACATCCAGATCCAATCCATCAGTGTGGTTTGTGTTTGCTGCACAAACAGCAGAGCTAGTGCAAAGCACCCACTGGAAGCAGGGAACAGTGAAAGGCTGGGAGCCTTCAGTCAGCAAAACAGGAGCTTAGGCACAACAGGCACATGCACTAGTTTAAAACCCTCCTGTGATGAGCACCTCCACGTGATGGAGGCAATGAATGGTATTTCACTTGAAGTATTTACATATAGTGACTCCTCCAAGAAACAATATTTGGATAACTCTTTGAGTGTCTTTGGACTCCTTACCTGGATGCTGAGGAGCTTCTGGTTTTGCCCATTACAATTGCCATTTTGCAGTTTGGGTTCCCAGCACCTTAAAACAAGTCACAAACACAAAGCCAGTTTTCAGTATAACAATCTCAGTGTAGACTCAAGTGAAGTTTCATACAAATGCATCTGACTCCTTTCCTTGCGTGCTACAGGAGCAAAAGCGTGCCATCTACTTTGGTGTTTATACTCTGAGTAATCAGACTGAAACAAAATACATCTTATTGCTTAACACGTGAAAGGGAGTTAACTTGTGGGAAGGGGAACAGTGAAAAGCCAAACATGCAAACCCTCCAGGATTCAGGTCCATCATCTATTCCAATGAAAACAGAACAAGAAGGTACTTGAAGACTAATTACTTCAGTCTCCGTTACAGATAAGCAAGTCAGCGTGATACAAAAGCACACCTCAAGGTGAGATGCAGCCATTTCAAAAGTAAAACTTCTTCTTAAAGCTCTAAAGACTGGAGGATCTGTGTGGGAATAAAATGCCGACCACATTATAACCAAATCACATAAATCAGGCTATCAAAGGGTTGCCAAGAGGACTTGGCTACTACTTCAGTGTTAACTTCTTTGGCCTGAAGGTTTTTTCCCCCTTTAGGATGATTTTAGTTTGCAATTCAAAGAAAGATCTGAGTGGAAATCATTACCTGAACATAATCTCTTAGCATTTCAAGCCATTGAAGATGTCATTTCAATGTCTTTGTAGCATAAAGCTAGCATTTTAATGTACACATCCTAAAGAAGAGTCTATCATTAACTAAAATGGCATCTTATTTCTAAGAGCCTTAATCTTCACTATATTGAAAGATTTCTTAGTACCAAGCCATGCTCTCATTCCTTTCAAAGTCTCACACACACAATAAAGCAGGGAAAAGGGGGCTCGGTTACACCTGATGGGTGTAACAACCAGTGAGTGTTTTATTGCTATCACAATGTAGATGAGAACCTTTGCACAGGCTTAATTCAGGATTCAATCTGTACCAGCTCAGTTTGTTCCGAGGCTGGAAACAAAGACTTTCAGCTTCTCTGGCAGCTGTTATCACAAGGTTTGGGAGCCTCTGGTCTAGAGTATAAACCCACCTGGCTACTGAGCTACTTCCTCCTCAGAACAGCCACTGTGATGGCCAGGAAGTGGGAGAGAGATTTATTGCAGTCTGATAAACACTGCCTGTTCTGAAGGCCAGGCTGCTGGCTGTTTACTTTCCTCTTCTGCAATATGCTCTTCAGTCATTGTTTGCTAAAGTGGGGCTGCATTTGTGGCCCATGAGCTGGACAATGTAAGTGAGCTAAAACAACTGAGAGAAGGGGAGAGGGAAATAAACCAGCTTGGTTAAAATGTGGTAGATCTAAACCCGCTGGCTCATATAGGTCAGTGCAACAAGCAGGTGACCAACCCCAAAAGAATGCAAGATGCGCTTTGCAATGCACTGCCCTGCAAAGAGAAATGCTGCACTCTCAAGGGGTATTTGACTCTTCTGCTTTTGCACAGAAGATAAATTGCCCAAGTGGGGTTTCCTAAAGTGCATCTGTATGGAAGGGAGGTTTACCACAAAAGAGACTTCAACTTTTCTGCAATCTCTTCAAGTGCTGTTTTGTAAATAACCCTCAAGTCACATCCTGCTTCAAAAGAGGCAACTTTTATCACAGGGTCTGAACAAAATCAGAAGCAGCTTTCATGCTGAACTTTGTGATGAGTTCACTGAGAGCTAGACATAAATGCTCTAAAGCATTCGGACAAGTTTCTGGAGGTCAAATGAATACCTCTGTTTCATACATGCATCTTCCCATCTGAGCACAGACAGATTCCTGGCCTTTATACTTCTTAGAGTCTCAAGTCCTGAAAACCTAAATCCAATTTTATGCAACTTTGACCCATAAATGCCAGAAGGAAGTTTTGCTCTAATGCTCTAACTGAAAGACTCCAGCACTTTGGAAAAAACACAGTGTCTGGATGGAATAAACCTCTCATTTGTAAATGGCATTTTTACATTACTTGCAGAATTCAAAGCAGCTGCTTGAGGTTGGGGGAAGAGTCAGAAAAGCCTCTCATTTTGGCAGGAGCTAGAAGTAGTTTTGCAAGAAACAATTGAACAAATAAAACCAGCAGAGGCTTTAGAAGGTCAGTTTGAAGCCTATTTCCATATTGATAAGCTTTTAAATAAGCTTTTCATACATATGTCTGCACAATGTGTCCAAAACATTTAAACCCTAATGCTGCTACACTGGAAAATATCATTAACTAATGCATGATGTTATTTAACTCACACATAGAATCATAGAATAGTTAAGGCTGGAAAGGACCTTAAGATCATCTAGTTCTAACCTCCTGCCATAGTCGAGTCTCCATCCCTCCATACCTCACACTAAACCATGGCACCCACGGCTCTGTCCAACCTGGCCTTGAACACTGCCAGGGATGCGGCATTCACAACTTCCCTGGGCAACCCATTCCAGTGCCTCACCACCCCAACAGTAAAAAACTTCTGCTTTATAACCAATCTAAACTTCCCCTGTTTCAGTTTGAACCCATTACCCCTTGTCCTATCACTACAGTCCCTAATGAAGAGTCCATCCCCAGCATCCCTATAGGCTCCCTTCAGATACATTGAAAGACAATGATATTTTAAAATGTGCTTAGAGGGTTGATCCAAACCCTGTTAGAAGCCTAATCCTTGCTATCAGGAATGTAAAATGCTTAGGACTACTGACCTTCCCACAATCAAGTCATACACATTCTTTCTGGTTGAGAGTACTAAACGTGGCACAGGCACAGACAGTACAACCTTTACTTAAACAAGCTGCCAGATAACCCTGTTTCAGAAGCAAACAGCACTTAATTCTTGCATTCTACTTATGTATTTTTCAGTCTCCAGCCTTTGAATTATTGGCTAAGATAACTAAGGCAGGATAATCTACTTGAGTGCTCCAAGTACCTATGACTCTTGCCATGCTGGCTGCTGCACCAGTGAGCCTGGTGGGTTACTTCTCTCTGCTACAGATTAGGGGCCTGTGGTGACGTGACAGACGTGTCAGCTGGTAACCACATGTTCTGGACTCTCCTACAAGCAGAAACTGGATTGAGTAGGGTGGATGGAAGCATGGCATTGATTGGTGTAATATGGAGACCCTCCAATGGAGAAAAGGGGACCCCCAAGAGCAGGCAGTAACTTCTATTCACTAGCACAATATATTCTATAGTTTTAGCTCATCTTCTGCAGATAACTGAAGGAGCCAGGCTGCTGGGCATCTAGTTCACATATGGCTGCCACCAGTACAGAGAGACAATGCTGTGGTTGTATTCAGCAAAGGCCACACAGTTCCATCCCTGAATGTGGCTGCTTGTTCCCAGCTTGAGCTCACAGTATCACATAGTGCCAGTGAGAGCTGCTGCTGAGCTTAGGAATGGCTTTTCCTCACCTTCATCCCACTTCTATGCAGCCACAAGCACTTCTTAGTTTAACAAGATCCACAGTCATTTTGCATTCACTCTTACTAAGTATCTTTTGTTATTTTGGGTCTGTAGGGCTGAACTGAAATGTAATGGTAACAAACAGCACAGGATTTACATGAACTGCCTTCCTGCAGCCTGCCCACAGGACCCTTTACTTAGGCACAGGTAACACAACATTCTTTTCTGCAGGCAATACACAGACATATTTCCTTGGCAGCTTGCACAGTTCTAACCTGACCTTGTTGGGGACCATACTGAGACAAAGCCTGGAAGATTCACTTACTGCAAAGAGATACAGTTCAGGCCTCTATGCACAACGCAACTTGCAAGAAGCAGAGGTGTTGGAAGCAACCCAAATGTCTTATCTGCAACCCTGAGGAACACTTGTGAAGCACTGAGAGAACTCAAGATGAAAACATTGTGTCCCTGCTCATGGCAGGGGGTTGGAACTGGATGATCTTAAGGTCCTTTTTGACCCAAACCAGCCCGGAATTCTATTAAATATGCACAAATATTGCAGCACTTTCCCTAGACTCCAATTCCTCTCCCAAACCATTTTTCTTTCTTGTTGTGAACATAAATGCAGCCAGAAGTATGCGGAAAACATGTGCCCATTCCATCCTTAGCTGCCCATTTTGAAGGAGCTTTCCTCTCACATGCTGAAGCACAGATGGCCAATCCAGCTGTGGCAGGTGTGTCAATTTAGTCAGTGTGCCAAAAGCAAAACCTGACCTGTGGCCACCTCAAAATCTCTGTTATTTGGCTTCAGTATTGCATTTACTGGAACTCAGGACACTGCTACAGTATACAGGATGATTCCAGCAAAAGCTCCAGAAGATCATGGAAGGCTCCTGACACTGCACAACATATTCCTGCACAAGAGACCAATTTGAAGTTGTAGATTGTGGAAACTGAAGCAAAATCCAGTCACTTATAGAATTCTTAACACAGGTAAGTCCATGCCTCAGGGCAGAAATACTGATACCTGCACACAAACTGCAGCATTTCTCCATCATCCCTTTCCTGTCCAAGTTTTGACTCTATAATACAGACAGCACAGTTTAAGTGGGAGAAACCTCCTGGATGGGATAACATCTTTCTGTTTTTCTTCTTCAGCATCTGCCTGGCTTGCAGCTTCCACACACACATTGCCAAACACTAACTTTTATTATGAGTCCGGTAACATCCAAGTCTCTGACAGCTCTCCCACAGGGTCCAGGATATCTGCTTATACTCCATTTGACAAGTTATCTTTTCCCTATCATGTTCCTGGTTTTGTTCCATACCACATACTGAAAGAGCAACCTCCCCCATCTTGCAAAAAGCGAACTCATCTTTCTATTGCATGTTACTTAAAAAGGGAATATAAGAATCCCTTAAAGCCTTATATAGGCAGCCATCAAAACTGAAGAATATAGTGAGCCCCTACAGGTAACTGCCCCCAACAGACCTCCCCCTGTTTCTCTCCTTTTCTCCTGTTTAAAGGTGTGATTTGATAAAAGCCTTTTGATGACATGAAAAACCCCAAACCAACAAACATTTGGATCCTCAGGAACAAACCAACCAACACCACAGCGAAACAGCAAGAGAGAGCTGTAACCTTCCAAAGAACACTCACGTTCCTCTTGGAACGTAGGAAATACACATGCTCACCATGAGAAGAGTTTCCAGGAAAGCAGTCAAAATGAAAGTGCAACTGCCTTCCAGATGAGGGTGTGGTGCTGGAAGACAACATGCAGTATCTGAGCAATTCAGACCATTTCACCAGAGCACATCGCACTCGCAGTACCTGCTATTAGCCTGCTGACAAAAGAAGGTTAGTTTTGCTTTATTATTCACTGCTTTCTATATTGTGATGTACTTATCTTGTTTATACGGAGAAGAGCTAGGGATTACTTAGTGAAATGGTGTTTCTCTGTAAGCCAACTTCATAAGGCACATGCTCATTTCCAGTTTAACAGTTAGGACTGTTCAGTAGATGACTAGAATGCTGCTTAATTCACTTCGCTGTCTGTTTAAACTGGGGATATTAACTTAATTCAATGTGCAGACAATACAATCCCCTGTGAAGTTTAAACACACAGAAACAATGAATTTGTAACTGGAAGGCTGGAATAATTCTGCAAGAAAACATGCAAAGCTGCCTGTTAATGTATCTATTCATGTCCCTCCTAGAGAACAGCACTTGGTAACAAGCAGCTTGCGAGCTGTTTGGATACTTGTGTGTCGTTCTGTATGTGATAAGATTCTTTCCTGTGCATAACATCCTGAGAAGTCTCCACGCACTCACAGCAATTTGATTCTTAAGGAATTCCATGTGGGAATAAGGTGGCTCTCTGTGCGGGATGGAGACTCGACTAAGCTTATTCCACCACTGCTCAGCACCTGACACCCATGGGATTGCTCTATGTAACGGCATGTATAGGTGTGCCTGAGAAACAACATTAACAGGAATGATAAATAGGAACGGGTATGCTACTCAAAACACGTTTCTAAGGGGAAAATATCAACCATTGCATTTTAGATAACTTTGTTTCTGTCACAATCCCAGGTCAGACAAAAGCCTATCGGGTAGCTGCACATGTTCCTTGTCACAGCCAAACTGCTTTGTGATCCGCAATTGCCTTGACATTCACACTGAAATGGTTAGTGTTCTGCTTTCAAGACAATTTGCCAGGGGTCCAATTTGATGAAGCATTCCCAGATGGGCTCTGTAATAAGTGTTTTTGACCAAAACCAAACCTTTAATCTTGGTGAAGTGGCTTAAGTGTTCCCTGCAGCAGTTTCTTGTCTGATGCATTTGCTGCTGATCTCTGAATCTCTATCCCAAGTACATAAAGCTGCAAAAGATTACCCCAGCTGAAAAATCCAGCTTGTTAGGCATAGAACAGACATCCCTTGCCCAAGTGTCCTGTGTTCTATCACATCAAGCTGAATAATGGGGATATACTCATAGATCCACATGAAGTCGAATGTACACGACCCATGTAGAGAAAACTTACACGGAATGCACCATCATCATATGCCCATTCATTGGCAACAGTAACCTGGAATGACATAGTACTAGGTTAGCCCAGGTTAGACTAGCCTAGCCTGGGTTAGCGTGGGTTAGCCTAGCCATTAGGTTAGGAGAGAGAATACGATACCACCTGCCGAAATGAGCCCAGGCCAGCAGAGAGCTAGCTCCAGCCCCTTCCACCAACTCCCAGTTACCTCCCCAGGCATGATGTGCTGTGGTATGGAATACCTCCTTGGCCAGCTTGGATTGGGTGACCTATCTCTGCTTCCTCCCGGTTTCCCCTCCTTCCCTGGCAGAGCATGAGACTCACAAAGTCCTTGGACAAACCAAAACATTTGAGCAGTAACTCAAAACATACTTCCTATCACAACATTCCCAGCACAAAAGTCAAAACCACAGTGCTGCACCAGCTACCAAGAAGAAAAAATGACTGCTACTGCTGAACCCAGGACACCATGTCATGAATTACTGTGGTTTTCCATTCTGCACTCCTTATTTAGGCAACAGTAAATGACAGATTACAAGACTTAAAATAGGAGTAATCATGGTTTAAAGTTTATCTCAGGAAGTGTTTTGAAATGCTAACAAAATAATCCCACAGCCATTAGGGATGAAGCCAAACCAAGCAGTTAATTTCTAACAGACTCTTTAAAAAGTGTAGACTGGGGGGGGATCAACCAAAACCAGAAATTGCCAAATTGCAGCTTTCAGTAACAATGGCCTGAAATTCTGAACCACTGCAGAGGATGAGAAAGGAAGATGGGCTTTTCATTCTCAGCTCCTTTTCGCTACTGCTGTTAGGAAATCTTAGTCTCATTCATTGCAAGAAAACAAGGCACTGCAGGGCTGTAGTTTGCAAGAGAAAGAATTTCATCAAATCAGTCAATGAACACAATTAGAGGAAAAGAAGAAAATACTGTAGGATGTGACTTGCTTGAGACATAATCATACAAACACTCCAGCTTCAACCCTAAACTGGCACTGGGAATGCAGCCTTAGTGTTTACAGAGTAAATCTGTCATGAGATAGTACTTGTGAAAGCAGCAGAGCTTCTGAGCTGTTTGGGTACTTGTGGGCAGTTTTGTACGTGGTAAGATTCCTTTCTTGTCATAACATCCTGAAAAGTCTCCAGCAGGAAGATGCAACATACAGCAATTTGATTCTGGAAGGAATTCCTTGTTGGTATGGCTCACACTCTGTGGGATGGAGACTAGACTAAGCTTGTGCAACCATCACCACAGCTGTGCTTTACGTAATGGGCATGTATACATACGTGTGCCTGAGACACGTAAGTATACATGCCCACTCTTCCTATATTATACTCATATCCCAAATTTGCCAAAAGTTATGACAGTAGAGAGAATCCTACTGCTTTCCTCTCAGCTTTAATCTGTTAGTATTTCTTACGCACTCTATTGTAAAAGCATTTACAGCCTTCAACTGGTACTCAGCCTTGAAGAGGCTATAAAGATGAAGGTGCAATTTTAACCCTATAAAGGTACAGATTTATTTTGCAGTGGAATATTGTCAAACACAGCTGAGTCAGTGCAGTTTAAGCAATGATGGCTCTTCAACTGAAATGTGGAAATCAGTGAAACGCACTCAAAGCACCTTGCAATCTCAAATGCTAAGTTTAATGAAAACATTTCAATTGAATCCATTTTACTTTGTATTGCACAGCCAGACTCACTAATAGATTCCCAGACTGGTTTGGGTTGGAAAGGAGCTTAAAATCATCCAGTTCCAATCCCCTGCCATGGGCAGGGACACCTCACACCAGACCAGGTTGCTCCAAGCCCCTGTGTCCAACCTGGCCTTGAACACTGCCAGGGATGGGGCAGCCACAGCTTCTCTGGGCACCCTGTGCCAGCGCCTCAGCACCCTCACAGGGAAGAGCTTCTGCCTTAGATCTAACCTGAACTTCCCCTGTTTCAGTTTGAACCCATCACCCCTTGTCCTATCACTGCAGTCCCTGATGAAGAGCCCCTCTCCAGCATCCTTGTAGCCCCCTTCAGACACTGGAAGGCTGCAGGCAGTCAGTTACGCTATTTTGTGCCTCCACCATGGTCTAGCTCTACTTTGGTTATTCAAAAAAGTACTCTCAACAGCCAACTTTTCTAAACTTGAGCTAGGGGTTCTTTAAACCCTGAGTAAGGGGCTTAGGTTTCAAAAGAAATGTTAAAATTTAAACTCAGTATTATTTCTCTGGTGTTCCCTTCCCCTCCTGTTTTGTTTTTGTTTGTGTGCGTCTTGTAGTTTTGCCATGGGCTGGGATCTGAGTAACTCAACTGATTACTGGATTGAGGACGAGGAGGATGATGGCAACTTGGTTATAGATTACGATACATACGAGCTTCTCTGTGAAAAAAGTGATGTGAGAAACTTCAGTAAAGTATTCCTCCCCGTGTTCTATGCACTGGCTTTCACTCTTGGAGTTGCTGGAAATTCATTAGTGGTTGCAATTTATGCCTATTGCAAGAAACCGAAGACTAAGACAGATGTGTACATCATGCACCTAGCCATTGCGGATCTGCTCTTGCTCTTTACACTCCCCTTCTGGGCTGCAAATGCAGTGCAGGGATGGGAACTTGGAAACTCAATGTGCAAGCTCGCTTCTTCTCTGTACACCATGAATTTCAGCTCCAGCATGCTGTTCCTGGCCTGTATCAGTGTAGATAGATACAAGGCCACTTATAAATCTAGGGGTCACAGAAGAATTGGTCAACACTGCAGCGTTACCTGCATCTGTGTCTGGCTGACTGCCATCTTCCTCAGTATCCCTGAACTGGTATTTAATCAAGTCAAGAAACACAATGACAGGAACGAATGCTTTCCAGTATTTCCAATGAACATGGAAACGCTCTTAAAAGCAACCATTCAAATCCTGGAAATTATCCTGGAATTTCTGCTTCCTTTCCTAGTAATGCTGATCTGCTATTCAGCGACTGCTCGAGCAATCTTTAGATCTGCAAGTGCTAAAAAGTCTCGACCTTTCATGGTCCTGCTGGCAGTAGTGACTACTTTCATTATTACCCAGCTACCTTACAACATTGTCAAGTTCTGGCGAGCCACAGATATCATCTACATGTTGGTCACTGACTGTGAGACAAGTAAAAGCATAGATGTTGCACTCCAGGTCACCAAGAGCATAGCTTTGTTTCACACTTGCCTGAATCCTCTTCTCTATGTCTTTCTGGGAGCCTCTTTTAAAATGCACATTATGAAAATTGCAAAAAATTATGGGTACTGGAGAAGACAACAACAGAATGGAAGAACTGAAGAGATTTCTATGAATTACGAAGACCATACTGAAGAAACAACTAGTTTCACTATATAGAATCTCCACTGCTTTCATTATCATCTTATGTAACCAAGGGAATTATTTACTAGTATTAATTATAACTACTAATATTGTTATCCAAAGGCATTGTTTCAGCAGCTGTTTCTCTGCAAGTCCACTTTCAGATGACTTTCTGAACCTGCAGACCAGCCAAGTCACTACAGAGCAGTTCAAAGTGGAACATCTTGATCAAAATGAAGCATCAGGCAAGAACTAAATACTGATATTCCTAGAAACACCTGGAAATATAAGCTAGAGAACAAACAACTTGTACATGTCGAAACATCTAATTAAAACAGAAACCATCAGCAATAAAGCAGCACTACAGGATCATTTGTACCAAAAGATAATAATCTTGTGTTTTCCCAACTGTTTGGTAAAATTGATGGAACATTTACCTAGTAAACCAGTTCCATTTCTTTCCTCAACTATCATTCCATAGATAGCCCTGCGGCTTGAATTAAGGTCTAAGTTCATGGCTGAGAACTGGGAAGGGGAGACATTCTCTGTGTGTTTCCAGATATGTATAGTCACAACAACATCCTCCATAAACACCACTAACTACCAAAACTAACCTTTCATGTCTCTTGTTTTGCTCACCCTAAACTTCCACAAGGCCAGTGCCCTATGGGAGGCACATTCTAGATCTCTGTAAATGCCAGAGCAGTGCAGTCAAAGCATTAGCACAAATGTAAGAAAAAGTTAAGTTAATCTTCAGATACAGGGCCTGGAATTTCTAGTCAGACTTTGTAAAATGAACCAAACACTGCCATAACTGTGTCTACTAAAACAGAGGAAGATACAATAAAATCAAAGAATCCAGAAAGTGCACTGCCTTTCATTTATTCATATATGCTTGGTTTGGTTTAGTGGGCATTGACATCTACCATCATCGTCATTTATCAACCAGCAAATGCTCAAGGCCTTGCTTGATGGATGAGAGAGGTTCTGATTCCATATGGAGCTCATACTCGGTAGGATTTAGTTTTTCTATGGAGAGGTCCCAAAACTATCCCCTGCCACATTAGTGGCTTGGATTCCAGGAAAACAGCAGTTTTCCATGAGTATCTGGGAGCATTTCAACTATATATAGATATATTAGCTTTCAACATGAAGAGCAGTATTACAGCATACAGCCCGTCTTCAAACATCCCATGGGCTCTGACAACACACCCAAGCTATGGATTACAAAAGCCAACAAGAATCTCTCATTTTTAGACATTGCTCCTGGTTACAAAATTAGGGACTGGAAGAAGAAAGCTCCAAAAGAAGAAACAACAGTAGCATAAACAAGACACGAGCCTTTTCCCTCTGTTTGGATGACAAAAGCTAACAGAATTCCTGCCCAGTATTTTGCGAAATACTAGAGTGTGAACTGATAAAGTCAGAAGTGCTTGGCAGATGGTCTATATATACACAATGAATCTGAGACATTTAAGCCAAGTTAGTATGTTTAGGGTTAGTGCTTTACTGTAGATGTGCAAAGCACAGGAAGAAACTTCAGTTCCTCCACAGGGCAACTGACTCTTTGCATGTGTCTTCACAAACATGCACTGGTTGCAGCCAGAATGACATTGTGACCAATGCCAAAAAACAAACCCACCCAAAATAACCCTGAAAAATCAGCTGGGCAGAAAAGGAGGCTGCCTAACACAAAGCTGCGTGTATTGTGTTTCTTACACCTCTTGAAACTGCAATGCCTTGTATGTGTCTTTATGCAAATCCAACTGTCCCAGTTACTTTTATTAGCAATAAGATAAACCATGCTTACTCTCTCATGTTCACTCTCCTTTTTATAAGTTGTGTAACTCATTTTAGGAATAATATTTTGTGTGTGTAACCTCCTAGAAACTTTGCCATTGCTTCCTTAGGAACCGCAATGCACCTCTGGGAGACACTGACCCCAAGCAAAGGCAGCAGCCAGCAGTCAAGTGACACTCTGAGAGACACAAGATACCACACTTCCTTCTGCCACCAGTTTTGCAGTGCTAGAAAAGACAGAGTCCTATCTTCTGGTGAGTCTAGGTACTGCACCAGCATGTATCAGTAGGTAGCTGCCACACTCAAAGGTACGTAAAGGGAACATTCAAGTTTCACTCCAGTTAACATCTCAATTTAGTTGGCTTCCAAGCTTCCAGGGAACGATGATTTTCAAGTTGCTGTCACATATCTTGTGGTAAAAAAGCAACAGTACTACAATATCAAGGACATTTACCACTTACCACTGTTTTTTCTGGGAAGTATAGTATGAAATACAAGAAAATCACCTGCAACAGTCAGTTCAACAGCATAACAGGCTAGTTTTAAAAAGCAATCAAATCTTACTGTAACTACACACACACAAGCTGCCGAGACAGCTACATAAAAACAAAGTATAAAGGCTACAGTCATAAACATTTAAGTGACCTGATGGAAAAAGGTAATGAAGTAAAATAGTAGCATTCATTCTGTGAACAAAATCCAGAGGTTCCAAAAAGAGCCTCAAACCCCAAATTGGATTTGAGTCTCTGATTTTGCTTCATAGAACAAAAGCTCGCTTCAGCTCCTTCTTTTTTACATCCTATATCCTTTACAGACAGTTTTTCATCTCAGAAATGAAGCATATTTTTTGGTTTATTAGTTCCTGGAAAGAATTTTAGACTTAGACATTCTTATTTAAGGTTTCTGTACTTACCACTGCTCCACCACTTCTTGCCATTTATCACATAACTGTTTCCATCTCGTTCAATGCTGCACTGCATATTGGTGGCATCACTTGAAGCCACATCAGGCTCTGTGTTAAAGAAAACACCAAAACCAAAGCACTGGATTAAACACACAGGTAGTACTACCTCCACAAACATAAGGCTCTAGATATACCCTGTTGACAGTAACACTGTTTTGCTCCCAGTAGAAAAGCTGGTTTTGGAACCTCACTCTGCTGGTAGTTAAAAAGCCACCTTCCTACATCAAGAACCAGGCCTTCCAGAGATGCTGAATGCTTTCAGAACTGAAAATAATGCTAAGCTACAGACATAAAGTAAGTGCATCATATGTTTTGCAAGTTATCTTCAGGTTATGTTTTAAAACGTCTACCTATAACATACAGCAAAACTACACAGATCTAATCACAATAATCATACTTGTACCTAATTTATGTTTCCAGAGAACCCCAAAGCACATTAAAAGAAAAGGGTAAGTTCTATTGTAAACCTGGTTGGTACAAAAAAAAAGAAAGAAAAAGTATTTTTCTAGGACTAAAGATAAACTAAAAATATATGTAAACCAAAAATACTAGTCACTGCAACCATGAAAACCCCTAACTATTGGGGAAGGGCAGCAAGGGTTCTTCACTTTGCCTCCTAGATGGTTTTATATGAGAACACATTCACAGATGCAGTGAAGATTGCTGTATTCATTCATTAACACATGCCAACTTGTAGCTCTGTACTTTTTGCACATGCCATGTGAAATGTCTGCCCATTGTCTTTTACTTTCTTCTGGAGAAAAATACCTGTCATGCAGAAGCAAGAACTAATCTTCCCTTCTAGGAGAGGCTCCAGCCACTCTTTCTTTTGCTCTTCTGTCCCATACATGTGCAGGACTTCCATGTTCCCAGTGTCTGTAAGAAATCAGCAGACATTTACTTCTGAAGACATACAACTCCTAAGGCATAAGATGCCCAACTTTTTAACGCTCTCAGTGTTTTCGATACAGAACAGGGTTGCTGACCTGGAGCATGACAATTGAAAACCTCAGGAGCAAAGAAGCATTTCCCAGTCTCCTCAGCTATTAGCGCGTAGTCAAGCTGGCTCAGACCACTGACATCTGGGAGAAAAAGGTTCCAGAGACCTTCTGTTTTGGCCATTTCCTGTTGAAAGAATCAACAAACATCAAGAATAATTTTAAAGCAAATAAAAAATTCTGGCTTGCTGCCTGTTTTGTTCCTTCCTGCCTAACCCATGGTCCAAAATACCTTGTACCTGTTTCCCACAGCTCTTTTCAATAGCTACAGTCTTCAACTTAAAATTCAGACATTTCCCTCATAGAACCCACTTTTGCTTTGCTCCTCTCTCATTTGTATCTCTCGGCTTTTGCATACTCCTTTCTTCCTTTCCTTTCACTGTTCCTCACACTGTTTCTTTCTATATGGAGTAACTTCTCCAGCAGGATATGCCAAACATTCTTACACTCTGTGTCAGTGCCTGTTTCTTTTACTGCTAGAGTTCTCAAGTATATTTATTATCCCATACCTTCAGTCTCTCAAGCAGTGGTGGTTTCTTCCATTTTTCCTCAGTATTTCCACTTCCAGTATAGTATGCTATTATTTCCTTAGAGAAACAATTAGAAAGATGTTGTTTAAGTGAAGAACACACATAACATACACAAGTAATAACATGGTGTCTTTTCCAGACCTATACCCCAAGAAAACAGTAAAAAATATTCAACAGGTTCTCATTATATAGTTGGTTGCAATCTATTCATTTTGTAAGACTTCAAATGCATCATGGAGATGATCCCAATCAGTTCCTTAGCTCATACAGGGAAGTGATTTGGGGTGGTTTAAAGCATGTGATGATGACATTAGAAGGTCAGTGTTTTCTGGTGATACAAGCGTTACCAACAGTAGGCACAAGAGGTGTGAACTCTAAAGTAAAGCAACAAGTAAAAGCCTGATGTACTGACAACTCAGATTCAGGTTTTCCATCATAACATTCACATATGTAAGCCAGTTAATCTTTTTTAACTGAGAAAAAACCCAAACACCAAAAACCCCACAAATAATACATTTTATTGTCCTGTCAAAACAATTCCTAACAGGTTATGTAAGCAGTCATTCTGAACTAAGTAAAACTGTCTACGCAGTAACCCAAGTATTTTCACAAGCACGTTTCAGTGAGCCATGAAGCTGGCCCAGAACTAGTTTCAAAGTGAATACAAGTAGTGCCCTCTTCTGAAAAACACGCAGTAAGACAACTTTCTAAGTAGAATTTTAAGTCCTGATCCACAAGTTACAAGAAATAACTTCAGAGCACAACACTACTCATCTGCAAAACTTGCATGGCTATTTGTGGTTGGCCTGGTTTTAAAGTGAGCGCTTTAATTGTAACAAGGTTTCCTTGGAGAACCCAAAACTAACCACAAACAGGCTTTCAGGAAACCTTGCATATGCAGAGTTTCTGCTCCCACCCCCTCCTTGTGACAGGCAGATGAATCCATAAATCTTTCCCATGTTATCTGCACTTCTGCCTGACTGCAAAAAACACAAGGAAAAAACCACCAAAAGCCAAAAATCCTAATTCTGCAACACAAGCCATCTGGGCTTCCATGAGGCTGGAAGCTGAACCAAACTTTCCAAGTAGAATATTTCTAATACCCCTAGGCTAAGAATTAAAATGCTTCACCTCATTTTCCCTTTCACTAATTAGGGACTTTTGTATATACGTTATTATCCAATTTTAAACCTTCATTGATATCAGATATATACAGGAATGAGGCTAAATTGATACATTGTGGAATCCCATTTTTTGGATAGAATTCACACTTTAAAAATAAGGCAAGACACAGAAACATTCATCCTTGTATGGTTAAAACCAGCAGTTTCCACTTTTTAAGCATCTTTCTGGTCAGTATGTAAGAGTTTTAGGGGTTTGTGAGTGGTAAAAGTCTTCTGGCAAATACCTTTGAACAGTAACTCTTTAAAAAGAGTAGTTCTTAAACTTTAGAAGGTTTTAAAAGTAGCTCTTAATTTTATTCACAACACAGACAACATTCGAATTCTGAAATAAGGAAATGCTATATATAAAGATTTCTGCTAATATTTTGCAATGCCACAAACATCACTGCATGAACATAAG
Source organism: Melopsittacus undulatus (assembly GCF_012275295.1). Taxonomy (NCBI): domain Eukaryota; kingdom Metazoa; phylum Chordata; class Aves; order Psittaciformes; family Psittaculidae; genus Melopsittacus; species Melopsittacus undulatus. Next base: position 150,666,809 of record NC_047527.1, read on the forward strand.
GCTGTTTTGAAAGAAATAAATAGGATGGGACTTCTCTCCAGTTTGACATGTTCATAAACTCTAGTGGTAGCATTTTAATTTATAAACAGGTTTACTGAAAGCTTTTACCTTCTCAGCTGGGTATATGTGCTGCTGCATGAACTGCTTCACCTTCAGCAACATGTCTTGGCCTTTCCTGCTTTGACGGAACAGCTCTCCAGAGATGCTGCGATGTGTGCTGCTGAAAGATGACCTAAAGAAGGACATGAAAGGCAATAACAAGTAAGACCAAATTTTCCCTCATAATAATATAAGCTGCCTTATTCAGGCATTTAAAAAGTAAGGATGTTGTAAAAGCTTTGCCTTGCCTTTGACCAGTAACTTAGACCAGCCTTACCTTTCTGAGAGCTCTAACCCTTTCTCTGCCAAAGGCTTCACAATCTTAGCAAATTCATGACTATTCTCTGCAGCAGCATTTCCCAGGAGGTATCTAGCATATATGCCCTAAAACCAAAAGAAAGGCATATATGGTATAATTAGGCACTTAAAATTGTCTTTTTAATAGACTGGTGATTTCCTCAACTATGAAAGTAACACTTAAATGCACATATTCTTAAAAGGAAAAAAGAAATAGCACCCAGACAGATTAATAGTGGTTTTGATCCATGTGATATAATGAACATGCTTGGTGCCAACTGACAACAGTATATGCATATTTATTATCCACAATTAAATTAACTACCCACATACACACTCTTACTCTGTATTAATACCAGGTAGCTTATCCCACATTTGGTGAGCTGATCTCATGCTGCAAGTCATTAAAATATACTTATGCCCTAATAATGGATGAATATTCGTTACAGACAATGAATCAAGGAACCTCATTTTCTCCTCTAATCACATCTCAGAATCGGTCTCCTGTGCTTATAATAAGCAGCTCCTTAGCCATCCATGGAGGACTCCTGGTCTTCTTGTTCCCTTTCCTTCTAGTAGGAACACAACACTCCTGAGCTTGGAGCAGGTGATCCTTGAGTATCAACCAGCAGTTTTAGGGCCCTTTGCCCTCTACGGCTTTATCCCATGGAACCCTTACTGAGCACGGTCCTGAAGAGGCCAAAGTCTGCTCTCTTTAAATCCAGGGCAGTGAGCTTGCTGCATGCCCTTCTCACTGCCCTGAGGATCTTGAACTCAGCCATCTCATGATCACTGCAGCCCAGGCTAACCTGGAGCATCACATCCCCAACCAGCCTCTCCCTGTTGATGAGCATGAGGTCAAGCATGGCACGTCTCCTTTCGCCTCCTCTATTACTCGCAGGAGGAAGTTGTCTTCTACACAACTGAGGAACCTTCTGGATTGCTTGTGCCAGGCCATACTGTCCCTCCAACAGGTATCAGGGTGGTTGAAATCCCCCATGAGGACAAGGGCTTGAGAGCATGAGGCTGCTCCTATCTGTCTATAGAGTGCTTCATCCACAGAGTCCTCCTGATTTAGCGGCCTGTAGCAGATCCCCACAGTAATGTCCCCCATCGCTGTTCTCCCTTTAACCCTGACCCACAAGCTCTCTGTTGACTGATCACCTGTCTCCAGGCAAAGTTACATCCTCTCTAGCCTATCCCTAACATAAATAGCAACTCCCCCTCCCTGTCTTCCAGGCCTTTCTTTCCTAAAGAGCCTGTAACCTTTCATTCCAACACTCCAATCATAGGGGCCATCCCACTATGTTTCTGTGATCCCAACAATATCATATCATAGAATCATAGAATGGTATGGGTTGGAAAGGACCTTAAAATCATTTAGTTCCACCCCCTGCCATGGGCAGGGACACCTCACACTAAACCACATCACCCAAGACTCCATCCAACCTAGCCTTGAACACTGCCAGGGATGGAGCATTCACAGCCTCCCTGGGCGACTCATTCCAGTGCCTCAGCACCCTCACAGTAAAGAACTTCTTCCTTATATCTAACCTAAACTTCTGCTGTTTCAGTTTGAACCCATCACCCCATGTCCTGTCACTAGAGTCCCTGATGAAGAGTCCGTCTGCAGCATCCTTGCAGCCCTCTTCAGACACTGGAAGGCACCATACAGCCTTCTCTTCTCCAGGCTGAAAAGCCCCAACCTTCTCAGCCCTGTAGATTTGCACACATCTCTGATTCTTCTTGTTTATTCCCCATTCTATGGGCATTTGTATAGAGGCATCTGAGCCAAGCTCTACATAAAGTCAACTCATTGGCTGGAGCTGCTGAAGTAGCTCTGCATTGCTCCAAGCATTTATTACAAGTGCTGGCAACTGACTGGAAGCATCAGTTGACCAGCCTGGCAAGTTTCCTACCAAAGCAGCTCTTCCCCTTGTCAGACCAGCTCCACCAGCCTCCAGTAAGCCTCCCAAATCAAGTTCTGTCTTCTAAATAACCCAACCTGTGACTATGGCACCACCCTTCTCCCTTTGACCTGGAGAATTGATGGGAAAAACACAGCCCCAGAGCCCCTAACCACCTTTCCCTGTATTTTGAACAAGTATTACCAACCACAAATACTCATAAGAAAACCATGTGACATTTCAGCAAATGTGAGTGTATTACCTGGGATATTGCAGCCATTTTAAAAAATGACAAAGCAAGAAAAAAGTTAAAGTCAGCTAAAGTAGTGCTGATGCCCCGGCAGCGGCAGTAAATGGAAATCAGTTCTTCAAATGAGGGGGTTTCTGCAAAAGAACAACAGAATATTTTAGAATTTTCAACATTTTCTATTATTTTTCCACCGTATTCTTAAAATATCTGAGCAGTTTTTCAGCTTTATTCCATTGATGTAGTAAACAACATGATTTAACACTTCTCATGATCTAAGCGTGGTATAGAGAGCTAAGAGGACATAGGAGTTGTCAGAATTTAGATGGGCAGAACACTTTTTACTGCCTTTGCCTCCACTCCACCAGGAAATCAGTCACCAAGGGGCAGGGGGGGTGGTAGTGCTAATCAATGATAAATTTACATTTTCAATTCAGATTTCTTCCATGATCTCTAAGAAAGGTTCACAATAAACTTTTGCAGAAGTAGCATCCTGCGGCTGAACCACAGGCTGTTAAAACAGGACCTTAAACCTCCCTATAAGCCTGTTTTCTCCTATGAAGAAAACAATGGAAAAGTTGCAAGTGCAAATTTATGTGCTTATTAATTAAATATCTTAATTAGTATTATAAAATTAACACATCAAAATAGAAATCAACCCTGGGATTCATTTCAACAAAAAGATTACAGTTTCATACCTACAGTGTCTTTGAAACCCAAGACAGTTCCTTGACCTAACTCCTTAACAGATGCAGGCCAAAAGTAGAACAGAGTGGCGTATGCTAAATCTGCTAGAGGATGACCAGCAGTTGAAAGTTCCCAGTCCAGCACTGCCAAAACACGAGCCTTAAAGAAAAATAAAAACCACAAGTGAACCCTAGAAGATAAATTCTCACCATCCATGAATGCACAACAGACTTAACATCCAACAGCTTTACTTGGTTACTGCGTGTTTAAAAACACACACTGTGGCTGTCTACAGCAAACACGGTTCCTTTTAGCACTAAGTAAGGTAAGGATCTGCAGGAAAGTAATATTCCTATAGGGGCATAAAACAAGAACTTTTCCAATGAAACACTGGTAAGAAGTTTTCATTTCTGAGTAGTGTTCTTTCTGTCAGAAACTTCTAAACTCTCCTAGTTGAAATACAATTGGATTAAAGTATCCTAAAGAACAGTAGTACTGACAATTGGGTTGGTTTTGGTTTTTATGGTTTCCAGTCCTGTTGCACAGATACTCATGGACAAAACACTAATGTCTCATATTATGCATAGGGTAACACATATGGTCATCCTGAATGACACCTCCAGCCTACTCATGATCCATGGCTACTTAATCTACGGGCAAAAGATTTTCTTATGCATATACAATTTCTACAGATTATTTCAAACTACCTATTTACAGTTCAGTTGATTCTTTCAACTGCATCAGGAACAGCACAGATAGTTCCTGGGACTGCCAGATCCTCTCTGCTCAGGGAGTCTGTCAGCACATTTAAGCCTACAGTGTCTATCAACTGATCTAAAGTTGTCTATCAATAACAGGAACCCGTGGGACCTGTTGCTTTGTTGTGAAACAGGAATTGCAAAGTCTTGGTCACAAATCCCCAGTATTTATTCTGGTCAGAACCCAGCAAATAGCATGGAAAAAAGATAATGACAATGCAATTGTGTTGATAGATAGGCAACACACATTTATTTAAGAAACAAGGACAAAAAGTAAATCCCTCTTTCCTCTAAAGGTGAATGAGGAATTTCAGAGTCTCTGTGATCTACACGTGCCCCATAACTAAGGAGCTTTGGCAGATATTTCTTTGCTTCTACTAGCATCATGTATCATCCCTTCAGATCCTGTTCTAAAAGCCATTGTTGTTAACTGAAGCCATACCAGTGATTTCAATGGGCTTTGGATCAGATGCTTATGAAGTGAGCTTTCATATGCTCTTAAGTTGCACTGAATTCAACAGGATCTATGCATGTAAAATGTCTTGTTCCTGGACTTTGAAGCAGGGACTACAGCTAATGAACAAATCAAGTAACTTACTCCTGCAGTGAACATAGCTAAACACCACAGAGAGAGTATGGAGAAGTGTTAAGTTTCCCACTGTTCCTCTCAAACATGTATCATGCACCCAAAACATCCATGTAAGTGCCCCATTACACGGTAGGAGTACAAAGAAATGGAGGACCAAAACCTACTAAACATGTACAGATACATTTCAAATACCTCTGTTGGGTGGAAGATGATGTTATCTATCCTAAAGTCCCCATGAATCAGGCTTTCTTCATTATCATCAGGTGGCAAGTTGTTTGCTAACCACTCAGCCAGTTTGTTCATGGCAGGAATATCGGTATGAGCAGCTGCATCATACTGTCTTTTCCAAGTTGATACCTAATGAAATACAAGCATTTCAACTGATTCACAAGTTTTTCATGAGCTCTAAATTCTGAAGCACATGCTTCTGGGTTTTGACTATTACCATGTTACCTCTGTTTTCTATTTCAATCCTATTTACAGAGCCCAAATCTAATATTATTCTAAAAGTGAGTAAATATCATTTCCTGAGTATAGCATTACAGAATTGATCTGAGTGTAATACTAACTTTATACTGTGCACAAGTAATTGAAATAAGTGAAGGCACTTAATAGCTAAAATATGATGGTTACTTTACAAGTCATTAATAACAACAATTTAGCTTGCAAATCAAATAAATCTTCAAAGACCTGACAAAACAAGAGACTTCATGAGGAGCTGTACCTGTCTTCTGCAGTATCCTGGTCCTCTCCCATATCCTTGGAGACCCAATGACTGTAGATCAAAGGAATGCAAGAGGGCCAAAGTTTCTATCATTGCAATATACAAAGCAGAACGCTCTGCTGGGCCCACCTCAGGCAGGGAGAGGTCTCGGAAGATGCGACCCTGGAAACATCAGAAATCAGGTATTTGGTGGGATGTACACATCACCCAAACAGAAGCTGAAGCTCTACATTTCAGGAGCAAAACCAAATGCAGTGAACCAACACTCCCTATGGAATAAAAAATGCCTTCCTCACTTATTTTATTCCTTTGCCCAGAACAGATGAAGGGATTCACAGTAATCTCAGATCATTAGTATGCCTATTGGAAGGCAATTAAAATAAGAGATACATTCAGTAGACGAAAGTCTGAACTGGAGCACTCAATCCAGATATCCTCGAACTAAAGTACTGAGGGGTGTGTGTGTGTGGGAACGAAAGGTTTCTCAATTCTCTCTAACAGCTAAATTCCAGAAAAAACTATTAATGAAGACCCTAGAGGAAGGAAGAGCAGTTTAGTATGTTTAGAACATGTGTGTTCTTCCATTTTCCTTTAACACTGCCAGTAACAGATTGGAAAAGAAAAAGCAGACTCTGCTCTAAGTTCCTCAGTTTCACTGGCTCACACGATGGCTTCAATGTACTTCTATTTTCCAGGTGAACCAGATGACAGAGAAGGATGCAGTGAAAAGGGTTAGAGGCCTGAGCTCCAACCTTCCTCTCACAGTATATAAAATACAAAGCAATGATACAGCTGACTTCAAATCAGAATCATCAAAATCTAGCAGAAACAGAATCAACTCTGCCACAGAACCCCTACAGTGATGAACCACAGAGCTATGCCATGTTCCTTTTGAAACTGGTGCTTGAGCTGGAACCCTGCTTGGTTTTCAAGAACAGGGGATTGTAAGTAGATTCCTGTCTTCAGTAGTAAAGAGGCCCCAGGATGCTCCAAGGTTCAGTAGAACTTTATACCTTGGTTGTTCTCACTCTGCCTTGTGTATGCTTTGCACAGAAGCAATATTGCCTCATTTCAAGACATCTTTCCGAGAGCTCTAAATGAGACCAAGAGGTTACATATTGAGCTAGAAACTTCAACAAAGTGAGAAATAAGTCCTGAAGAAGCTGAAATCAGTGTGAATTTCCAGTATCTAACATTTCTTAAAATATAAGAGGATTGCTTATGTTTATATCACAAAATGCAGTAAATGCTGGACAAGGCTCTAATAGGAAGAGTTTTAGACAATTTAAAAGCAGCTTGTAGTAGGGAGAAGAAAAAAATATCCTTTACATTTGAAGACCAACCTGCACATGCTGCATTACATAAAACTCTGTTCCAATGACTGAAACATCACTGCAATACAACAGGGGTTCAGGCACTGGAAATCCAGCTGAAAATAAGGCTTTCTGCACACGATATTCTCTATCAACCTGAAGAAGACACAGAAATTTAGGTTCAATGAAAAGCTCCCAAACACAAATCTATGAACAACAGTGCATCATCCTTGTACATGTGTATAGTATAGCATAGAGAACTGTAAATGATCCAGCAATTCACTGCATTTCTGGACACATTCAACCATGTGCCACACCATCATGTACCAGATTTAGCAATACAAAATGTCTGAAGCTTGATGAAGTTCCTTACCTTGTGAGCTCTAGGTAAAAGGGGGCCATGGGGCTTCTTCCTGAGCACATAAGCCTTCTCACCCTTCTGGAGATAAAAGGTTGGATTTGACTGGCCTGAGCTACAAAGAGAAAGATAACAGTTACTTACAAATTCAAGTACTTACCATTTTGCAAACTTTCAACAGAAATGATGCAAAATGCACCGAGACTTGGCCTGAACAAAATGGCAGACAGAGGAAAGGGTTCTTCTCAAGAGCTGTATGTTAGCTTGGTTTATCTGGGATTTTTTTTCCCCCAACATAGTCTTATAAAGATGCAAGTGATAGCCTACAAATCAGAAGCCAGAGGTTCTATTCCTGCCTATGAGAAGATGTCTTCTTTCACTGCAGAGAGGTCACAGATACACAATTTTGTCTCCTGTGAAATGGAGATGGCATTTACCTCTCCTCCCTGTAGAGACATCATTAATGTTTCAGGGTATGCAGTAGATACTAATTGTAAAGCTTTCTGATTTAGGGGAAATCAAACAAAGCAGAATTCATACTAGCCCAGAATTGTATCTGTCCTTTGGTGAGCTGTATTTTGAACAACACAAGCGCAGAGAAAGCTCTCCAAGTAACTGATGATTCTAGTACCAAACCCCTCCGTATGCTGTCCTGATTATCACAAACCTATGCTATGCTTAAAGGATTGCCTATAGTAACTATAAAATTTCTAAGAATGAACATTAGAGTGACAAGGAATCATAGAAACTAGACATCTCAATCACATACATGTGTAAAAGACAAGGACAACCTAGTCAAACCCTTCACAAGACTGTCCATCATATCCCAATCAAGCTTATTGGTCTTCACCTGCCTTCTTCTCCTCCTTCTAGATCACTTTTAACATGCATTCTGACCTAGTCTGATAAAAGATTAGACAACTAGCAGAAAACCCAAATCAAGTGAACTGCCCTCATGCTCCCCACAACTAGGCAGTCAGGGCCTAGTCTGTAATAGAGTTTAACAAGTATACTGCAGAGACAAACACTGCCTGGCACAAAAGAGGTTTAAATCAGTTGAAGCTTCAAACTGCAACCACAAGACAAAGGAAGTAATAGAAGCATAAATACTGACAGGATTTTAGCAGATTTTAGTAACAGCTGCTCTGCTAAGGCCCCTCTTAAAGCTTCCTCAATTGAAGGATTAAAGTAGCTGACAATACAATGGATGATCTATATTTGCATCAGAAGACAATGAAAACTTGTTTGCTGGTTCTTAGTGATAGCTGCAGGTAAAGCAGCTGAAGTCACGTTTACAAAGGAATTAATACTTACTTCTAGAATAATGTAACATCGAATTGCTCCTGATCTGAAGTCACCCCATTGACCTGCTGAGCCCACATGAGCTGGGTGCTCCCTGCAACAGCTGCTCTAGAACATGGGGTAGCACCTTGCTGGTGCAGTGCTTTGCCCTGCAGGCATTACTGGGAATCTCAGAATAGCATTAGGCTCTTTTTGTTAATTTGCTTACCAGGTGATAGCTGAAGGCTTTTAAAATTGATTTCTCAAGACATGTATGTGCTTCTGAACATTATTATTTGCTCTTCAGTTAAAGATTAATCACAGAAAGTGAGATTTTTGAGTAGGCAACAGAACAATTGTGTGTATACTGTACCAGAGCACACCACAAAGAGCCACATACATGCGTTTCTGAGGAGAGTGGTAAGTCCACCCAACACATTATGGAAACACCAGAATCCCAGACTGGTTCAGGCTGGAAAGGACCTTAAAGTTATCCAGTTCCAACCCCTGCCACAGGCAGGGACACCTCACACCAGACCAGGTTGCTCCAAGCCCCTGTGTCCAACCTGGCCTTGAACACTGCCAGGGATGGGGCAGCCACAGCTTCTCTGGGCACCCTGTGCCAGCGCCTCAGCACCTCACAGGGAAGAGCTTTTGCCTAAGAGCTCTCCTCAATCTCCCTTCTGGCAGGTTAAAGCCATTCCCACCTATCCTATCCCTGCATTCCCATCTCCTGCCTGCAGGCTGCCACCTGCTGAGCCGGCGGTCACCTCTGCCGCCTCAGTGAACTTCGACTTCTCCCGCTGCCCAAGGGAAGACGTGGTTACCTCAATGGCCACTGCCTGCTCTCCACAGGGCAAAGAGCCTGAACCCTGCCCACCTTTCCTACGGGGCAGCGGGCAACGCCTCAGCCCTCATGGCGCCCAAGGGGCCCCGTGTCAGTACCCACGGAGGCCGCCGCTCACCCCTCACAGGCGGAGCAGCCCCCCCGTTACCTGTACTGCCTGACAGCGAGCACCCCGGCGGGCTGCCGAGGGAAGCCGGGCAGGTGGCTGCACAGGTACCGCTCCAAGCCCCGCTGGTCGAAGCGGTGCTGCGGCCGCACCTCAGCCGTACCCGGCTCCGCCACCATGGCTACCCTGCGCTCTGTGCCTGCCCACAGCGCCGCTGTGCCCCGCCCGGCATCGCCAGGGCAACGGGAGGCGGCTCGGTCCGTCAGGAAAGCGGTCCCCGGTGTTGGGAAAGCCCTTTAAGCCCATCCAGTCCAACTGTTCCCAGCACTGCCAAGGCCACCACTAACCCATGGCACTGAGGCCTCGTCTCCAGCTGTGTGAACACTTGCAGGGACGGTGCCTGCAGCCCTGCCCTGGGCAGCCTGTTCCAATGCCTGAGCACCCTCTGGGCAAGGAATTGTTCCTCAGCTCCATCTAAACCTGCCCTGGGGCAGCTTGAGGCCGTTTCCTCTTGTCCTGTGCCTTGTTCCTTGGGAGCAGAGACCGACCCCACCTCACTCCATCCTCCTGTCAGGCACTTGTAGGGAGCCATCAGGTCCCCCCTGAGCCTTCTCTTCTCCATCTGAACCCCCCAGGTCCCTCAGCCGTTCCCCATCTCTCTTGTGCTCCAGGCCCTGCACCAGCTCCATTGCCCTTCTCTGGCCCCACTCCAGCCCCTCAAGGTCTCTCTTGCAGTGAGAGCCCCAGAACTGAACATAGGATCCGAGGTGCAGCCTCATCAGTGCCCAGCACAGGGGCACAATCCCTGCCCTGGCCCTGCTGCCACACTGGTGCTGATACAGGCCAAGATGCTGGAGGCTTCTTGGCTGCCTGGGCACAAGCTGCTCATGTTGGGCTCCATCAATCAGCACCCCCAGGGCCTTTTCCATGAGCAGCTTTCCATCCGCTCTACCCCAACCCTGGAGCAGTGCATGGGGCTGTTGTGGCCCAAGTGCAGCACCGGCTCTCGGATACGGGCAGCTTGTTCTCGGAAGAGCGCGGCTGCCTGGAGGTCGCACCTCCCCTTCGCCATGGCCGGAGCCGCTCGGTGCCCTCTCTAAGGTATCAAGAGCCCGTCTGGAGCCGGGAACGCAGCTGAGGCGCCGGCGTGACGGGGGACGGCTCTGGCTGCGGCTCCCGGAAGCTCCGTCAGGCGGCCGGGCAGACGTGTCCCTGCCATGGCGGAGCTGGAGCGGCTGGAGCGGAGGGTGCGGGAGCTGGAGGACGAGCTGGCCCGGGAGAGGGGCGGGCGGCCGGCGCCGCGGGCCCGCATCGACACCATGAGCCCGGAGGTGACGGACACCAATCCCTACAGGTGCGGCCGGGGCCGAGGGGTGCACCGGCGGGGTCGGGCTGTGGGTGGGAGCCCGGGCTGAGGTATGGGGAGGAGGGAGGGCTGAAGGGACTGAGGCTGTGGGGCTGGGGAAGGGGAAGAGGCGTGTGGAGGTGGGCCCGGGCGGGCGGGGATCGAAGGGTCATGTACTTGGGCCAGAACCGCTTCACACAGGAGCAGGTTGCTCCAAGCCCCTGTGTCCAACCTGGCCTGGAACACTGCCAGGGATGGGGCAGCCACAGCTCCTCTGGGCACCCTGTGCCAGCGCCTCAGCACCCTCACAGGGAAGAGCTTCTGCCTTAGATCTAACCTGAACTTCCCCTGTTTCACTTTGAACCCATCACCCCTTGTCCTATCACTGCAGTCCCTGATGAAGAGCCCCTCTCCAGCATCCTTGTAGCCCCTTCAGACACTGGAAGCTGCTCTGAGGTCTCCAGGCAGCTTCTCTTCTCCGGGCTGAACAGCCCCAATGTTCTCAGCCTCTCTCCATACAGGAGGTGCTCCAGCCCCTGAGCATCCTCGTGGCCTCCTCTGGACTTGCTCCAACAGCTCCATGTCCTTATGTTTGGGACAACTCTTGTGCATGGCAGGGGGTCTTTTCCAACCCAGACCATTCTATTAAGTTAGGCAGTTCTGTGAAGGCAGATGCTCTGTGGCAAGAGAATCTCTCAGATTTAGCAGGGGGAGCAAGAGAAAACTGTTTTTTTACAGCTAAGTTGCTACTAAATGTGATAGGTGTGGGTACTGCATGTGGCCTTATTCCTCTTACTGAAATATTTGAGAGTTTGGATTAGAGAAGCCTTGGGCATCTGCAGCCTCTTCTAATGCTCAGTGCTTCTGTAATTGTGATGCGTTATTCTTTCCAGGATGAATTGCTTTAATACAAGTTGATTCTTGTACTTTGACACTTGCAATAAAAAATGCAATATCAGGACAAAAGATTACTTTAAAATTCTTTCTGTTATCCTCATAACCTGATGTTCTCTGGTTTTTAGTTTATTTTCTTTCATGTGATGCTCAAGTTAATCTAATCAAAGTGATCAGAAAGCAGAAGAGTCTTCACTGGACTGCAGCTGTAGGGTTCATTACAGAAAAATGTGTAGAGCTTCAGTGTGAAAATCAGGATTCATTTACAAAGATAGCTGTGGATGCTCCTGATTTCAGTGATGTTACTCATACCAAGTAGGTACAGGAGTTTCTGCAGGGTTAGTACTCCGTTGCTAATAGGAAAGCATCTACTGTCTCATTTAGACTGTATCTGGATGGCAATCACAACTGTAGCGAAAGCATCAGGTTTTTAAATGCCCGAAAAGCAAAATTGCTCATACTCAGACTCTTCATTAGGGACTGCAGTGATAGGATAAGGGGTTCAAAGTGAAACAGGGGAAGTTCAGGTTAGATCTAAGGCAGAAGTTCTTCCCTGTGAGGGTGCTGAGGCGCTGGCACAGGGTGCCCAGAGAAGCTGTGGCTGCCCCATCCCTGGCAGTGTTCAAGGCCAGGTTGGACACAGGGGCTTGGAGCAACCTGGTCTAGTGGAAGGTGTCCATGCCCATGGCAGGGGTTGGAACTGGATGATCTTAAGGTGCTTTCCAACCCAAACCAGTCTGTGATTCTAATGAGAGCATTTTCTGTATAATGTTGCTGTTTTTCCTTCGTAGTCGCTTGATGGCATTAAAACGAATGGGAATTGTCAAAGACTATGAGGTAGGATTCTGTCTGCATTGAAACAGCCTTGCATTTTCCCCCCTGTGAGGACCATTTCTGATGAACTTATGTGTATTTGGTTTCTTTCTGCAGAAAATCCGTACCTTTACGGTCGCAGTTGTAGGTGTAGGTGGAGTTGGCAGCGTGACTGCTGAAATGCTGACACGGTGTGGCATTGGTAAGGTAATGAGAGCTTTCTTCCTCTGCTTCTTTACAGGAGATGGACCAGTTATCTTCATGAAGAACTAGATTTGATTTCACTCAGTTGATTTCACACAATAAAAGAGTAGTAAAGAAAGCACTTGTGTAAACATCACAAATAGAGTCTGTATTTACTTAGGACTTAATCCTCAGTTATGTGAATGATTCTTGTTTGGATACTTGTCTTCCTGCTCTTATATTCCAATGTGAGTGCTCCATTTCTGGCAGTGTTCAAGGCCAGGTTGGATGTGGCTTTGAGCAACCTTGTCTAATGGAAGGTGTCCCTGCCTGTGGCAGAGGGTTGGAGCTGGATAATCTTAAGGTCCTTTTCAACCCAAACCATTCTATGATTCTCTATCAGCCCACCTACCTAAACTTTGTACTGGATTATTGCAGAAGGAAAACAAAATAAAGGAGGGGGTAACTGACACAGATGCTAAAGTCTTATGAGAGCAAGTTGATAGACCTGAAGTTGGAATATGGTAGATGTAGAACTGGTATTTTTGTCACATATATTAGTTTGTCATGCAGCACTTGGAGCTAAAAGTTTAGCAGCAGTTCCAAATAGTTTGATGTGTGTATCAAGAACCTGCAGAGTTAATAGAACAGGCTTTTTCTTTAAAGAAGGAATCTGGGAAATGGCTTAGATGTTTTATTTCTGGGCAAATCCTGACCATATACTCTTGGAACTTCAAGAAGTTTCTTAATACAAAGGTGATGCAATTTTTGGTTGCAAAGTTTATTCCCCCTTCCTGTGAAGGAGCGTTTCCTGAAGACCAGCATCTTGGGCACAGTAAAGTACATTGGACAGTTGATTCAGAGTTTATGATCATCAACATGTCTGTGTATGATGTAGGTATTTTAAGTGAATTGGTTTTGAAGAACTACCTTCCAGGACAAATGAAAGAAATGGTGTATTCCTAGTTAATGCCATAACAGCAAGTAGGAATGTGGTAACAGAGATGATAGTGTTCATGTAGATAATCTGTTGAATATTCCTAGTTTAGATCAAATGAACAGATTGCTTTTTAAAAGTGGTTTTCATTACTTGGTCAGTTCCTGGTGAATAGGACTTACAATTCAGTCTTTCACATACAATCTTAGGAGCTTTTGTATGTGAACTGAATGAGACTGTGGAAGTGGGGGTTTGGTTGGGGATGGTTTTGTTGGTGGTTTTAGGATGAGTTTTGTTGTATAAAATGCCTTGCCATTGTGCTCTGGTTGCACAGTCTTTGTATTATCGTAAGTAAATCTCCAATCTTTATTGTAGCTGCTCCTGTTTGATTATGACAAAGTGGAACTGGCAAACATGAACAGACTCTTCTTCCAACCTCATCAAGCTGGATTAAGTAAAGTGCAAGCAGCAGAGCATACTTTGAGGTATGACTTAAAGAAGTGGGTATCAAAATGTATTTACCCAGGATACTGCTCCAGAAAACTGATGCTTCACTCTTAATCACTAGCAAAGTAGCCTGATCTCATTTGGAAATTTGAGTATAAAATAGTTGTGGGAATGGTTGGTACTTCATGGACATTTTTATACTGACCAAAACCTTAATGTGAGTCTTTTTAAGTACGGCTAATTCTGCTCAGAAGTCTGGTATAAACTATGTCACTTCAGTGTTGTGGGGCTTTCCTAATCTGTGAATTATTGATAAATATGTTCTAAATGTCAGACTGAAAGCTTAATACTGTAGGAACACTTGTGAAGTTAGGGGGTAGAATGCAACTTACCGTATTTATTGATATTGGCTCATATTATTTCCTCCATAAGGAATATTAATCCTGATGTTCAGTTTGAAGTACATAACTACAACATCACAACACTGGACAACTTTGAACACTTCATGGATAGAATAAGGTAAAATCTCTCAACAAAAGCATCTTGGTAACTTCTGCTGATTTGTGGTTCCTTCTGTACAGCCTGACTTTTATGGGGTGGGGTTTTTGATTTAATGCTTCCAGTTGAAAACCAGTGGGAAATATACATATATGTGGAGACATTCCTACCTAGACCTTTTCTTTGGAGTTGGCCTTGTTTCATAGAATCATAGAATGGTTTGGGTTGGAAAGGAGCTTAAGATCATCCAGTTCCAACCCCCCTGCTATGGGCAGGAACACCTCCCTTTAGACCATGTCAACCCAAGGCTCTGTCCAACCTGGCCTTGTATGTACTTTGAGTACATACTATTTGCACAGGTTTTGTTAGATACCCACTTCCCAAGTGCTCCAAAGCAGCCTGTGGATTGCCATGCTTGCGTTTCATTCTGCCAGCAGTTTCACACAAACTTCTGTTGCTTATTTCAGTAACGGGGCATTAGAGGAGGGGAAGCCTGTGGATCTTGTTCTGAGCTGCGTGGACAACTTCGAAGCTCGCATGGCGATTAACACGGTAAGGCCATTGAGGGCATGAGCTTGTGGAAGTCTGTTTTCTCCTATAAATAATGTTAGGAAGTGTGGGGACTAGAGAAAAGACAGGGACTTCTCAAAATGTTCTAAGAAATTTCCTCCTTGGTTTAAGGAAACAGAATCTGAGCTTTTACCCCATTATAAAACACGTACATAAATATAGCTGTAGACCTTAAGTTTCTAGCAGCTAATGGTTAGCATAAGTTATGTGTTGTAAGCCCTCTCCATCTTTCCAAGTTGTTCTGTTTATATAAAGGTATGATCAAAGCCTGGGATGTTAAAGCGTTCAAACTCTTTAGAGACTGTATATAGCTCATTGTATACTTCATGTGACTTCTTGTGTACTTCTATATAAAGTGCCTTGAGGCTGTGTACCTAATCAAACTGTGTTTATAGTAGCAGGCAATGTAGGCTATATGCCAAGTGCATGTTTTCTGTTACTCCTTGGCTAACACGATCCATAAATTGCATGCACTAAAGGTCCACAAATACACTGTATAATAATAGTTTGTGCAATGAGATTCTGTAGTGTGCTGGTAACTGGATCACTAATGCCTGTGGTTGTTCAAAAATATCAGGTCCTTAGGAAAGCAGAAAGGCTATATGTGGCCATACAAAGGACATGTCCATCCTGAGGGCAACTTTAAGTTGTCCTTTGACTCAGATGAATCATTTCTGTTCTACTTTTTTTCTGATTACAGCCTTTTTGTCTCAAAGCAGGAAGATCCATGTTTTTAACCCCTCTCAGTTTGCACTGTGTGTAGTTTTGGTTTGGTGTTTGTGTGTTTTTAAGGCCTGCAATGAACTTGGACAAATCTGGATGGAATCTGGAGTGAGTGAAAATGCAGTGTCAGGACACATCCAACTGATCATACCTGGGGAATCCGCGTGTTTCGCGGTACGCATTGCTCTGCTGAGTTGCTTGTTTGGCTCTTAAGGCAGGGCTGGGAATGTGAAAATGAGCTGGCTAGGGAATGTGATCCTGGCACAGCTGAGGGGGTAGTATAAAATCTTGTGTGATCTGGGGTGGGGGTTAATACTTCTGTTAAAACTTTATTTCTTTGCCCTCAGTGTGCTCCTCCACTCGTAGTTGCTGCAAATATCGATGAGAAAACACTAAAACGAGAAGGAGTTTGTGCAGCGAGTCTTCCTACAACTATGGGTGTTGTGGCAGGAATTCTTGTACAAAATGTTCTCAAGTAAGTGACCAAGTTGTTGCTGTTCCGTGTTGAGCACAACGAGAGAAAGAAACCTGAAGGAACATGTCATTATGATGAGTCTGTTTTTTTGAGCAAGCTGGTTCAGTGTGAGGTATCTCACGAGAGCAGAGCAGAGGGGCAGGATCACCTCCCTTGACCTGCTGCTCACACTGCTTTTGATGCAGCCCAGCACACGGGGGGGTTCTGGGCTCAAGCACCCACTGAAGCTGCTCATGTTCAGTTTCTCATTGACAACATCCCCAAGTCCTTCTCCTCAGGCTGCTCTGAATCTCTTCTCTGCCCAACCTGCAGCTGTGCCTGGGATCGCCCTGACCCAGGGGCAGGACTTTGCTCTTGGCTTGGTTGAGAGGCTGGTATTGGCCACCTCTCAAGTGTGTGAATGTTCATATGTTTATTTCCATTGCAGCTCTGACCCTCCAGTAAAGATGGTTAAGCTGGTTCTGATTAGCTGCTGAAAACTCTCTCATTGTAATACAGGACAACTGAGCATTTCAAGCAGTGGATTAAGGCAGAGGAGAAAACTTCTCATATGCTACTCTAAACCTATTTTCTGTTAGACTGTAGCTGACCTGTTCTTACACTTACACCACAAGAGCTCCAGGTTCTATGGTGATGCAGTTATCCCATTGTTAGGTGACTACAGCTTATTTCAGGACAATTACAGTAACTCTTTACAACTGCACTAGTATGAAAGTGTATTCTAAAAGTTCTTTGAGGAAAAAGGATCCCTTGAGCAAATGAATTTGTGCCTAAGGACCTGCTTTCTCTGTGTTTCTAGGTACCTGTTAAACTTTGGTACTGTGAGTTACTATCTCGGTTACAACGCGATGCAGGATTTCTTTCCAACTATGTCTATGAAGCCAAACCCACAATGTAGTGACCAAAATTGCAGAAAACAGCAAGAAAATTATAAGGTAAAAATGATTTGCTTGTTTTGGTTTGTTTGTTTTCTCTCCTCAAAGTCTTAAGAACAAAGCAAGCTACAGATCTGTAGCAGAAGAAAGCTTGTATTGCTACTCCAGTTTTCAGCAGTGTTTTCAGATGGTTGCATGTGTTCCTAAAAACACAGTACTTAGCATTATCTCAAAGCAAAGGGGAGGCAGAATTGACATTCAGTTAAATAGTATTTACTACTATAGTGATTACTCAACCTTTCTGGCAGACATGGGTTTGAGTGTTCATGGGTTTGGGTTTTCCCTTGCAGGTATTCTGCCTTTTTGCACCCTACAAAGTTCTAAATAGTGATTGCATACCTTAAATATTCAAAGGAGTGTCAGCATTAGATACTCTCTTTCTTGCTGCTGTTGGACTATTCCCTACATTATGGTGTTTATCTTTTTGTGGTTTTCCTTCAGAAAAAAGCAGCTGCACAACCAAAACAAGAAGTAATTGAACAACAAGAGGAAATAGTACATGAAGACAATGACTGGGGTATGTATTCAACTGGAGACTAAACCATGTTCCCAGTATGGAGATTCAGTTAAAGTCTTTGGTTTGGGTAACACACTGCAGGGTATGTGGACTCCTTATGTTCCCAGGTTTTGTGACTTACACTGTGTAGCTCCTGCTGGTTTTTCACAGGGTTTGACAGTAATGTTACCACAACTCAGTGTTGTATTTTTAGTGTAATGTGCAGGTTTTAGCCTCAAAATGCAACAGCTGTTGGAATAAGAAACTTTCTCAGGAGATGGTTTGAAGATATAAAAGGTGTGAGAAGATTTACTCACTGTGTAACCAAATACGTAACTCAAGAGCTTTTGTCATTCCCTACCCACTGTGCTGAACTATCCCCTGGATCTTTATGTTCCTCTCAGGAGTTTTAAGTTAGAAGGAATTGTCCTAAGGAATGGTGTGTTTTATATAACTGTTTCAAGAAAAGATATATACATTCTGTTTGTTACATGATATAGGAAATAATCTTAGCTCACCACTGGGAGAAGTGCCCTCACAGTAAGATTTAAATGGTAAGGAGAAGGAATCCTATAGGAGAGGTGTCATTCTTGTCCATGGATTTTAATACATTGTCAAGTGAAAGTATTTTGTATTGATTATGGAATGGAGAAGCTGTAATCAAAGATCTTCCTGCTTTTAGTTTTCTTTCTCTTTTGGTAAAATCTCTGCTGTTTTCCTCTCACTTTGGTTACTTAATGTGTAAAGAACTTGTTCTTCTAACTTTTAATGGAGTTCTCAATTCATTTTAATGCAAGGCATTGAATTAGTATCAGAAACTTCAGAAGATGAGCTGAAGGCTGCATCTGGCCCAGTTCCTGAGCTTCCTGAGGGCATTACTGTAGCATACACCATCCCGAACAAGGTAATGTATTTATTCTGTATGCAGTTTTGAAATGTGTTGTAGATTATATTTCTAATAAGCAGCCAGTTTGGTTACCCTTTAAACCGACACTAAAACTCCATCTGAAACAGTCACAGTGTAGCTGGACCTCAGTGCATCCCATTAGTGCCTTCTGTGGTTCAGGTTTGTGCTTCTATAGAAGATGCTTAATGATGGATGTCAGTGTGACTGTAGTTATAAGGTGACAGGAATGAATGGGTTTGGAAAGGAAAACCTGAATTTCTCAGTTGATATTTTGGTTACTAATTGATTTTTACTATAGTTATCTTGTAAAAGCTGTGTGTAATCAAACAGCAATTCATGTACCTGGGGAACATAGAATCTGTGTGATTGCAGCCAGAACACTCTAACTCTCTGTCAGAACAGTTTACCATTAAAGCTGATAATGATTTAGGCCTAATGTTGTGATTGAGAAATCAAGCTTATTTGTGGGGGGCTTTTTGTTTGCTACTTGTGATACCAACTTTTTCTTCCTGTTCCTCATAGGAAGAGAATTTGATAACCGAGGAAACGGTAGCAGAGTCTGAAGAAAGCCTAGAAGAACTCATGGCCAAAATGAGAAACATGTAGCAAATATTAAGTACAACTCTGGGGAGTTTGGGTTGGCAGTGGATTATAAGAAGACCACTCTTTTTTTCCCCTCTTTTTTTACCTCCACTGAAACTTGTCTTTGTGTTTCTGATGAAATGGAACTGTTATGGGGCAGGAAGGAGACGCAGTTACGTTGTACATAGGGAGTTGTTGTGTTACTGTAAACTCTCATTTCTCAGCACTCCTAGTGTGCAGCTGTTCAGTAGGAAATAAAGCGATGGACAAACTAAGGCAGTTGTTCCCTGTGAGGGTGCTGAGGCGCTGGCACAGGGTGCCCAGAGAAGCTGTGGCTGCCCCATCCCTGGCAGTGTTCAAGGCCAGGTTGGATGGGGTTGGAGCAACCTGGTCAAGTGGTCTAGTCCCTGCCTATGGCAGGGGTTGGAACTGGATGATCTTAAGGTCACTTCCAACCTAAACCATTCCATGCTTCTGTGAAACTCACAAAAGCAGGTACAGCACAATATATTATATGCACCATCATGTGATGAGAACAGAACCAAGTATAAGACAAATGAAAGATGAGATCTCCTGGAGAGCAATGGGTAGGCCAGGGGCATATAGTACCTCACTCGTATTGCTGCTCCTGATTTTCCAGGCACTTGTAGTTGGTTGTTGCTCACTGGTCTCTGTATTCTTGGCATGGATCGTGCTGTGACTGTTTATCTGAGTAAATCATTTCAGCCTTTTCATCTACTTTAAATATTGCTGGAATGGATTTTTTTTAACTACCTTGGGTTTATGAATGTTTTGCTACTGCTTGTTCTTAAATAACTGCCTGTATGTTTTGTATGGGATAGTGCTTTGAGTATGCTGCAACAAGGCAAAGTCTCTAGTTAGTAGTAATTATACTAGCAAACTGGGTATTAACATTGCCACTACATCAGCTGGCAGATGTTTTTTGTGATACAATCTTAAGAACTACCAGCACCATTGGAGAGAACAGGAGATGTTGTCTGTCTCTTTGAAAATCTCAGTATTTTTGTTGCTTATTTAACTTTCAGCTGGAATTCTGATCCATCCCCATTATATGGGCTATATTAAGGAATACACTTCATCTCTGTTTGCATAGGGAAGCTTCTAAAATTAGATGCCCTAAACTTCATTTAGTGTTGCAAGTATCTTCAGTGGAGTAGCTGAGCTATTGTATTTGTCCTGTAAATGACATTAGTACAGTCATAGTACCTTTAAATTATCACCTGTTAAACTGACCTGTAAATGTACATCCGCCAGTGCCCTGCACAACTGGAAGCATCCATTGCAACTATGTGAGCTACTGGGGGCATCTGATCCAGAATTTGATCATTATTGAGATTTAAAAGAACATCAATTGCATCATCATACAAATATTTCCACCTTGGGCTCTTCAAAAACTACCTTTCCACAGCGTGATGCAGCCAGCACAGAACCAAGTAGTAGTTAATGGTAGCAGCATCCAACCAATATGTAAAGAGAGAGCAATGCTGTGCAGGTGCTTCTGGTACTTAGTTTAAGACGGTTTGATTTCTAAGCAATGCTTATAAGCTTCAAAATCTCTTTCCTCCACAGCTGACACTAGGTCTTATATACATAAAAATCACTCATGAAGGTGGTGAGGGAGGTTTTGGCTGTGGTGCATTATCTTACACAATGGAAGTGGGGTTTTGGACTGATTCCAGTTGTGGAGCAAGCAGATTTTAGAAATGAACTGTAAACAGGGATGGGAAATATGATGGGATCATTAACAAGGTAGATGCTCGAATCTGTGTCACTAAGTCCAATTAGTTTGGTGTAAATCTCATGTTAAGTGTTACTTGCATTCCTCTGTGACTTTACCTTTCTGTTGGGAGCAATGAAGTGAGGCCTGGCTCTGGAGATCCCGAGGCCAACAGTTGACTCACTTCTGCAAGAGCTCAGTTATTCTTGTCTCCTCAGTATTTGCTGGCACAACTGCTACACACGACTGACATCTTTACAAGAGGCAAGCATTTACCATTCTACTTTGTGGAGAGTTTTATGAGCAAAGTAATACACTTCGTATGCTCGCTTACAGAGCGTGCAAGGTGGTTCTGCTACTTTCAGCTTGTGTATACAAGAACTTGAAGTAATCAGAAAACACAAGACTTTATGTGCCAATGGTTAAAATGATTTAAAATAAACAGCATCAAAGAAAAAGCAGTTTCAAGCAATTTTTTAAGTTAAAAAGACATTTACAAGTATAATCTCCTGTGACTATAAAACATGAAGGAAGATTTATGACTTCTTTTATGATGAACTAACAAAGCATCTTGCAATGGTTTAGCCCAGCTTTGTGTATTTGGCAATCTTATAAATGAAGCTTTCTGTTTTTACAGTGCATCATGACTGTTACTGACAGGTTGATACTGAGTCTATGATTAAATCTCCATTGAAACTGGTCACGCTCTGTGTTAAGGTGTTCTGTACATGAAGTATCATTTGGCATACACCAGATACACAGGTTACTTTTCCAATGTCCATGAGGCACAACTGCAAATACATGGGCAACTATCTTAAGTGCACTATGACTACAGCTGCATCAGCTCATGGCCAACATGCAGCCTGCAAGAACTTCCACCATTACTCATGGTCCTGTTTTACTTCTTGTAGAAGGTTTCCTTTGGGTTGACAGCTAAAGCCTGTTGTTTCCTCACTATCTTTGCTGAGGGAGTGTGGATGGTTGGGATCTGCTACTTTTTAGGGACTGATGTTTCTCCTAAAATCAACCCTGCAGCTTGTGAGTGAGTTGGAAAGAAGTCACTCAAGAAGTGTGCCAGTTCAGAAGTGAAAACAACTGAATGGGGCAAGTCTGATCCTTTCTGGACCTCCAGTGTTGTATCTTCTCATTTAAGATAACAACACTGAGGAAAACTGTTGAGGAGAACAAGACACACCAGTATACATTTTAATATCAGAACAGAGGTGACAACCTTGAGCAGACATCTGCTAATTCCCAACACTGGCTTTGGATGAGGGAACTGCCAGCTCTGAGCAGAGCAGGCAACAGAAACACCCACAAGCTGGAAAGGTTGAGGGTTTGGGGTGGGTTCTGTGTTCTTTTGTACCTTTTCCTCTTTTTCTTCTCTTTAGCAACAATCCTGCACAGAACTTCCCAATTTCCAGAGCTTCTCAAGGCAGCTGGAATAGAGGGAAAAACTCCTGCTTTGATTAAAACCCTGTTTTCTGAACTAAGAATGAAACACCCAGAGAGATATTACACAGTGTCAACTCCTGTTGCTGTATTGTAATACCTTCAAGAGCTATTTAGGGTTTTATCAACTAAATCTTAACCTTTAGAAGCAGATTTGGGTTGTATATTTGTTCTACCAGGTTTATATATTGTTTCCTTTGCTAAGTTACACCCCTACCAAAATGTTAAATTCCAGAACAAGGGCTGAAATAGGGTAAATTTAACTCTGCTCTTTTAAAAGGGAGAAAATACTGTGGAAGGGAAGTACCATTCTGAGGTGATGGCCACTTGCCTTTTTCAATCAAAATTAGATCAAGTAAATCTTTACATCAGTTGCTACCAAAACGTTATAGTTTCAGTTAATAAAAATGTCTTTTTTTAGTATATATTTAAATTGATTCATGGATTGATGCTGGAGAGGGGCTCTTCATCAGGGACTGTAGTGACAGGACAAAGGGTAATGGGTTCAAACTGAAACAGGGGAAGTTCAGGTTAGATCTAAGGCAGAAGCTCTTCCCTGTGAGGGTGCTGAGGCGCTGGCACAGGGTGCCCAGAGAAGCTGTGGCTGCCCCATCCCTGGCAGTGTTCAAGGCCAGGTTGGACACAGGGGCTTGGAGCAACCTGGTCTAGTGGTAGGTGTCCCTGCCTATGGCAGGGGGTTGGAACTGGATGAGCTGTAAGAACCCTTCCAGCCCAAACCAATCTGGGATTCTATGATTGAATAGGAATGAACAGACTTCAAAATGATTCTTCCATCTGACCAGAGTATTACAATACAGCAAGCAGGTAGATTTGATTAGCATCTTTTTATCTGATGGGAAACTAGTGTGCATTACTAGGTTTTTCCAGCTAATACAAATATTGTTGTGTTTTAAATGATTCTATGAGATTAAATAGCAAAAGTATTGCTAAAGGGCTAACAACAGGGAATTGGGTCATCATCATCATCATCATCATCATCATCATTCTGGTTCCTTACTGCAAGTATTTTTACTAGATACAGTTGAATCTGACAACAGCTCCAGCTGTAGGTGAGGGTATATTTAGGGCATATGAGGGTATATTTAGGTATTAGCTGCCCAAGGAAACCAGTTAGTTTTGCACAAGTCCCTTGAATGTAAGTCTGCTTCAAGCTGAAGCCACCCTGCATATATTCTGGGTGGAACTTCTGACTTGCTCAAAATCACTCCCTATTTAGAAACACCTTTAAAAGCTTCTAAAAAGGCAGGAAGGATGGATGAAAACCAGAAATACACAAATCCTACAAGCCAAGCTCTTCCAACACAGAAGTAAGAATTACTCCATAGAGTATATACAATAGGTTTCACTGAACGTGTTCTAATCCTGGCACTTAGGCTAAGAGGTAACCAATCCACGGGTTTAGTAGTAGCTCTGACTTCAGCTAGTAACTAATGTGCATATCTATATACAATGAAAGAAGCTCACTTCGTACCATGCAGCCTGCAAAGTTAACATGGAAGGATTTCAAGCTTCAACATTTGTTTCCCTGTCTTTCATGAAGACAGCGGTCGGTCCCAAAATAATACATGATCTCAGGAAAAAGAGACAGTCATTTCATGTCTGCTTTAAAATAGCAACAGAGCCTGCCTTTCCTTGGAGCAGGTTTGTATCACCTTTGTCCATGTTCCAGGAAAACATTGGGTGATAATGCACTTTTTAAGCTGAATGTATCTCCACTCGATGAGTGTCGAGAAGTTGCTTTTCCACCTATCAACAAAGTCTCTGCTTCTTTTATTTCCATAGCTCTCTTGTACAGTTCAGCTGCCTTCTCAAAGTCTCCCCCTTCGTAGCTTTGGAGAAGAGTAAAATAAAGTTGAAACAAGCAAATAAAACAGGTCTCTCATTTCATTTAAACTGAAATGCACATGATGCTATCGCCAGTGTGCTTAAGGCTCTCCACTTGCCTATTAAGTACACAAGTCCAGGATGTTTTCTTTCATCCAGTAATTGCTACAGTAATTTGCTTTTATAGGGCTAAACCATATTGTCTTACCTAAGCACAGCCAAGTTCTTCAGAGTTTCCCCCACACGAGGATGCATGTGCCCAAAGCTGTCTTCATAAATCTTTAGCGCCCGTTCATAGAGAGGTAAAGCTTCAATCTGCTTTTTCTTTGGGTAGGAAAGAGTTGTTTGTTACAGATGTAAATTACACTTGTAATTCCCTTTGCCAAAAGAATAACAACACATCCTACATGCAAAGTCATGCATATTTAACCAGAAAGGTGTTTTGAGTTCTTGATACTGTTGACAGATGAGGATGGTAATTGAGATTGTTAGAGCAATTGGTTTGCCCTTACAAATGCAATCCCTCCCTGTATTGTAATAATTGGGGTCTGGGCTTCTAGGCAGTTTTGAAAGATCTCAATCCTGAAAGCTGAGTTACCAAATGCTCTTTAATTTTACCTGCACCAACTTTAATCCCTGTTTAAAATCACATATGCATATTGCAGAAATAGAGAAAAAATCTACAGCTCACTCCTACTGATGCTAAGTAAGGAATGTGGCAAATTGATTTGTTTTTATCAAATTGATTGTATCTCCTTTGAATTTCATATTAATTGTAAACTAGGAAGCCTACAGTCATCTCAGATTTTATTATACATAGAATCACAGAATGGTTTGGATTGGAAAGGACCTTAAGATCATCCAGTTCCAACCCCTGCCATAGGCAGGGGACACCTCCCACTAAACCATGTCACCAAAGACTCTGTCCAGCCTGGCCTTAAACACCATCAGGGATGGAACATTTATCACTTCTCTGGGTACCCTGTGCCAGCGCCTCAGCACCCTCACAGGGAAGAGCTTCTGCCTTAGATCTAACCTGAACTTCCCCTGTTTCACTTTGAACCCATCACCCCTTGTCCTATCACTACAGTCCCTGATGAAGAGCCCCTCTCCAGCATCCTTGTAGCCCCCTTCAGACACTGGAAGCCCAGGTTGGACTTCCCTTGGGTACTAGGGTTTAGTGTGAGGTGTCCCTGCCCATGGCAGGGGGTTGGAACTGGATGATCTTAAGGTCCTTTCCAACCCAAACCATTCTATAAGTCTATGATTCCAAGGGTTGTGTTTCCCTCTGACTCAGCATTGAAGCTGTGTTTCCTCATAGTGTGACAATCCCTTGTCACTGGAAATGTTGTGCTCTAGACCTACTCTTATACGACCTATGACAGGAATAATAAACATGCAAGACATGAAGCACTTACCATCTGACAGTACAGAACAGCCAGATTGACCAAAGCAGTTGCCACACTGGGGTGTTTTGGTCCGAATGACTTCTGTCGGATTTCAACTGCTAGTTCATACAGAGGAACAGCCTTGTCAAGCTTACCCTAGAAACAACAGGGGTGGAAACGATTCAGTTCTTTTGTGTCCAAATGGCAACAGTAAAACCTATTTTAAACAAAAAGCCCTGGGGAAGATGTAGCTGTTTCCAGAATAAGGGTTTAATTTTGGTTAATTCATAGTTATATTCTGCAGAGATTCTTTATCATGAATATTGATTAGGACCTAATTTTCCCCAACACTGAGCACATTCAGCTCTCAGGTGATGTGTTTCTCAGCTATGCCTATCTTTTAGAATGTATATTTTCTCCACAAGTGTGTCCCTTTGTATTTCCTCATCACAGATGAAAGCAGAGCTTACTTTTTGTCCCGAAGGGCCTACATTTTACTGGTGACATGGGAATGGGAATGGAGCTGCCTTAACTTTTGGGCAGTTTTCCATGTACTGAAGTGGTGCTCACACCATCTTGCCTGGAACAGCCACAGTGTCTGGTGCCATTTCAAGTACCTGTTGCTTCCTATTTGCCATATTGAGACGTTGGCTTCTTGACTTTGGTTTCTCTAAAATACCTCTCTTATATTCCAGCTAGTTTTACTGGAGATTGTTTTTCCAGCAAATCTGTTTTCCTGCAAATTCCAATTGCTCACATATTAACTGGATGGACTTCACAAGGATGCTTTGGCTTCTATTCTTAGAATGTGAATTCTCATATTTAATAGCAATGAAATATAGCAGACTTCCACTGTAATGGTGAGAAATGGATCACTGGAATTGCAAAATTCATGTATTCTCCTTATGTTTTCCAAGCATCACCAGTTTGAAGATGCTCAGTAACCCATCTGGAATAAGTACTTCTTTATAAATGTGTTTTGAGAAAGCTAGTGGGCCTTTTGGAAACACACCAAGGCCACTTGACCCCATCTTTATGCATCTTTTATAGGTGTGGATCACCAACAGTTGACACTATTCCAATGCCCCATTCCTTCTGGATTGAGGACTAACAATGCAAAGTGTTACAGTTAATCTAGGTGGTCAGAAAAGGTAACAGGCTTGTGCTTACCATCTTTTTGTACAGCACCGCCAGGTGTTTCACGGTATAAGCTAAGGAGGGATGATCTGGAGCCAGTGCTCTCCTCCTGATGTCTAAAGCTTTCTCATAGAGTTCCTCTGCCTTGTCATAGTGCTTCTTCTCATTGTACAAGGCTGCCAGGTTGTTCAAGGACTGTGCACAGTCAGGGTGGTCGGGTCCCAGGACCCTCTCTCTCATTTCCAAGGAGCGCTTCAGGAAGAGCTCTGCTGTCCTACAGAACACATTCATTCAGTCAGCAGTATCTGAAAGCTGGGAACACCTGTACAGCCTGGAGGGGCTGTCTGAAACAGAACAAACTCAGCCTTGGGAACTGCACAAACACTGGCACTGGGAGTAGACTCTTCTCAGAATAAGCAAACGCCAGAGCAGAGGTTCACTTACACAGTGAGGAGCTACATATCCCTGACACAGACCTGCTGTGTCTAGGATACAGGCAGCAAGCTAGGTAATATAATCCTGTATCCTCCCTATTATAAAGACTGAAAAGCCAGTCTAGCCCATTTCAGCAAACATTACCCTAACCCATGGCTGTTCTTTAATTCAACCTACATCTTCAGTTATGCAAGTAACCCTTCCTTGTTCAAAACAGTCTACTGGTTTCTGGGCACAGCACTCAAGTACTTCCATGGATAAAACAATAGTGAGATATGAGGTAAAGGTTCAGAACACATCTTTTTCAAGGAACTTTAAATAACATATACCATATTATAGGGTTGAGCAGACAGCTTTCACATCAAGGTGAGAGAGACTGGAACAGGATTTTATGTATGTCAAGCTAGCTTCTCATAGAAGAAGCTGTCTAGAAGTGATAAAGTAGAAAAGACTCTGTGTAATGCCACCATTCAAGCATTGCCCTATCAAAAGTGTATGCTTTGTCTCACTAGTGCAGTATTACTATTCCACTACAGATTTACAGCACAGGAACAACGTGTGATCCCCATGTAACAATGGCAGCATCCATTATAACCAGGCAGTTTGTCATCCTGACATACAGACAAATTCTATGTGACACTATTGCTAAGAGGTCAGCTTAGGAAATGGGGAAAATCCATTTCACATTACAGGGGGAAAAGAAAAATCATTTATACACAGAAGTGTCAGAAGGTTTTCACTCTATGCAGGGGCTAGAGGACGATGTGATCTAACACACAACTGAAGTGACAAGCCCTTCTGTCATTGATTTCATTCTAACTGCATCAAATGATCAAACAATTCGGTCTTGGACTTGCTGATTCGGAATAGAGACACAATACCCAGTTAAAACAATGATTTTAAGCTTCACTAGCACAAAGTTTATCCTTTTGCTCACCTATGAAATAGCGGAGATACAGTTACACTAGAAGTTTGGTTGTGTTGCACAGGAACTAGATGTGAATAATGAGGAATATAGAATTATCTTGTATGAAATTAGATAGGTGTCACTCCTCTGTTATCAGTCACTTCAGCATGACTTCATGAGGGAAAATGATGGAAACATTTCCAACACTGTTAAAAATCAACTGCTTCACCATAAAGAAGTTATATTTATAACTTTAAAATTATTATATATAACAATATTTATATAATTATATATAATGTAAAATTATATAAATTTTATATAATTATATAACTTTCTAATTCTTACATATAATAATATTTAGATGATTATACATAATGTAATCATGAGATATAATTATTATATAATTATATGTATTATATACATAATATATAATTATAGATAATTATATAGTATATATAATTATTATATATTTATAATCTCTGAATTTAAGAGAGCTTCCATGTGCAGATCCTAAAAGACAATGTATTTATTTCTGCAGCTCCCCAGCAACTACTGTGACATAAACATCAGATACAGGAAGAAGGTAAAATACTTCCAGAACTTACTCTGTGCTTTTTTTGCTGAGCACTTTCTTTTTTCTCTGAAAACATTTAACGTGACCTTACAACTCCCTCACAACACATACTTTTAGACGACTCTGCAGCCTGAAGAAGTTGATGTGAAGAGTGGCTTCTTGCCATGCAATCAGAACTGGTCTGCACCATTTATTCCCCTTCAACACCCCTGTTTATCTGCTCTTAGAACACCTGTGTGCTGCTCTGTCCTCTTTCACCCCTAAAAAGGCCAGCAGGTAAAAGCCTAAGGATTCCAAGCACAGTGAATATTTAACTCATGATTTCTACCAATACTGATATTTTGAGTGTATTTACAGAACAATCCTGCCATTCACAGATGAACAGTACAAAGGAGGGTCACAAAACAGTGAAGCTGAGTAGAGAAGGCACAAATGTCAAGAAAGAACTGATAAGTGCAATGAAGGCTAGTGAACTTAAAACTGTGGAGTAGCAATTCTCAATGCAGGAAATGCACTGACTTAGTAAATATTCACATGCTAATAGCAACATCCCTAAAAATGATGAGTGAATTTCACAGCAAACAAACCTCAGTAGAATGAATCAGGGACAGCACCATGTTTGATCATGTGTTCACATTTAGTGCTAGTTCTCAAGGCTTTACCTCTGTGTACATCTATAGGAACACTCAGTGGATGCATCACAATTAATAACACTTACTCCAGATTATTCTGCAAGTAGTAGAGGACTCCAAGCTCATTGAGGGTTCGTGCATTATCTGGTGTATCCTTGCCTAAGGTGAGCTCTTCCAATTGCAGGGCTCTTTGGCGCAGGAGAGCAAAGCCACACTACAGCAAAGCACAAGGTACTATAAGCCAATCCCCGTTACTTTGAAAGTACAGCTGAAGACAGGACATCAAAAGACATCAAAATAATCCTACCTAAATTCTGTTTTCAAGCTAATTGGCTCATAAACATTTGCTTATTTGCAGTCTAACAGGGAATTTCACCCAAAACGCTTCCAGGAATTTAAAGTTACTGTGCTGTCCTACAGCTTTGTTTGTCTTGCATCACACATGCTGATCTGCTTAAACTCCACAGTTCAAATAACCAATTCAGATCAAATTCTTAGGTTTCTACACTGAAAATCAATTTAATCTTCTACTCCAGGTTGGATCATTGTAAAATGTTCCATGGATCATTGTACAATGGGCTGCCAAGCTAATGCTTACATGCCAAGTGAATTACAAGTAAAAAGTACAGAGACTGTTACACACTCCACCTATTCTCCATCTTTGCAGTCTTAATAGATTTGTGCAGCAGAACTCCTTACAGAAATGGACAAAATCTTCATGATCCAAATTCATTTCTACTTAAGCACTGTGTAAATAGCAACATTCTTATGGCCTTTCACTATCTTTATTAGAGGTACAACTTAGAGCTCTTAAGTTGCTAGCTGAACTCATAGTACAAGCACTGCATGACAAAGCCTTAGCTCAAGAATGGCAAGAGGAACCCTGTATCTGAAGAACAGAGAAGACAAAAAGGGGAAAAACTTAGTAGTATGGCACCTAAGATTATTACTTGGATTACACTCTGTTCATCAGCACTGTGAGGATAAATGCCTCAGTCCTTCTGGAGAACACCTTATTCCACTGTCAGTTCAACAGCCAATTGTATCAGCAGTAATTCTGCACAGCCAAATGTACACATTCACTTCTTTCTTTTCCACCCCTCCCAACTCCATACCAGTAGGACTGATGCATCTCCACTCACAGCAGAGCTGAAAGGGCAGTTAAAAAAGCTGCTGCTGGGCTACTCCACTCCCTATGCCCTCAATTATCCAAAGCCCTGGAGCTTTGTCAGCTCTGCAGGGGCACTTTATCATAGAATCATAGAATAGTTAGGGTTGGAAAGGACCCATTCTGCAGAGCCACAACATGCCCTGTACTTTAAGTATCAAACATCTCCTTACCAGGCTGCCTTTCCTCCTTGCTGCTTTTTGGCGTATTCTGAAGGACTTTTTCCTCAGTTGCTCAGCTTGTTCATATCTGAAAACAATTATAGTGTTAGAAGAATACCAGATCAATGAGTATTCTGGAAAGCTTCTAAAGTACCGGAGTGTATAAATTTGAGGAGGATTTAAGAATCTTGGGGGGAGAAATCAAACTTTTTGTCAAAGATAAGAATATTCAAGATGCTTAGGGCCAGACAATGCTCCTCCTTTTTCTTTAGAAGTTTGTTGTTAAATGAAAACCAGATGTTGGTCCCCATTGGGTGGCTTGCTACAGGAATACAGAGGGGATGCTCATGATTGCATGGGAGCTTATGAAGCTAAAACAGAACCAATGAACCACTGCTTCAGGAGGAAAAGCTTT
This sequence comes from Melopsittacus undulatus, assembly GCF_012275295.1. NCBI lineage: Eukaryota > Metazoa > Chordata > Aves > Psittaciformes > Psittaculidae > Melopsittacus > Melopsittacus undulatus. The sequence goes on from NC_047527.1 coordinate 150,697,679, forward strand.
GCTGTTACTTTTGGGCACCTCCACATACAAATACCAGTGTAGTTAAGCTTACTTGTTCTGCTTCTGGTATAAGGTTGCAAGTGCATCAAGTTCCCGGGCTACCCGAGGATGCTCAGCTCCATAAGCGTTCTCAGAGATTTCCAGTGCCTGTTTATACAGCTGTTCAGCATTCCCAAACTTCTTCCACTGCACATACACTCCTGCGAGCTGGTGCAGTGACTGTGCCACCCTCGGGTGGTCTGGATCCAGCGCAGTCTCACGTATCTCCAGAGAGCGCTGCAGAGGAGCTACAGCCTGGAACAAGGGGGTTCAGTGTATGATGGCAGCAGGCAGCACCCTGCATGCTACAATGACTTCGCAACTGCAACAAAAAGCACACGCTGAGCTCTGCTTAATTTGCCTTCTTGCTCTTACAACAGTCTCTAGGTGCACTTACCTGACTGAGAAGACCTAGGTCCTTAAGAAACCGTCCCAGGGTCTCATAGAGATCAGCCAGGCAGATCATACTCTCCTCTCCCTCACAGCTTTTCTCATATTCTTTCAGAGAGTCAAAATACTCAGCTGCCATAGAGCTCTTATCTTTCCCAACCAGCTGCCAGTAACTCAGCAATTCTGCAAAATGTCCCCTGTTTTAACAAGGAAATAAGAAGCTCATCTTATCTCTGATACCCCTCTATTCAGACTCATGCTAGCTTAGAAGGGCCATATGCATGAATGCTGTCTTTAGGCTACAGCATCTAGAGACAATCCATAGAGAATAAGCTGTTCAACAGCAGTATTTATTTGTCCCTTTCCCAACCCCCACATATAACGGAACAGAAAAAAAGGATGATTTATGTGACAACAGCATTTAGCATTTCAGCCTCTACTATTTCAGATCTTTTAATTAATATCTGCCATGATCTGATTTATATTGACAAAAAACTGCTTTGAAGTGTTTCTGAGCACCGAAGCAGTGGCTGCTTTTATACCTTTTGTAAAGGTTTTGTGATACAAAGAGATTCAAAAGACACTTGTGTAGCTTTTGCTTATCACCCTGCTGTTGGAAGAGCCAGGGAAGTTCATCTGCACTTCTCCAAGTCACTCGGTCTCGACTATTGAAAGAAAAGCAAATAAAACCAAACATTAAAACTTGCCAATTTGAAGTGAAAGCTAGGCAAGCACACAATTGCCATGCTTGAACATCTAAACAGACTGACTACTGTAAGACCTACGTACTCCATTTTCTCACATCTTCATTTCACCTCGGAGCTAGTGGAACCCTAGGTACCCCACAAGAAGTTGCTCTTCCTTCCCAAGGGCTGACCTGTGCCTTTTAGCAGGACTGCAGCCATGCAGGAGCCCTCCATCCCTTTGTGACTTTTCCCTGGCACACTGTGGCTCTCTTGGTTTTCTGCTCCCCAACAGTGGATGCTCTGAGGAGCAGCAATAGGCTACTACTGTAGCCCACAGCTGGACCACACTAACCCAGGACTGTAAATGCAAAGCACTTTTCAAGCTGGATGTGAACTTGTAGCTGTTCAGCTTTTCTACTGGACCTCCTCTTGTGTATGTGCTAAGTGCTTGCTAAACACAAGCTATTCTCTGCCTCCCCAAGTTCCAGGCAACCTCAAAGCTCCAGCAGTTACTGGGAGTTAAAAACGCACATGAGGTCAGTTATCACAAAATAACTGATGTGGTAGAAATTCCTTCCCATTCCCCTCCATAGCCCTCAGTATTTCCAAGATTAAAAAGCAACATATCAATAACAAACTGACCCTGATAACTAGGGTTTTGCAGAGTTATTCTGCTGAAATAATTCACTAAAGTCAGTCAAAGGAGCTGTATGAAGAAAACAAAAAATATCCCCGAGGCATAAAGCCTGCAGTTTAACACGTCTTGAGGAATTCTGACCTACCTTAGCTGCATGGTGAAATACTCCACTAGTTTTTGTCTATAGGCAGAAAGAACTTTTTCACCTTCTTCCATGTACTCTAGTCTCACCATTTCCCAAGCCTGAAAAACAGTATAATTGAGAGAAAGAAAATGCATTTGTTTATTAAGTGTTGATGATACACAGGGTGCTATGCAAGATTGCTTTATGAAACACATCATGTAGAACTGAAAGTCTTTTGATGACAAAAGCACTAGCAACAGATTGTCTTAAATTAGACCAGAGCTCTGGTTATGCAAATAGTCCCCTTCTCCTTCCATTTTGCTTGGGTTTTGCAGAACCAGTGTTTTATCATAGAATATGTTAGGGTGGAAAGGATCTTAAGATCATCCAGTTCCAACCCCCTGTCATGGCCAGGGACACCTCACACTAGACCATGTCACTCAAGGTCCTGTCTAACGTGGCCTTAACACTGCCAGGGATGGGGCATCTACCACTTCTCTGGGCACCCTGTGCCAGTGCCTCACCACCCTCCTTAGATCTAAACTGAACTTCCCCTGTTTCAGTTTGAACCCATCACCCCTCGTCCTATCACTACAGTCCCTGATGAAGAGCCCCTCCTCAGCATCCTGTGTTTTCTAGAACACATGGAGGTAGTTAACAACCAATAGATCAGAAAGTTCTGAAGCTTTGAAATGCCAGGTTTCAACTGCTGAACCATAATGGCCAATACTAATGTCACAGCCCTAGCAGTTTTCAAGGTGATTCTAACATCAGATCAGACCTTAAGGAAAATAGATGAGCAAACAGAGACATAACACAGTCATCCCAGTTAACAACAGAACTGTTCTAAAACCCAGCAGGGGCTCAGGGGTTGGAGTGTCACTTGCACATGTTTAGATTACAAAACCTACCTGGAGGTGCTGGAACTTCAGCAAACCACAGCCATATGTCAGCAAACACATTCTGTGCAGGCTGTGAATGAGCGAGGCTAAGGCTGCAGAAGACAGCTCAGGATAAAGTTCCATCAGCTCTGACTCACTCACACCATTGTGGCTAACACCAATGACACACAGTATCTAAATAGAGCACAAGTATTTCATAGTTAGCAGTGTTTGCTGCAGAGCTTACTGATGCTAAAATTCCAAGCAAAATACTTTAGAAACCAACACAACACCTGCCTACACAAGCCCTTTCCCCTCTTCAGTCCTCAAAGAACAGTCCTCAGTGCTAATGGATCAACACTAACAGATAAAGCACCAGATGGGACACACAAATGGCCCCTTCAACTTTCCTCTAAAACATTGGAAAATAACTCCATTATGATAAGGAACTTGCATCTCACTAAAATATACTGAAGGCCCTTATGGTGCCAGCACCAAAGACCTTCTAGCAAAAACTGAGTATTATGTCCTAATCAAATCAATGTTCCACACAACAGGGAAATTCTGCAAAGGTAGGAAGAGGAAGCAGTGCCCTGTATTCACAAGATCCCACGTTCTGATTACATTTACTATGCTCAGTTTAGTTAATCATTGGATTAAGTTAGTGATCAGCAAGGAAATGCTATTTCTGTATCCCATGATAGTGGAAAAGTTGTTTTGGGAGACAATGACTTGGTTGAAATTTAACACAAAGCACTCAGATGTTCTACAGTTATGCAAAAAGATATAATTCAATTAATGAAATTGTCCCTTCCCTGCTAATCATACAGTCATCTCTAATCCTACATATGAACCAACACAGATCTGTATTTACTTGTAACTTAAGATTCTTTCAGGAAAGAATGTACAATACCTGTAGAAACAGCGACGCATTCTCTGCTTACCTCTCTCAAAAGACCTTTCTCTGTATCACTCCGCAAGGATTCTTGAATTGATCTCAGAACAAGCCTGTACAGTGACACGGTGTCTTGACACTGCAAACACTGTTCAAGGGTTTCATCTATATTTCCTGTATTTCCAAGGCTGAGCAGGACAGAAAGGGCATGGTTTAGAATATCAAATTTGGCAGAGTGAGATGAACTGAAACTACTGAAGAGCTCCAAAAGGCTCTGAATTCCTACTGGGTTTAAAAGGTGCACAGGTCTTGCTGAGATTAAACACAGAAGAGGTGAATTCCTGAAGCCACCTTCTGTTATACCCTCTGATTTCTCTAAATAACTACAACATTCTTATTTATTACAAAGAAAGTATGTTGCAATGTTCTTTCCTCCAACAGGAGCACAGAATAAAAACATCAGGATGGATAAAGGTAAGACCACATGCTGCTGTTTCACTTAATGCATTTACAAAGCCTGTTTTCAGGAGCAATTAAGCACTCCAGGACATAAAACAGAAACAAAAAGGAATCAAAACCAGTCACCCAGAGTAAATTACCAATCAGTCTGTCATCTCCTGGGAGTCCCTCAACTAAAAATGCATCTTTCTCAACAAGGTGAGGTCTAGGTTAATGATAAGCCAATGCACTTATTAAGTATTCTCTTGCACAAGAGGGAAGATTAATTTTCTCCACAGCAGGAATTATAGGGCAAAGAACCATATGCAGGATGTTACACTAAACAGTTGTCGAACTTCCTTTACCCTGAAAAATCTATGAAGCAAAGTATCTGGTACATCAGTAAATACAACAGACCTGAATTAAATTGTTCAATAAAGCAATGCCAACATTCCCCAAATACCTTTAAAAGCACTGAAGCAACTGACATAACCAGAGAGCAGAATAACAGAAAAATAAAATCAAACCAGAAGAGCAGAAAAAAGATAGATATATCTATTGGGATTCACTTAGGATCAAAATGGTGATTCTGGTTATTCTTCCCATTGCAGGTACAGTCAGGGAAAGGGGGAAATGGCTGCTCCACTGTTTTCTCTTAACAAGATTCATTCTATGTTAAATGAATGTATTTCAAAATACTAACAAATCTACTTCAGGTTTTCTAATCTAGTGATGAGCATAATGATTTCAAGATCACCTCAACTTACCAGGCAATGGTTTTGCCCAAGAGAGTGACATACAAAGCATTGCAAGTCGCGGCAGAACGACAATGTCTCTCAAGCTTCTTCTCCTATAACGTTTCAAACAAAATCTGTAAGCCAAGATGAAACTAACTGCACCAATGACATGTTCACTATTCCATAGGAAAATAGAAGTTCTAGCTATGCTTCTATCTGTAAGATCTGGACACTATGACATGACGACCAGCACACAAAATACTGCGTGGTTTTGTAGCTATAGGAGCATACAAGTGAATTTAAAAGAGTTAAGATCTAACCATCGTATGTCTCAAGATGAGAGTTACATCATAGAATTGGTCTCTAAGGCAAAATTAAAGGCAAAATACTTTTTTTCCCCACTCTGCCAATCTTTGTTACAGCGCTATACAATATTAAACCTTCTATTATTCTAGTATAAAATAACATGTTTACAGCAATATGTGCAACTGCACTGTTTATGTGTTAATAATTGATGCTATTCCATCTGTTTCAGTGCTATGAGCCATGGGGTAAAAAAATGGCATACTGTCCTGAGCATTAATACTTTCTTTTGACACCTGGGCCTATATTTTTCCATTTAAAGTTGTACTAGTGTAAGGTACTTTAGAACTGCAACAGACATACCTGCTCTTTAGTTAATTTAACATTTGCAGAGTTACATTCTGCACTAATGAGAGATTTAACATCTTTGGAATTCAGCGGATCAAGATGAAGAGTGGGCCACAACCTTTGGTAAGAGAGAGAAAGTCATATTCAAACCTTATTAAATAGCACACAAAAGGAAAAAAAGATATCAAAGTTCCAGACCTTTCTGAAGATTTATATCACAGCAGTAATTGAGGCTATTCCCTGTTCCTAAGAAATTCTAGTCATCACAAGTCAAATTTCTGCTTTTAGCCTTATCCTGTATCTACATCATGGTATTGTGGTTCTTTATGTGCATCTGACTGCATTTAATATCCTCTTCCATATAGTCACATGGACAGATCCATCACAGTAAAGCAAAACAGCTAAAACCTGTCCTCTGCAGTTGCAATAGGGAAGCTTTTGTTGTCCCCAGTAGTTGCAAAACTATATCCTATTAAATCTCCAGGTCTTGGCAAACCTGCTGTTTGCTCTTCACCAAGTAGCTGTAATATAAAACAATTCTAACCCAGGCTACTTTGAAACAACTTAGAAATGTAACATACCTCCAAGCCTGTGGACATGTTTCTACATTCACGGATACAATCACTCTCACATTCACTGGCAATGGATCTATCAGCCACTTCATATGCTTCTCAGCTTGCTTAAAAAACAAATGTTGTTACTTAATACAAAGATTGCTCAAAACAATGCTGGAAGCTGATAAACTCCATTAACTGCACAGCTCAGTACATTCTCCAGTGTCACAGAATCATAGAATGGTTCGGGTTGGAAATGACCTTAAGATCATCTAGTTCCAACCATCCTGCCTTAAAAAAAGTGTTCATAATGTGGTTCTTGAAGCCATACTAAATGACCCATTGACATGTATGAGCATGACTGTACATAAAATAAAGCAGACAGAATACCTCAGAAAGACTAGGCTGTTTGGATGCCCATATATCATCTCCCAGCTCTGAATCTTTCTATATATAAAGGTGCTTCCAAAGGCTTCAAAAATTAAGGTGTTAAGATAGAAGAAGAATCCCAAATCAACACAATTTATCTACAGAAATATTTTCTAGACATGCTGTTTAGAGCAGAGCAGACACAAACATTTCTGTTACACAGATGTAGCCAAACCTATTACAATAGTTGACATTTCCTCTAGACTGACAAGAGGTGTTTTGAAGACATACCTGTATCTGGTCAATAGAATCAATAATGATAATAATGCTGCCTTGATGACGTGCAGAAAGTTTCTCTAGCCAACGAGGGAACTCTTCCAGAAGTTTAGCTGGATCAAAAGTCAGAGGTGACACTAACCACGAGTGTTGCATAAGCTGTGGGATTACAAACACATATAACAAATTCGACCTTACAAACTCTCATGAAAGAAGTCCTGCAGATGCAGGAGAGAAACAAACAAAATCCCACACTATTTTGGCACAAAATAGTCAAGTTCACACAGAAATCTTTCCTTCTAGTATATGCAGAAAGCTGGTGTATGCAGAACAAAGACTATGTAACTCACTGTGTAAATTCTAGAGAAATAACCTGAGGACAAGGGATGTGGAGACTTAAAGGGCTTAAAAGTTGCAGAGATTAAACAGGAAGACTTCTAAAACACATGAGAAAATTGCAAGGAGAGCACAATCCATTTCATTTTTCACACAGAATCACACAGAGTCATTAGGGTTGGAAGGGACCTCTGGAGATCACCCAGTCCAACCCCCTTTCAAGGCAGGGCCCCTCTCACATTGTTTTTCTCTAGACAAAACAGGCCCAGCTCCTGCAATCTCTCTTCACAAAGAGAGATGCTCCAGACCCCTAATCATCCCTATTGGCCTCCACTGGACCTTTATCTGAAGGTTTTAATCCTCTGAGGTCCTTAGTGGCACTCTGTGAAAGAAGAAAGCTCAGGCCCTGGCACAAAAATACTCTTCATCTATCCCCCATATATTTAACACACAATAAATAAATAAATAAATAATCATAGGAGAGAGACTAGTCCAGGAACAGATATAGTGCCAACTGATGAACACAGCCTCAGGTTTCTCAATACACAGACAGAAGAGGTACCACGTGCCTCTGTCATTGGGCAGATGGCAGGAAAGTTTGGAAGAAGCTTACATGGTTTTATATCAATCAATACAGGTTACTAGAACCACTGCCAATGCCAATCCATTGTAAATATCCCAGGGATGCTATTTAATTGATCTGTAGTCAACATATATGATCTGATTCCCCCCGTTCTATAATGCCTTACATTTGTATTACCCTGAACTGAGGTAGAAAACCCTGAAACCTGTAGAAGATTTTATCTTTTCACATACAAACCCACACACACAGAGGTACTTTCCAAAGAATTACACAATATGGGGTATGTAATAACACAGTCTACCTTTAAAGTAAGGCGTTTGATTATCAATGCAGATTCTGCACTAGTAGACATGGGTCTCCCAACAAAGTGATAAAGAATTAAAGTGTTTGGGGAATGCTTCTGTTGCAATTGAATCCTAGTGAGAGAAATCAAAAATAAAGGGCACTTAACAGACTGTAATTTTGCAAATATATCTCAAATCAAAGCAATCAGTTTTGCCAAAGGAGATGGACAATCTGTGTTAGAGGTGTTCAATGGTTATCTTGCAAAACAGGAAGACATTCCCTGAACTACAACTGAACTTTTTGTGTCAGATTCAAGTTTTGTTCTCTCAGTACTGAGAGCCATTAATAAGTGACTTTCCTGGCACTGGACAGTTGTATGTCACTAAGCTTCTAAGAAGTAATGACACTACCAATTTATTTTGATGCCAGTACATTTTGTTATAGCCTACAATGCTTTTCTATGATAAATTATCAGGTTGGTTAAAAAGACTCCAAAGGATGCCCTCTCTGTATCAGAGAAGGCCAACACTATTGAGCTACTGATACCACAGATGGATCTGTAGGGTATTGATACTGGAGGCAGGGAGATGTTAAAAGCAGTCCAGATGGAATAGGCTATTTAATTATTACACATCTTTCCAGCATGCTTCAGTAACTTTAGTGCTTTGTAACTTCTCCCATTTTACCTCAAATTAAACTGTACAAAGTGTGAAATAGAAATCACCTCTTTTTTTTTTATCCATCAAATTTCATTCATGTAAAAAAATAATAGTTTAAACTACCATTTTGACAGAAGGAGAGATTTCCCAGAGCCTGGTCCTCCTGATACAAGCAGAGGTGGAATTGGTGCTGGTGCTGCTACAAGGTCATTTAGACGTTCAAAGTACTGTAAAAAAAAGCAACAATCATTACAAATATTCCACTGTTTAAAGGAGAAATACAGTGCTTGGTATTGTAAACCATCTAGACACAAAAAGCATGTACAGATTTATTGAGGTATGGGAATAACTACTGAAATGCAATATCCCTAATTAAACATTTAAACCACAGAATTTACTCTTTTAAAGAAACAGCAAAATAAATAAAACATTTTTTCAGAACTATTTAAAATGCAACTTTCAGTCCTAATAAACTGAACTAATGTTACTACAGTAAAACAATTGGGAACTATGTTTGTTCAGGCTTCCTTGCCTCTCTTTGCCCCCCAGCTACTGCACTGCATTAGATATGGTTGCCAGGACAAAGCCTTCAAAGTTGGCACTTTGGTATTAGAATGGTATTTTGAGGCAGTAAGCATACAAAAGACAGGGTTTCTTTCATCACATGGATACCCAAGAATGTTGTAGCAGAGTTCAGGATGATTAACAACTACCCTTCATCAACTTGGGAGCACTATTTTGGCTGAAAAAGGAAGTGGATGCACATGAAGATATACATAGGTGCTTTTTCTATTAATGTTCTATTATATTCCTGTTCTAGTATGTAGTGAAGATGGCACTATCCTCCAAACCATTGCCAATATAGGAGTACTGTGAAGTAAAAGAATAAATTTTGCTAGTAAAATAGGGGTACTAACAATTTAAACACAATTAACACAGAATCTGCATGCTTATGTTACATCATAACATCAAGGAATATTGCCAAAATAAGCTGTTGTATCACCTTCCACAACCACTTCAATGTTTATCTTCCTATATTCATTATACTTTCCCTACATATAACTGTTTGATATCCCCAGTTTCAAACGTTTTAGAAGTTTTATTTCAAGTAATGAGTAAGTACTGAGCTATTCAACAGCTCTTAAGTTCTCTCTGTTCTTCTCACACACATACGGCTGCACCATGAAATCTTTCCACTAGTCATCTCCAAAAGCTCCAGGTGTCAAGACAGAGCTTGGATTTCCTCCAAGAACCCCAAAACATTCAGAGCCTTTTCTAGGACACCTTACTTCTGGCACACCATGACAGTCCTTTTATTCCAGTGCAGGAACAACTGCTTCTTCATCAGTGTCATTCAACAACACACAAACTGGCAGCTCTCCCACAAAATAAGTATGCTATCTATAAAAGAGACATATGGCATTTTCTAGCCTAAGGAGTAACAGCCTCAAGGATGCTCTCAGACACAGCTTCTTCTGCAGTACAACTTGCCTAACGAGAGATGGATAGGAGTGATGACTTTCATCTTCATTCATATACATTTCCAATGTACTTACTTTCTCAAATCCCAGCTCACATGTTGAATTAGAGGCCTGCTGAAAAGCTTCCATCTGTTCTTGTTCATCATGTGCATCCCACAATACATCACCAAAAACTTCTTCTTCGGGAGCAGTGGACTCTTCCTTATTACCTAAATCTTTGCCTTCTAGTTCTGTCATTTCACACCCCAATATATCCTAAGTAAAAAGAAAATTACATGGGGAAAACTGCAACTATAATTCTTATTATATATAAATCTTCTTTATTATTCTTATTATATCTTTTCCAATCCTAACTATTCTATGATTATATATAAATGTGCAGGCACATTTGGTGTTAGTCTCATTTCCACTCTGTATGACACAGCTCTATTAACATCACTGTGATCATTTCCTTTAAGACTAGCACAGAACATAAATAAATGAGCAATTATATGAAACCAAGTTAACCCTGAATGCACAGGTCTCAAGACATTGGTTTTAGTCTTCCATAGCAGAAGCAACTCCCCACAAGGAAGAATAAAGAAACAATGGACTATACAATCTTTCCTTATCCTATGATATGGTTAAAGAGAAACTCAAAGAATTTGAGCCACAAACAGACTCCTTCCCCCTGTTATTCCTGTTCTTGTCCCTAAAAGCACTCATCAGTTTAGGTTTTTATTTTCCACTTCCAGATTTCTTTGCTTGCCTCATATTAATGATAAAAACACAAAACAATTCTTTAAATTACATCGAAGTAACATGTAGTAATCACACTGACATCAGTTAAGGTCATAAATCAAGGTAAGGACAGGTAAAAGCTGAAATGCACCATGTATTCTACCTGTTTAATTATCTTTTCCACACAATTATAGATTTCGTGTGTTCCTTCCTCCACATCTCCAGTATGATCAATCATCTGAAAAAGGAAATAGCAAAGAATGATGCAAAATCTGAACCCAACTGGAAACAGTATTTAGGGCTTCCAACAAAAACATTCTGGAACACATTTAAATTCCGTTCTATTGCCTTCCTTAGGCAGGATTCACTTTGTCTAAGCTTTTAAAAGTTGGGCATCTAGTTCCAATAGTTCTCTCTGCAGAGGGAAATAAATGGCAACTGATCTATTCTGAGCAGTCTCTCTGGAGCCATACTTCTTTCCCTTCCATGGCTACAGAGAGGCCTTTGATAAATAACTTTGCCATTTAAATAGCTAAACACAAGTGAGAAATTCTGTCCTTATAAAATAGGGATTTTATATTCTGTGAAAATACAGTGGCTGTTTTTCTGCTCTGCTACTGAAAACTTTATAACATTCATAGATTCCAGCTTCATCAATCTGCTCATATAATGAGCATTGAGAGCAATGAGTTCAATGCAGTTTCTCCTCAAATGTGGGACTGCTAGCACTCCATGTTGTTTATAGCAGGAAAACAAGCCTTTTAACAGTCTTTAAAGTGGTGTACCTTTGCTTTGTTCACATGAGAGATTTGCTCAATGAACTGTTGCACTGCAGGTGAACTGACTCTGCCATCCTCCTTTCTGTGGTAAATGAGCCGGGGTTTCTCTTCTGGATTTCTCAAGAAGGCTTCTTCACAGTCCTCCAACAAACAACTAGATTGGAAATCAGCATTCTTGTGCTATATTACACTGCTGTAGTAAATAGTTCAATCAACACAAGCTCCAAAGATGGGTTTCACTGCAAAATCTAATTCAAAAGTCATATCTATTTACAACAAAGGGCAAGCAAATATCTCGGCAGAGAACTTAGGATAAACTCTGAAGCAAGGAAAAGCTAAGAGAGAAATACATGCTTTCTGTACCAAAACCATTAAAAACATTTACTATATTTTATGATCATTGCTTTGTAAATTAAAAGTTGATCTCCTGTCATACCAATATGCAGAGGGAAGGTTAACTGCCTTGCATGGCAAGAACATGGAATCACACGATTAATAAACACCATGCACATGCTCTGTCATCACTTATTTGAAGGCTCTGTTCTATTCCTTGTCCTCTTTAGGAAAAGTCCTTTAGTATTTGTCAGGTGTAGGATAGTCTTTTCCTTTTTAGCAGTTAAAAAGGAGAATTACACATCTCCAAACTCAAAGGCTCTTTGTATTTATATATGTGAATGATAACCATGGACATCATTCTCAGCAATCTATCGCTGTTCCACAAAGAACAGTGCAACTTGAGGATGCTGACAACAGCAGACAGGATCTCTCAAATGTTATATACTTTATATGAGAACTACAATTTTCATCATGTGCTTTCTAAGAGAAAACCTCTAAGTGAATACTGTTGACAAGAACATTCCTTTATGTGTTTTTTTTTCCTTGTGTATTTCATTATTGAACACTTATGACCCACATACACAGAGCTGGTTATTTGGCAACATTATCCACTCAGAGTTCCAATATCCCAAGCAGCTTATACTGTCCTTCAACCAGCACAAATGGATAGCAGCTCTAGCCTGATTCCTTTATGAAAACAAACCACCCTCTTCTGTAGCACCTGGCTGTTTCCTGAAGCACTCCACTGTTGTAAATCTTAGCTAGTAGTGTCTTAAACCAGCCTTTAATTCTCTGTGGACAGACACTTTACTTACAGAAACAGGAGGTCTAGTTAATACAAGAGCTCTAATAACACACAGTATTTGAAATCCCTAGAGTCCAAAATCTACTCCTAATATGAAACTTAATGCATAGCAGTATTTCCAGCTTTTTGCACTCATACAGATGTTTTGGAATGACCACTCCATGATCCTTGGTATTACATTAGAAAATGCCTTTTTCTCTCTTCTTCAGCAAAAGGAGACCCCTTCCTCTCCCAGACATCAAAACTGCCCAAATTTCCCAAATGTGTAACAGAAACAGTCCTAACACCATTCTAAAAGTATTCTTAGTTTGGTGTTTTTCATTTAGTGAGTCATGTTTCCTCTTCTATAAGGTTAGGAATTTACTCACTGAAAGAGAACACCTGGAAGCACCTTTTGTCACAAACCCTCATGATTTCAGTAAGTTAAGCTGTAGAAAGCTAGCATAATGTACCAGTCAGGAGAGCCAAGAAATCAGTCCAAAAACCAGCCAAAGATAGAAAATGATATGTGACAGAATAAAATCAAAATGCTACAGCCAGGTGTAAAGCTAGAGATGAAAAACACAGAGGACGTTCACACCAGCCATCCTGAACTTCTAAGACTCCAGCAATATACAAGGCAGAGAGATGCTCCTGGAAAGCAAAACATTTCTGTGCTATGAAGACATCTTTCAATGCTGTATTTTAAGAGTATTTGTAGCTACAAGATAAAGGAAATGATACAAAGCTGATGTATTCTTTTAACTGTCTGTGCCAGCAAACCTAAAGTCCAAAGGAGTATCACTTTGAAGATAGTAGCTTTGGAAAAGTACTGAGCAAAGCATCACATACATTTTACTAAGCTATGCACTCTGCATGGATTACCAGTTTCCATTTGCTTTACCAGTCTGGAAAGCACTCACCTTGGCAAAGTCAAATGCAGGAGCAAAATGATTAATGAACTTTTTTCAATTTCCCATTTTCTTACATCCTTAAGAGGCCTTTCATGTTCTTCTGGAAAATGAACAACTTGAAAGAAGTACCCCATTGTTTCACAGACTCTTTGAAGCTTTGGTGAGTAGTTCTGAAAGCAAATTTGAGTAACAGTGTTTCATTACTAAACCTGCATAGCACTGAGGACCTATTGGATGAATCTCAGTTTGTTTTCTCTATGCAGTTTCTTCCTCGGAAGTCCTTGACAATACTTTCACTGACATCAGGCTACACTCACTAAAGCTTTCAGCAAATATTAGACAAATTTGTGAGTAAGTATCACAGTGGAAACACACCAGCATGGAAGTGAGCATAAGCTCATGAGGTACTCACTCTAATGAAGATGTCCACTTCTGGTTGAGTCTCATCAGTACCAATAATAAAGCACCTTACTGTGTTACTCCAGAGAGAGTGGGAAAACAGAGGAGTAACCTGTAATAAACTGGCAACAGCAGCATCCCAATCATCTAAGAAATACAAAACAAAGTCAAGAGATCTTCACACCTGATTACACTGCATAGCAGGTAAGTCGTAACATCTTAACATCATAAACTCTCAACAAGTGCCAGTCACTGCTGCTCACTAAAACCACTGCTGCACATATTCAGTCACCAAATACATTAAGCATGTACCAAATATATTAAGCATGTACTGCTACAGTTCCTTTGATTTTCACAATTAAGAATTCCAAATAACCCTCACATACCCATGAATTGACAGAAAAGGAGCTAAGAAAGAACAGAATTACTTAAGAATAGATAGAAAAATGACACAGACACCTATAATCCCAGCAGAACAAACCACCATTACTTACCCCTGTTTATATTTGCAAATGGTCCCTCAACATCTATGGAGCTATGAGCAAATTCAGGCCCTCTGAAAGACTGCTGAAGTTGCATCATACTACCCATGGATGGCTCACTTCCCAAAGCTCCTCCATTCCAGTACTCAGATTGTGCCCCAGCAGCTAAGAATTGGAAAACAACAAAAAAACACACTCTTTTTAATGTCACTAAACAAGGTAAATTATCAGTCTTATATACTCCAGTTGAAATCCATTGCCATATACCACTGATTGTAATTTTTACTCCTTTAGCAGATCTGCTCACACCTTTGTGTGCTGTAGTTCTAACCAGACACTTGTCCAAAGGTAATGTGAAGCTGAAGGATGAGCTTATTTGCCAATACATAGATTGCTGACATCTGTTGGGTTCAGATGCTGACCTGCATTACAAATCAGGACTGCTGCCGTCATTTGGTATACCACAAAACTGACAACTTTTGTTCAGGAATGTTTCAGCACTGAAAAGCACAAAGGGGCTGTAGGTCAGAACTGAAATAGTCTCTATATGGTGTGAAAGAGCTTTCATGGTATCTCTTCACAGCATGCTTGGATTACACTTCCGCCAATTAATACACAGCATCTAAGACACTAAATAAACCTTCCATGGAGAAAATCAGGAAATTGAAAATTACTTAGGAAAAGGTAAGGGAAATATGAATTAAAAAATCAATTTAACACAAAAGTAGACAAAAAAATACATAAACCAGACTAGCTGTACCACAGAAGTCCATCAAATGCATAGTTAACTATGCAAAGCGCCAATCACTGCATTTTGAAATGTTTCTACTTTTAAAGACTGCATATTTATACTCCTGCCAAGATGTAACAGTTGATCTCTATATGCAAAACACAGGCTAAGCAACTGCACTTGCACACAGTTTTTCCTCAATAACCCTTCATGGTACAAGAAATAATGGCAGGTATCCTTAAGAGTGTTAAAGTGCTAAGAGTCTGCTACTATTATTGCTCTATTTTGAACCTGATGCAAAGCCAGTGGACTGATCACGTGCCTATCTGAATCCTTCCCATGCTATCAAATACCTCCTACAGCATATAACAAATGTTTGCCTTTTATGTCATTAATATTGAGAGGGCTTTTCTGTCAAAAAGTTCTTCAACAAAATGACTCTTTTGGTCAGTTCATGGTTGTTAAATACCTAACTGCTATTCTGAAAAGGACAGCAGCTGAGACTGGCATACTGCATTATTCATAGACAGTAAGTCTAAGATTCCCTCTAGTGTCAAGTGTGCTTTTTTGGATCCTTTGGAGCGGGATCCTCAGATCTAGAAACAGAAAACTCAAAAAAGACTAGAAAAATAATGACTTGTTCAGGGAACAATTTAAAAGAGTGTTCAAATCACTGTGCCTAGACGGTGTTCTACTTTCTTCATCAATTCATTCACAGGACTAGAAACATGGTGTTCCCACAATGTAAACCAAGCCTGTGAATTCAACTGCTTTTACCCTTTAAACTATTTTATGTTTCTTTTTGTAGAACCTAAGTACTTGACTTGTGCTTTACCACTCAGAAACCTCAGTCATATTCCAACACGAAACACTGAGGCTGAAATTCTCACCTGTAACATCCGTACAATTATCATCAGAATCAGACTCTTCGGGATCAAACACGTGGATTCCTTGGGCCTGAAGTCTCTGAAGCTTGGCTTCTAGCTCCCGTTTGGCCCTCAGTAAGTCCTGAATCTCATTTTCCTTAGTTTCTCTAAAAATCTGTGAGCAGAAAAAAATACAAACCTTAAATCTTTTAATAATCAGTATCAGTTCCTCAATTCATACTATTTGGTTCAGTTGGAAAAATAAGGTTCTAGCAGTCCCTTAGCAGGCAAAGGCCTGAAAATGTGAACCAGAAGCCATCAGATGCCTATAAATGAGCAGGAAAACATAATTTAAAATTATCTTTTTTCACATTTTTTACCATTTTAAACCTCAGCATACTGTTCTGAAAGTTAAAAGTCTGCATTAGTTTGGGAAGTTTATTAAAAATGGGAAGTATCTTTTTACATCCTTTAAAGTTTATTGTCTTCTAAACCCACCATATGTAATAACATTTTTACATTTACCTATGGAAAGAAAATATGAACCTAAATTCAAAGAGATGACATCTTCTTCAAGACTCATTTTCTTCAATAAGGTCAAACCCAATCCTCTTTTTGTATGTCTGCAAACATTAACTCCTGCTACAATTAAAGGTATCGATAATCTCCAAAACAGTGCAAGACCAGACCTATTGCTCTGTTTTGAGTGGCAGAAATACCACCATCTGCAGCACGGAAAAAGCAGAAGCATCAGCCTGGCATTTCAAGTCACCTCTCCAAAAGCACTAACGCTTTTGCCTTTAACTGGGTATCACACTTCAGCAGCCAAGAGATGCACCAATACACACTTTTCTTCAATGTAAGCTAGCAGTGTTTAACATTACAATACATAAAACTGATTCAGGAAAAATGGAGCTCTGTGTTTATACATTCCTTCAGCATGTGTCAGTTTGCAGCCCAGGTTTTCCTGTCACTCTCAAACATGAGTACTTTCTGTGTCCAAATAACACAGGAATTTAGTTCAAGATGCATTGCTGCATATTCTCCTTTGTCCTCAGAGTCTTACAGAGATGTTATGGTAAGATTATCCTAAACAAAACAGACAGCTACTGCAATGATACTTGAAGGAGAGGTCCTCATGAAAGCTATTGGAGAAGAGTGTATTGGGAAAATGTACCCAAATATCATCTATCTTCTTTTTGGTCCTTTTCCCAGGACAGGAAGTGAAGCCATACCTTGAATTGCCTTTTGACCTTGTCTCGATCATGTTCAAAAGTAGCAGCTCTCTCCATGGCTTGGTATTTAGCCTCCAATGCACTTTCTTTCTCTCTAAGGATTTTCTGGTAGGTTTTCTGAAGTGCCTGAAAACATTTAATATACCTAATGAAAGCAATCGCTGATAAAAGGTTTCAGATTCCTCTTCAGCTTTGAATACAACGGTGTTATCCCAAGCACTCCACATCCCTCCTCACCTAGGGACCCTGTGGTCCCCATCCCAGAGGCACACACTGACCACACACCAGTGTCACACCAGGACAGCACTGGGGCACGCACCCTTCTCCAGCACCTTGGGAAGGCAAAGCCACCTCACCCATCACCTCCCTTCCACATTGTCTGTGCTCAGACCCCTCACCCCAGAGAACGGCAGGACCTACCTGCAGCTCAGCACGCAGCCGCTTGTTCTCCCTGTCCAGCTTGGCCTCCTTCTTCACCATGGAGGCCACCTCGTTGTTCTTGCTGACGCGGAAGATCTCGTACTCCTTCTTGAGCCGCTCGTACTCGGCCATGCACTCCAGCTCCTGCACCGAGGCCGTCGACTTGAAGCTGGCCCCGATGAGGCCGCCGGGCCGTGAGGCACCGACCCGCCGCAGGGAGCCGCGCAGCAGCCGGGCCTTGGGCTTCACCTCCACCGGGATCTCGCAGGCCTCGCCGCCGCCGTACGTGTCCTCGATCACCTCCCCGACCGTGCCTGCCGGGCTCACCAGGGACGATGCCGTCCCCATGGCCGCGCCCGCAGCCGGCTTGAGGCTTTAACACCGAGCAGAGGGCCCTGCCGGCGGGGACATGGTGGAGGGACCCCACACACACACAGGCGGCTGATCCCAGTCTCGCCCCTTTGCGCCCCTCACCGCTCCCCCGGCCCGGCCGAACCGCAGGGCCTGCCAAGCCCGGGGGCCATGGCCCGGACTAGGAAGGGAGGGAGGGAGAGCGGGCGGAACCCGCACCTCAGGCCGCCTCCCTCTCCCCCTCCCGGCCCGTCCCGTAGCGGCGGCAGCGCTGCTGGAGCAGCCCTGAAGGGCCGGGGGAAGGCGGAGCTGGCAGGGACTGGTAGCGGCGGCAGGGCTGGAAGCTCCTCTGAGGAGGGGGCAGGAGGGTTCGGGCGTTGCTATCAAGCAGCCTCGGCAAACTCCTCCGTTCCCACCGGCACCACCACAGCCCCACATTGTCCTGCCTCCAGCCCGGACAGTGTTTTCCTTGGCCAAACAGGGCCATGCAGGCTTTCGTGTGGTAGAGACCTCGTGGGGGATTTAGCTCTCACTACCCTGGAACCCTGAGGTGGTCTCCATGGTGAAGAAGGCACATTCTGAGGAAGGCGACCAGAGAAGAGCAAGTAGTGAGTGCAGCAAGAAGTAAGTACTGGGTTATTGTGCCATGTCACCCCCGACTTCAGTGCCTGCACCTCATCTAAACTCACTGTTTGAAGACCTTCCTTTTCAGGAATAAGGCAGTCACAGATTATCTGCCCCTTAAATTATCCTAATGGCACTTCCCTCCCTCCCTTCCTCTTCAAAAAGCCCTGTGTGGTTCCTTCACCTGTGCTGGTTGCTTTGGAGGAGTAGATGGAGCACATGTCCTTCTGTGCGCCTGTCTCAGAACCTGCCTCATTGTGCACATAGCAAACACAGCAGTGCTTTAAAGCTGATTTTGCCTCATGTATGTGCCAGGTTTGTTAGCCATGACCGGGGGAGCCATTCTTGGAAATGTCTTTCCAATGACACATCTCTACCTTCCAAAATCTATTGGAAGGGGAAATCCCTTTTGTGTACAACAGAGAAAAGGTGTTGGTTTATTTCCTCGAGTAAAAACTCAGGAATATGGGCAGTTTTCCATAACTTTACTCCTTTGTTTTCAAGAGGAAAAAATAATTCCTTGTCAGAATAACATTTATGGTTATGCTGGTGATCTGTTCCAGTTAAACCCTGTTTCGATACAGAATATGTGACAACTGTGGGAAGAGGAAGGCTGCTACTACGTTTTCCCTAATATTGCCATTAAGAGCCTGCCCAGTATTAGATGATTCAGCAAATGGGCAGGTAGTTCTTTAACAAAGCAAGGCTCTTGGTTCCTTCATTTGCACGTTGATATCAGGCTATTTCTCCACTGCTGCTTGAGCTCTGGCAATAAGTAAGACTACGTTCATGCTGGTGCTTGAGCTGAATTGTTCTCATATTCTGAGCTGTGAAAGTCAAAATCTCCAAGCTTTAAGACTAGAGTAAAAGTGTAGTATTGCCAGAGCACCTGGATTCCTTCTGATAATCCACTTGGCTTTAGCAAGTAGATCAGAAAAACTGTAAATGCTGTTTCTCTGATGCTGTCTCTGGTTGTGTTACTGAATTTGTATGGATAGGAGAGGCCATATTAACACAACCCTTTCTAAGCAGAAAAGTTACACTCCTTCCCTGTTGCTTCATAGAATCATAGAATAGTTAGGGTTGGAAAGGACCTTAAGATCATCTAGGTCCAACCCCCCTGACATGGACAGGGTTTTCCCTAATGTTAAGAGATTAGAATAGCTTGCTTCAACATCTCATTTGTAAACTAACAATTGTTGCTTTAAGTCACTGATAGGGTAATTCAGAAAATAATTACAGAATCATAGAATTATTGGGGTGGGAAGGAACCTCTGCTACTATCATCTAGTAATCGGTTCAAAATCTTTGTCAGTCACATGGACAGTGGGATCCAGCACCCTCAGCAAGTTTGCCACCAACAGGACACTAAGATGTGTGGTTGGTTGATACAGTGGAGGTCAGGGATGGGATCCAGAGAGACCTTGACACACTTGAGAGGTGGGCAATGCCAACCTCATGGAGTTCAACCAAGCCAAGTGCAAGGTCCTACCCCTGGGTTGGGGCAATCCCAGGTGCAGGTAAAGGTTAGGCAGAGAGAAACTTGTGGGTCAAGGCAGAGACTGTGTAATTACAGAAAGAAAGGAAGGAAGGAAGGAAGGAAGGGAGGGAGGGAGGGAGGGAGGGAGGGAAAGAAGAAAGAAAGAAAGAAGGAAGGAAGGAAGGGAGGGAGGGAGGGAAAGAAGAAAGAAAGAAGGAAGGGAGGGAGGGAGGGAGGGAGGGAGGAAATAAAGGAAGAAAGGAAGAAAGGAAGAAAGGAAGGAAGAAAGGAAGAAAGGAAGAAAGGAAGAAAGGAAGGAAGGAAGGAAGGAAGAAAAGAAAGAAGAAAGAAAGAAAGAAAGAAAGAAAGAAAGAAAGAAAGAAAGAAAGAAAGAAAGAAAGAAGAAAGAAAGAAGAAAGAAAGAAAGAAAGAAAGAAAGAAAGAAAGAAAGAAAGAAAGAAAGAAAGAAGAAAGAAAGAAAGAAGAAAGAAAGAAAGAAAGAAAGAAAGAGAAGAAAGAAAGAAAGAAAGAAGAAGAAAGAAAGAAAGAAAGAAAGAAAGAAAGAAAGAGAAAGAAAGAAAGAAAGAAAGAGAAAGAAAGAAAGAAAGAAAGAAAGAAAAGAAAAGAAAGAAAGAAGAAAGAAAGAAAGAAAGAAAGAAAGAAAGAAAGAAAGAAAGAAAGAAAGAAAGAAAGAAAGAAAAAGATTGGTGTTATCAGTGCTGTGTCCCAGGCTGAAAGTCAAAACCACAGCACTGCACCAGCTACTGAGAAGGAGAAAACTGACTGCTACTGCTGAACCCAGGACAAAGGTGTAGACAATTTTGTGCAATATTGTAAGTACTTTGTTTACTGTTACTTAAAATCTGCTGGGCTACAGTTTAAAACCATTTGTGTGGCATCTGGAGTGGTATTGCTTTTGTCTTTGATGTATCCCCTGTGTTACTACATGTTTTATTGTTGAAGAGTCTTACTCTTGATTTCATTTAATTTTAGGAGTTGTTGGTGACTATCAATGAACAAAATTTAAGGATCTGTCCCGTTGAGAAAAGTACAACTGCAAGAACTGCCCCTCTGAAAGAAGGTTGGTGTTTTAACATGCATTATTAGGTTCAGCTCCAAGTCAGAAGGTGTTCATTTTATATAACAGTGTATCTGATATGTATTCTTGTGTTCATTTTGTATAACAGTGTATCTGATATGTATTCCTGTAAAATTTACTATACAAGATCAGGATGCAACAAGATGAAACTGAGGAAGATTTGAAGATGAAATGTTGCTGCAGATTGACTACCCATTAAAAATAACAGTTGCTATGTTTAGAATGAATGTTGATTATGACCTGAAAGCAGAAGATGCTTTGAATGAAAGGCAGCTCACCCAACTTCTACATAACATCCTTTTTGTTAGCTCAGATGCTGGAGTGACTTATATATTTTGTATATAAGATATGTAAGTCACTTATATATATACATACCTTATGTATGATCTTGTATATACGCTATATATATATATGAAAAAGGTGTATATATACCACAGGCATATGCAAAGCATGTTCAGAGCCCTTCATAAATCACTATCAAATTGTTTGTGCCTGCACTGAATCAAGTTGATAATTTTTTATTATCTCATTCATTATTCAAAAATACCTGTGTCTGATGGAACATGATTAAGAGAGTTCTACAGAGGACACACAGTGAAAAGATGTAGTATGGTGATTTTTAAAAGCTTAGTTTTGTCCTGGATTATATGTATTTTTTACAAGGGCATGTAATGATAGGACAAGGGATGATGGCTTTAAACTGAAAGAGGGTATATTTAAATTACATATTAGGAAGGAATTCTTCCCTGTGAGGGTGCTGAGGCGCTGGCACAGGGTGCCCAGAGAAGCTGTGGCTGCCCCATCCCTGGCAGTGTTCAAGGTCAGGTTGGAAGAGGCTTGGAGCAACCTGATCTAGTGGAAGGTGTCCCTGCCCATGGCAGGGTATTAGAACTGGATAAGCTTTACAGTCCCTTCCAAACCAAACCATTCTATGATTCTATGAGATATGTTTCTACTTCCCTCTTTTTAGTGACAATGAAGTCTTTGCTCTAAAATGTTGCCTGCTATTGGGCTGTTCTTTATCAACTTGCTAGCTATCCCCAGTAGCAGGGAGTGCAAGCCTGAATAAGCCAAATGACTGATCTACTTACTCAGCTTCTTTCTTTCATACTACATGAGACCTGATGTAAACCACAATGATGTCAGGGAATTTTTCAGTTGAGATGATCTGTTTTGAATCTGATACTTTAGCTGTTCTAGAAAAGCACGAACCTGTCAGATCTTAGCTTTGAGCATGACAGTTACTTTGTTAACACCTGCATTTCATTTATGACAGGCATCTGCCTCTGTCCTTCTCTGAGACTTTCATGCTAAGCAGCAGCAGTTCCATGACTACCAGCCACTATGACTGGTGTGCTTCTGGAGCTGTGTGCAGCTGAGGGAATGTCTGCTAGATGGTGGGGAGGTAGAGATCTTCTTTCCTTTTTCATGTGATCCAGCATGGCTGGAGCAATATCCATCATTATGGCTTACGCCTTGCACAGTCTTTCTGTGACCTGACGTGAAATTGTATCACTGGGGTTTGAGTAATTTGAGGTGTTGTGAGTGAGTACAGGAGACAGAGTAACTAAGAAACTCATTACATTTCATCATTAGCTCAAAAAGTTGGAAATTCACATTCAAAAGCAAGACTTTGTCATAAACTTAATTTTTAGAAATAGGACTGCACAGTCAAAGACTGTAGATATGTGCTGAAAATCCCATCTAAAGTCTGTAGGCACATTTATGAGAGTCTCTAATGCATCTGCTTTTTGCTTTCAAGCTAAAAATAATACAACATACAGGTGGTTAATTGTAAACTGCCTAACAAATTCAACCTTGGGGCATAGTTCTAAGTTCAAACAGCTACTGAACTCACTATTGTTTCACTCAATAAACTTATTACAAGCTGTCAAGCTAAGATTATCAGCTTCTTTCAAGAATCCATTTGCTGAGAGACCTGAAAATTCCCTGGAGCAGAGATGATGAATATCATAAGGAAAGAGAGGACTTTTAAATACTCCCATAGCTTTACATGTCATAACCCTTCGCCACTAGAGGACACCAAGACCCAAGGAAAAAGGAGTTGTCTGAGAAAAAGAGAGAAACTTCTTACACAAGAGTTAGGAAATTATTAGTTCAGAAGTTACATGCTTCTAGTTTCTAATAAAGTAGTTTATAATAAAGTTTCTTAAAGAATTGAGACAATTTTGGAAGATATTTCCAGGCAAAATACAGAGGAGACATTTAGATAAATAAAAGCTGAAGTTCTAATTTAGTGTTTTGCTCTTGTGTGCAAACACAATACTGACTAGTTCTGAGAGAGCTGTACACTGTTCTATTAAATTCACATATAGATTTGTATTGATTTTAGTAAGAATAGGGCTTTGCTTTGCAATATTAAATAACTGGTAGGTGTTCTGATTTTTGACAAAGTTAGATATCCTTAGGTAAGAGGTTTGTTGGAGTCCATTATTTAGAATGGAAATAATGGTCTGAAACCACTGAAATCTTCTACCTCCACAAATATCTATTACTTTAACCATATTTATGTTTGTAACTTGTAACACAAGGACTCATTAAATGTTTCATCATAAGCTATGGGAAATTGATTCAGAACAATGCAATTCATAATTGGAACCAAACCTTTCACCTTCATGGCTTCTGTATGTCAGACAAGTTAAACTTCTTTAATCTTTATGGCAAGTCACTCAATGGCATTTCTCCATTAAAAGCTTTGAGCGACCTTAGTTTGTCAGAACTCTGAAATGAGTTTTAGCTGAACATTCCACTATAAGTTATAATCCTATCAACAAGAGAGCTCTTGAACATCCATTTTATCATCACTGAATTGTCAGTGAACTGAGAAGGATTTTGATGTCAGATTTTTGCAGTCTCACGGCCATTTCATTCCAGACCAATTGGATTAATACTGTGTGTGGTCACAGTGCTGAGAAACAAGTAATCTTGCTCACTAGAAAAGTGGGGTGAAAGGGAGGGAAATGTCAAAATAAATATAAAACTGAGAGATATTAATGGTAAGCAATTGTTTTGCTGTGCCCTTTATGGCTTCAGCATAAAGCCACAGAACTGCAATAGTGCTTAACAAGAGTTAGCTTTAGGTAGCTATCATCTTTGTTCAGCCTGTGGCACAATGTGACTGTCCCCCTGTAGTGTCTAGAGCATTCAGGCATTTAGAGTCATGGCTTGCACAATCAGGGCAAAAGGCTTAAGAGTTTGGTGTGGCAGTACTAGAAGATGCCATTCCTAAGTCTATTTCTAGAATAACCTTTATTCAGTGATGCAAATGGCTGCAGTTCACCATGGTATCAGTTTAGCAATGTCTTATCCTGCCTAATCTGTAATCATGTCAGTATTTACTTTGATATCTACATGGGTAATCCCTTCTGCCATTTTTTCTTGTGGTTGGTGTTACGTTTATTTTCATGCACAAGCAATTTTGGTTTTAGGAGCTATAAGGACAGTCACACAGATTTTTTCCTGATTTGATCAAATACAGAAGAAATTATGTTCATGTTCTATGAGAAGAAGGTTGTTCAGAAATCCCCATGTTGCTAGGCTAATGGTAGAAGGCATAGCATGTGGGATGTTAAATCCCAGCTTTAAGAAGATAAATACTAGAAAGCTTCCCAGTTGTTCTTAGCATGTACATTTGAAACTGATTTTAGCTCTGAATGGTCCCTACAATGTCTTGATGCTGTGAACTCCTGCATTCCGAAGGAAGGTCCTTTTCATCTAGCTGCAAATTAAATACTAATTTCCTTTAGTTTTCTATTGATGTCTCCATTTTAATTGTGTAGTTTGCAGTGCTCATTGTTATGGGGGGCTCCTACATTGTATTCCTATCTTTCTGAGGAGGATATAATTTCAAGTAATTAATCTGGATTGAGTGGAAATTGCTGAAATGAATAAAGAATCTTAGGTACTTTCCATGGAGTTCATGGTATTAGAAATTACTTATGTGCTACATTAGTTCTGCATGTATGAGCTGAATCTGTCAACCACAAGATGTAGAATTTTATTTCTAAACCATTATGTGGCATTTTTATGGAGTCAGTATATATAGTTTCCTAAAACATTGCCTGGGCTATTGGGTTAGCAGGAGTTTTTAGCACTTCATTGTATACTGTGTTGAAATTCTATATCTAGGACGTGCATTGAAACCGAAGGATGTTCCTCTTTTTATGCAGCAGCTTCGAAATGTCCTGAGGCTATAACTGACTGGCACACAGAGAGATTAGATAACCATTGCATAATAGGAATGTCTGGAAAACAGTAGAGCTGCATATATCCCTTTAAACATGTGATTTGAAAGATGTGACTCGAATGAAAAAAGGCCATGCGATCAGGTATATACTGAATTAAGTTATACACTGAAACTGTGTTGTGGCATTGCTGAAGTGAGAGCAATAGGCTATAATATGGCAAAAGTTAATTTTTCTCTGGAACATGTGAGGCATGCCATTACAGTAACTCCTCGGGGAATACTTTAGATTGAAAGTGTAAAGGTCTGTGATTACATTCCAGGGTCATGCCACGATTCATCTTACTTCAGGAGTTTTGTAGCAATGAACTGTGACCAGAGAGAATGGGAGGAAGGAAAAATACCTTGTCTGTAGTGCAAGGAGCAGAAATGTGCACTTGTACAGTTTCTAAGTGTATGTCAGTTGGAGCTTGTGTCTCCACACTTGGAGTGGCTTCAGCTTATGAACTGTAAATATGTATCTGGAAACGTGGTAGTCATCTGGTGAAGATCTTCTCAATCTTCTAGAACTCTGGGAGTGGGGAGTATCTCCACAGTGTGAAGTGGTACAAGTTCTTATCAGGTAGGTCCCACTGGCTGTTGTATAGGGAGATGTGCTGAAGATTGCTCACTGGACATGTGCTAAGAAGTTCCACTGCGCCTTTGTCTGAGTTGGATGTTATATGAAGTGTCAATTTAACATACATCCATTCTACAGGTTATCAGTTTTGGACCCTTCATACAAGATGAGGTGCTGGAGAACATCCAAAGAGCAACAAAACTGATGAAGGATCTAGAGAGCAAGTCTTATGAGTAGCAACTGAGGGAATTGGGTTTTTTTAGTCTGGAGAAGAGAAGGTTCAAGGGGGACCTTCTCACTCACTACAACTGCCTGACAGGAGCCTGTGCTTCATCCCCATAGCTCCTAATTCAGTCTCCTGTCCTTTTATAAAACAAAACCAGAAACACTACCCCCATCCCTCCTCCCAGGGCTGTGGACATCAGTTATGGTAAAAGAAGGGGAAGAGGATCACAGATATCTTTTTAGCTTGGGGTCAGCGTGGATGAGAGTATCTTCTGGCAACCGTAAGACAGGTCTCATTCTCTGTGGTAGGAAGCAGAGCACAGGTGCTAGAAATCACTGGGAAATTACAATGCAAAGTTCTTGGTGGGAGGTGCAGTCTTGAATACCTGCTGGTGTCTCAAGAACATCAGAAAGCTGTCATTGCAGTCATTTGTAATGCTTCTGCTATGCACAAAGCCAGAAAGCTGCAGTGAAAAGAGACCTGATTCCCCAGAGCACTTTCTAACAAAAGCAAAGCAGGCAAAGTCTTTTCTGCATTTTGCTACTTGCATCTTAAGGACCTTTTATATTGACTTCAAAGGAAAAATATGCTATGAAACACTTTTTTGACATATTTATAAACAGCAAATTGTCACTTGATTCTTAACTGAGATAAACAAAGCCACGGAATGCATAGCTCAGACCTGTTAAAACCACACTGCCTTTAAATCAGCAGAAACATTTCACACTGCATCTTCCAGGCAATTTTGCTGGAATTCCATCTGGCAATGAGACCAGTCTTGGAAGCAGTAACCCTACCTAGCTTTAAACTGTTCCATGTCAGAGCTGGCCTTATGTTTACAATGCAACTAAATAATGAACAGCACCAATTGAGTGACCTTTATTGAGTAAACAATTTGTTGCAGTCTCTGGTGAAGCCTTTCCATTGACACGACTTTAGGTTGCATGACACGTTAGGATAAGCATTACTGATATCTAACAATAAAGGAAATGTTCAACATATTACTTGATTTCCCCACTCTCCCTGCTGCCTGTCACTTCATTCTCATGCTCCTGCTAAAGAAAAGCCAAAGGCTACTTGAAACAGAGTTTTCTATGAAAATTAATCCATCTGGAATTCTCTCTGCTGCACTTAACATTGTGGTGCGTTGACCGTGGCTGGACACCAGGTGCCCACCAAAGCTTCTCAGTTGATCCCCTTCCTCAACTGGACATGGGAGGGAACATATAACAGAAGGCTGGAGGATTGGAATAAGGATGGGGAGAGATCACTCACTAGTGACTGTCACAGGCAAAACAGGCTCAGCTTGGGGAAATCACTTTATTACCAATTAAATCAGAGGAGGGTTAGAAGAAACAAACCGAAGTCTTAAAAACACCTTCCCCTCAGTTGTCCCTAATGCTCCTTCCTTGCCAGGGAGGTTTCCTCACACTCTTCCCCTGTTCCAACATGGGGTCCCTCCCATGCGGGACAGTTCTCTATGAACTTATCAAGTCTGAGTCCTTCCCAGTGGCTGTAATTCTCCATGAGCTGCTCCAGTGTGGGTCCTTTACATGGGGTGCATCCTTCAGGAACAAACTGCTCCAGTATGGGTTTTTCCACAGGGTGCATTCTTCAGGAACAGACTGTACCAGCGTTGGTCCCCATGGGGTCACAGCTCCTGCACTTTCAGAAGGGTGTGAAAGCAGAATATCAGCCTAAGAATGCAGCTAACAGACACATGAGGAGAGCACAGATGGGATGCAATGCTTGAAGCCCACAGGGAATGAGCAGAAGAATTGAACATGCATTTTCTTCCATGATGGTTGGGTAGAGACTGTGCTTGGTATCAGGGTCTGATTTTGTATTTCAGTGCAGACATGTGAATTTTTATGAGGTTCAAGGAGCTACCTATTGAGTTACTCACACCTTAGGTAAATTTTCATATGCTAAATGTTTGAGTATCTTGCTTTCTTATAGCATGTTTCTACTGCCATTGTGGGAGAAGAATTGGAGTCTTCTTTGTCAGTTATTTAAAGCAAACTGGTGAAAAACGGGTATAGAAAGCAATCAGGTCTGTGCTAAAAGTTCCCCTCTCCAATACTATGCTAATAAATGGGGGACATTCTTATATCCATGGGAAATTCAACAGAGGAAGTAATTGGCCCTTGTGTGTGGTACATAAACTATTTCTTTGTCAACTTGAAATGTAAGTTTATCAGGTAAAGGTAATTGATTTAGACATGTTCATGCTTCTGGTATCAGTCTGTCTGTTGAACCCCTTCTATAGGTCTGCTCTTCATTAGCTGTCACATACATAGTTAATGATTTAGTTTTTCAAAGCAGAGGATTCTGTACATTGGGCCCCATCTATGTTCCTTTTAAGCTTTGCTACAGAAAACTTAAGGATAGAGAGTATCGGACTGTGTTAATGGATAAACCTGCACAAAGTGAGTGACTGAAAAAGCACTATACATCCTTGCAAACCAGCATTGTCACTTCACGGATTTCCAGATGTATGGAAAGGATGTGGAATTGTTTGATTTTTCCAGCAAGTGATGTATGTATATTTGGTT
Source organism: Melopsittacus undulatus (assembly GCF_012275295.1). Classification (NCBI taxonomy): domain Eukaryota; kingdom Metazoa; phylum Chordata; class Aves; order Psittaciformes; family Psittaculidae; genus Melopsittacus; species Melopsittacus undulatus. The sequence goes on from NC_047527.1 coordinate 150,726,523, forward strand.
ACCAGAGACATGTACTGTTCATCTAAAATAAGCTGTGCAAGACTTGGTCTATTTGGCAGGATGCTTGTCACTTGTCACCTGTCTGGATGACCTGCCAGAGCTCTGGAACAGCTGAGGTGTTACAGGAGGACAAAAGGATGGTAAGACAAGGAGGCTGCAGGGGAGCAAAGGTGGAAGAAGGAGCCTGCCCTGGGGCACCACGTGTGGATGTAAGGGAGGAGGTGAGAAGTGGATATTAGCAGAGCTTCTCACAGCTACACTTCCATATGGTTAAGCAGCTGTGTGCTTGCTCCTCTCAAAAACACATTTTCCTATTAGAGCTTGGAGCTGATTTGTTCAGAGCTGCACTCCAGGCCATAGCATAATGAAGCAAACCTTGCTTTGTCCTTGGGCTGTGATGTTTCAATTAAACACCAGGTAAAATATTTAAAAAGCTTCTGGGTGACTTAGAATTCTAATTTACTTGCTCATCATCTTTCTTAGAGCAATGTGGAATTGGTCTTAAACTCTATTTGAGCAGGTGAGAAAATTAGGCCTAAATACCTGTGCCTGATGTGTATCTATATTTCTTTATTTTAAAGAATCCTTGTGTTTGTTAGAAAAGGTAGCAAATGAGAAATACTGTTGTTATGCTCTATCTTTAAATCACTCCAGCTGGCTTGTGAAGCTGAATAGCAAGCAGTAGTATTGGCAGAACAGAGTAGGAAATGACTAAAAGTGTAAAGGAGAAACCAAAGGGGAAAGAGATTGAAAGCCTTGAAGAAGTCTTAATACATGACTCTTTCCTAGGCTCATAACACAACCACTGAGCAGACTATTTTATTTTTGTGTCTATCTTCAAAGCCTACGTGGTAATTCACACTACAGAGACTGCAGAACCTTACCTTGTAAATCTTCACTTACCTCTGCTGTAAATACTGTGTTTGCTTTCAATGAAAGAAATGCTTTTTGTGTGTGTGCTACTTGCTTTTCTTTCTCTTCAGCCACTCTTGCTTTGCTTTGCTATAATGCTTTAGCTAAGCATTTAAAAATAAGTCGTATTGAAATTGAAACATTGAATAAATTTGGAAGGGTTTAGGAAGATGATGACATTTTAAAAGCAGATAAGAGCTGTTTGCTGACACATGTCATTGCTGGGTGACAGAATATATTGGTTAACAAAGTCATAAAGAGTTATGAGGTTATATTATATTTGGATTTAAGCTGCTCTTCCGGGCTTTTGGTCCTGAGGTAAAATACATTTGCTTTGGATATAGTTTCAACAGCTCTTGTTTTTGTCTATTTAGATAGAGCTCTAAGGAAGAAGTTCTTCCCTGTGAGGGTGCTGAGGTGCTGGCACAGGTTGCCCGGAGAAGTGGTGAATGCTTCATCCCTGGCAGCGTTCAAGGCCAGACTGGACAGGGCTTGGAGCAACCTGGTCTAGTGGTCTAGTCCCTGCCTGTGGCAGGGGGTTGAAACTGGTTGATCTTGAGGTCCTTTCTAACCCGAACCATTCTATGATTTTATGAGCCTATGATTCTGTGATTTGTGTCTAGTACAAACATTACTGAAGCATCTGTGTACACATCACTCATCCGTGTCTTTTCTGCAAAGCTGGTATAGCGAGCACTGCTGGCAACCCACAGCCTTCACTCCCTAGGCCTTCCTGTCTTCTTCATACAGGAGTAATTCCTGCAGATCAGACCTAGCCTGAAATCTGTGAGAACAGAATCCCAACAGTACCAGAAATGACATCTCACCTTGGAATGTGGCTGTGACAGGAAAGGACCGTCTACTGTGTATGTTTCTACTTTTGCAAAGGAAAAGCACAGGCTGGATGTAAATACCTCTTCTACATGTTGTGGGGGAGGGATGAAAATGAAAGTATAGTATCACATATGGCACCACTTTCATCACATTTCAAGATTCTTTAGGAAACCACATACTTCTATTTATCCACTTCTTTCAATGAAGACAAAAAGCCCAACTGAATGTCCCTTTTGCTCAGTCATATTTTGCTCAAAACCCTCGTTTGTGGGACAGTGTTATACTGCATCGGTGTTGTACTGCATCACCTTTCTACATGCAGCTATATAGATTGTAGCCAAAGGAAGCTGAATCTCAAAGAAGTGACTCCTAAATGTTCCACTAAGATATGTACTCACTTTGCAGAGCAATGTGTGTTTCATAACAAAGCAGATTAAAAAATAAAAGCTGCCTGTCAAGAAGTCTAGAACTTTTGGCAAAGATACCAAGAATTTCCAAAGAAAGTGTAAGTCTCTATTAACGCAGCTTCTTTAACTTGACAGTACAAGGTTTGGTTTGAACCCAAAAACCTCTTCTGGAGTTTTAATATCTCCCTGAATAAGCTCAGAATAAAAAGGAAAGTTCTGCAAAGGAGACATCTCACCAGTTATTTTAAGCCTTCCAAAAGGAGCTTCTGCAGGTTTCATACCTCAGGTTTTTTGTGTTTGAAAAAGGCCAGACTTGTGAGTGTATCTTTGTGGAGAGCAAGTCCGGTGAGGAATGGCTGAGGGACCTGGGGGGTTCAGATGGAGAAGAGAAGGCTCAGGGGGAACCTGATGGCTGCCTACAAGTGCCTGACAGGAGGATGGAGTGAGGTGGGGTCGGTCTCTGCTCCCAAGGAACAAGGCACAGGACAAGAGGAAACAGCCTCAAGCTGCCCCAGGGCAGGTTTAGATGGAGCTGAGGAACAATTCCTTGCCCAGAGGGTGCTCAGGCATTGGAACAGGCTGCCCAGGGCAGGGCTGCAGTCACCATCCCTGCAAGTGTTCACACAGCTGGAGACGAGGCCTCAGTGCCATGGGTTAGTGGTGGCCTTGGCAGTGCTGGGAATGGTTGGACTGGATGGGCTTGAAGGGCTTTTCCAACCTGGTTGGTTCCATGAGTCTTTTTTAACTCACCTTGGGCATATATGCTTGTCTCTTTTAGACTGATTAATGATAAGCTTGGACCCTATTACTGCAAGCAGGAATGTAAATATATTGGAACTGTGTTTGCTGGGATGGCAAATTTTGCGTTACTCAAAATCTTCAATCAGCATTAGAATTTTCTTTAATCACTTCATTTCCTTCAATCACAAATCTGGGGCTAGATCCAAGGACTGCTGTGTAATACATTGGAGAAATGAATTCCCATTTACAAGACTGAAAATTCTTTTCAGATCTTAAAATGTTTCATTGTTCTCTGCATGGCCATTGGATCTTGATAAAGAAAGAAGGGAACTGGGGAGGTGATGTGGGTGGAATTTAGAAACCGCTAAATGACAGCAGAAGACAGAGTGGCATGAAAGGAGAAAAGGGTAAAATAAATGAGATAGAGGACAGAGAGGAGCATTCAGTTTCAGAAAACAGGAAGAATTTGTATCTGACAGACCAAAAAAAGCAAGTGCAAGGGGCAGAGCTGATTGATTGAAGAACAATTTGCTGCATGGCACATTTTCATCAGAACCCAGCTCTGCACTTAGGTGGCCAAGCCCTCAAGGTATGCTGGTTCCATCCAGTGAAGCTGGACTGGTGCTGTCTTTCTTTTCCCTGGTTCTGATCGGAAGATGGGAAAACGAAGACATTTCTGAGGGCAGACAGGCTATGAAATGTGTTTGGGTAATGCAGCTACTTCTGCAATGCAAAATAAAATTTATCAGCTTAGTTACTATGCCATGCAGCTAGAAATAGATCTTGCCATTAGGTAACATAACAGCTGTATATTTGCTGTGATTTATTTTGCTGCTTCTAGTAGCAAACACTGCTACATCCTAGTGCCAGATTGATGTCTATAAAGGGATTTCTGGCTCACAGGAAATGTCATTATTCCGCTGACTTAAATCCAGCTATGTCTCAGTTTAAGTTGGGGGTCTGGCCAAAGTGATAGATGGTGCCAAGAAGAGGAACAGGAGTGTGGAGAAAAAGAAGAGAGTGATGAGTGGTCTTGGTTTTACAAAGCATTCACCTAGTTTCTGATTTTAAGTTATTAAATGATAGATGCATGCTCCCATCCTATTGAGTAGCTCATTTACTTCTGTGTACACTGATCAGAGAGTCCTGTACAGTTAACATAGGTTTCCATAACTTAATGTTACTGAAGTAAACCTTTCAAGTGCTTTTTTGTTTTGCTTTATGTCAAGCAATGGCAATGAACTTAGTTGTCCAGTGAATCAGAGAGACAGTTTGCTGGCTTATTTGTGAAGTGATTAATAATAACTTCACAGTGACAACAAAGTAGTTCAATTGCTATGTTTCCCATCCTACATTAATAGAGATATATTAATTAAGTAGAGATATAGTATTTGAACTTCTGGGTTTGGATCCATTATCAACTCTTGTTTTTTCCTAAAGTTTCCAGCAAAATGGAATCTGGAGTTTCTGTGATTTCTGATTACTTGATAATTTAGGTAGTGGTTGGTTATGAATTTCTACAGACATTTCTGAGTTTTGAATCAAATCCATTTGGGATGGCACCTATGAACAGTCACTGATTGTAGGAGAAATACTGAGCTGCTATTCGTAGACTCAGAGCCAACCAGGTTCAACCAGCCATCATACTGCAGGTAAACCAGCCCATGAGCAACTCTTTCTTCTTCCAAGCCTTCAAGTGCAGGTGGGCTTTGAGCCTGGTCTAGTGAATGGTGTCCCTGCCCATGGCAGGGGGTTGGAACTGTATGAGCTTTAAGGTCCCTTCCAACCCAAACCATTCCATGATTCTAGGTGTCTAAGAGGGGAGTTTCTCATGTGTATACCTGTCCTGCTGATTTTTAGGGTGCCAAAGTCTTCAGGCCAGGTAAGGATACAGACCATCATTGCAACCCAAGGAAGGACAAGTCAGCAGCCCCACTCTACAGTAGTTTGTAATAATATCCACTACTGAGAAAACAGTTTACCTTAACAGCACAGGCTTATTGATGCCAAATACATGGGTTAATAGACTGGTTAAGAGGAATGGCCCAAAGTCCCAAAATTGCTTGAATACCAAGAGCTCTTTTCATTGATGAAGCAGATAAAATTGAGGTTTCCTGATTTGTGCTGACATTCAAAATGAATGATAGCCCTATAGAGCCAAGTGCTGGCAAGAGAAAAAATAATGTATCATGTATTGGGCAGCTTTTTTTCTTTTCAAATTCAAGATTAATTGTGTTTGACCACAGTCAAGGACAGTGTGATTTTCAAACCTTACAGATATTACTTGCAGCAGTGTTGGCAAGTACTTCCATAGATTCTGGTTTATATTTCTGGTTACCATATTAGAGTTTTGATAGTTGCATTTTTCCTCTGCTGATGTTATCCTTTTTGAAAGCTGTTTCCCCCATCTGTATGGAACAAAAGCAATTTCTGCTGCTGATTGTCAAGGTTCTCTATTCTTGTATTTTTTAACTGCATGGAAAGAGTTCAGCCACATACAGCAAGCTTTTGGCTTTCCAGTGCAAAGTCACTCCATCGAGACATTCAATAGTAAGCATTTAACAGAAGGTACAAAAGCACTGTTATACTTTAGGCTTATACAGGTACATAACTTCCCAGAGGACAGGAACAGTTGAAGGAGAGAGTATCTATCTGTAGTGTGTAAAATGAAATACATGCATACAACCTTTGGAGGAAAAAGGTCTCATTTTACTTTGATTTTTAATGCCAATAAAGAAGAACCCAGCCTAACGTTTTAGGCAGCTGTCACCTCCTGAAATGGCATAGAGCCATGGCTAATGCAAAATTAAGAGCAGATTTGTTTAAAGACAGAAACAACTTAGGAAACCCTTCCCTATGAACTGTTCTTTAGCCCTCTGTACTTTCTAAGGTGCAATGATCTTTGCTGCTGCTGTCTTCAAATGGAGAAGTGAACTTTGAGGGGCACACAGAGTATCAGATTTGTAGAGCTGTTATCCGAAGTTGTTGTAAGGCTTGTGGAGGATGTTCACACCTCTTTTACAATGAGACAGCTTCGCTCTGAGTACTTCCCTATTGAAGTTGCGGTGTTGTGTAGTGAGAAAGATGTGAATGCCAGATAATGTTTACTGAAAGAAAAATGCTTATGCTTTCCATCATGCTGAATAGCTTTTTGCTCATTTCTGAGTTACTCTTCTGCATGTCCTGAAGCACTGTGCTTAGCTGTGATCACTGTGATACTTCTCCACAAGGTATTTGATTGGAAATAAACCGTCTAATTTAATACTTTAAATAATGAAGCTTGGAGGCTGTGCCAGTGCTGGTATAAATTAGATGGACCAGGAGCAGCCATTTCACTGCAGCGCCTTCAGTCTTCTTAAACATAGCTTGGCCTAAGGAGAGAACTACAATTTAACATTCACACACAGCATAGGAAAGAGAAACAAAACCTTTTTCAGTGCCTTCCCAGTGCAGAGCAGTTAGTGCAAAGTTTGTTCAGCATCTCTGTGGAATCACAACTGTGAGGCCTTGACCTTCATCTGAGATATGAAAGCTCCGATCTCTGTATCCATGAAGAATCCTTAAGTCATTGGTGTACACCTGAGTGCCTTTCTGTTTATCATAGGGCTAGTTGTTTTGAAAGATCACAAAGAAATGGTTTATTTTGGCTTTACTGTGTTCTGGTGGTTCAGCCACATACGTCTCTTGTCTATCTACACTTGTCCTTATGTTTTTACAAAGAGAGGCTTCAAATAGCATAAGTAATGTGTATTCAGTGGTAAGCTACAATACCTCAGCATAGAGAAACATTGAATTACCTTTGTTTAAAACCATAGCTTGTACAGAAGAGTATAATTATTTGCAGAGGGGATATTGAGAGTCAGCAGCTTCCTATTTGCAAAGGAGCATTTTGAAAATAGATGGCCTTACATTCGTTGTGTAACATTAAGCACTAAGCAAAGAAGCTATAGATTTTCAGCTCCAGACCCTCAGACATAAAAATACCTTTGAGAAGCCAGAGTGCAGTAGTGAGGGTGTTGTTATCCTATGGCACCCATTTTGTTAGATACTGTGCACATAGAAAAGAAGATATGTACTTTTGTCTAGAGATTAAATATTAGTTACAAGTCAGTGCATTATAAAATGGGTCTAAATGAAGTCAAAAAAAGGAGGACAAGGAATCAGTGGGCTGGTTTCTGTCAGTCTGATACCCCTGTGTTAGCACGGCATCAGTTGTGCGGAGGATGCCTAAGCAAAGACAGATGTGAGGAGAACCATGAGGCAGCTATGGAGATGTTGATGTTAACAGATGTCCAAACTATCAGGGACAGCAGGGAAGGAAGCACAAATTATTTCTGTGTTTGTTTGCTTGTCTGTTCATTTAGTAAGCCTACAATGAGTTCAGCATTGGCAGATCACCATCTCAGTTAGAACTGTTGGATAGGGGAGAGATACACGTGCACGTTCTGAAAATGCATATCAGTCTTTTCTGACTTCTTTTGCAATAAAAGAGGAGATCCAGTGGAAGGATGCAAAGAGACAGCTCTTGTAAATGAACTTGGAAAATGGCTCTTTCATCAGCTTTCTGGATATGTACTGACAGAGCCAAGTTGCACTGATCAAGACCAACGAAAAGGAGGTGTTACAGTATTGAGTAACAGGTAATGAGATCCAGATCCTATGGTTTGATAGCATGTACAGAATGTTGGAGGTGGAGTGGAGCTTTCTAACTTGATTGAAACTTACGTGTAATGTGGGTGTGAGGATTTTAGAGGGAAGTCTGACTCAAAAGTATTGATCAGCTGCTGTGTGTGAATACTGATGAGAGACATTTAGTGATTGGCAAAGGAAATGCAAAGGAGAGATCAAAAGAAAATGTAAGAATGTCTTAGTTTTAGACCTATTGATGAGTGGATGTCTGTGAGATAGAAGGAGGCAGTTGAATCATCCAGTTTTGCTGGCGTTAGTGAATGTTACTGGTTAGTGTATGGTTGTCCAGCGTATTCTTAAATAGTCTCCAATGTTGGAGCTTCTGCAACTTATCTACTTGGTCTTTTTTATTGATTCACTACCTTTACCACTGAAATGTTGCTCCTAATGCCTAACCTGAATTGGTTTTACTGCAGGTTGAATGTTCCCTTCAACCCTTTCTTTAAAGACTGATGCCGTATTAGCCACATTCCATGCAAAAATGATATAGTCACTTCATTCAGCAGCCAGTGCAGTTAGGAATATTTGATTCTTAATTTTATTGAGGTTCACTGTCAGTGTATATTCACATTTCTTTCTCCATTCCCTTTTGAGGATTGAGAACACTGCCATTTTGTAGAATCAAAGAAAGACTATAGCTTGGATGGTACTTTTGGAAGTCCCTGTGGTTCAAACCCCTGCTCAGAGTAACACCAACTTAAGTCAAGTTGCTAATGGCCTTGTCCAGTATTCAGTATCTCCAAGAATGGAACTTTTGTAGCTTCTTTGAGCATCCTCTTTCAGTGTTCAACTGCCTTCCCAGAGTAATCATTTTTCCCCTAATACTCTCCTATGAAGACCAGGATGGAACTGTAAAGTCCTTTCCAACCCAAACTGTTCCGTGATTCTGTTTTCTAGTTCAGCCTCCTCCAGCAGCTGCTTCCTCTTATTAGAAACAAGGAGCATCTGTGCATAGCTCTTTTTGGCCAATGCATGTCAAGAGCTGACTAGACAAAACATGTTCCTTCCCCAAAAGATATCTGGGCATCCAACATCCCTCATTCCCACCATTCAGTTTGGCTTGAATTGTGTTGTGAAAGGCCTACAGAAATCTTGGTTTATCTGATTTTGCTGACTCGGTTTCATAAGTAAGCTTTCCCAAAGACATCCCCTTATTCTTTTTCCTGCTCCTTCTTAGACTTCACATTCCAGACTTCAGAGCAAATCCTTTCTGTGCAAGCCAACATCACCTTCTATCTTTTCTCTCTTCTATCTTTCTGAAACAAACTAGATTAAATGCAGGGCAACCGAGTTATACCATTGGATCTCTGCTTTGCCATTTATTTCCCAGCCGTGATCATATGCTAAGATCTCTACAACCTCTTGGGTTTTCCCTTAGCGTGCAGACATCTAAGATGATCTATGATTTGTGCCATTTCTTCCTTTTGTCCTTTTGCCTTCAGCCATTTGTTCTGACAGTATTTCTTTTGCCCACAGTGTTGGATGCCTATTGGTAAAACTGGATTACAATGCAATTTTTAAAATACCAAGTTAGGAAGGAGAGCAGCACATTTCTCACAGGACTGTATAGAAAACAAACTGTTCCCATCCAGTGGGTTTTCTTCTGAAATAACTTGTAACAACTACAGTTTGTAAGAAGGACTCACTAAATACCACAAGTGCAGAGACTGCAATACAAAGATGGATTACAAAAGAAGTTAAGTGTAAATGCATTGGCAGTTATAGTGAGAGTTGATATCTCATGTTCCAAAAGGGTGATCATGAAGAATACAATGCTTTCAAGTGTTTATTACTCTATAAACTACACCCAGAATTTTAAATGGAGGGCTATAATCTTGTGAGGTTGCAACATATAGGATGGGTACATTGAATTTACATGTATTTATTTCCAAGCATAATATAAGCAATAAAATATACAAGTACCATGCAATATGAATTGCACTAACATTTTTATTGCATAGTTAAGGGCAAAACATACCAAAGGAAGCAAAATAGCATAAATCTTAAGATTAGAATTACATCAGCAGGGGAAGTAGTCTAAAAATGGCTGCTTTGGAAAGTATTTTTGTCCATAGATGTTAAACACGAAGGTCAATGTGGCCTCCGCTTTTGTTTAGCAGTGTAAAGTGGGTATTGTTTGACTCTGATAGGCAGGGTTCCTGTGATCAGAAGAGATGATTATAGAAAACCAGGATTTGAGTCTTGAAGGTTAATGACCTCAGTGTATTCAATTTCATGCTATCCACAAGACGATTAAATTGAGTCTGTTATAAGACTGGTTTTAGTAGCTGCTGGACTTTTTCCATTTGAGAAAGCACTCCTAGTAATTTCAGGGCATCAGAAGCCCAAACAATATGAAGAAATTTAACCCATTTTACACAGTTTAAGTGTTGTCTGGATTCATTGCTGATGAAACCATCTCACTCCTGCTTCTCATAGTTAGGTGAGGTTTGGCTGGAAACAAATCTCTGTGAATGCAGTGCAGTCTCTGCTCCCATTGAAGTCCAGTAAGAGCAGAAAGATTCTGACTGCTAATCCTAATTCTTAGCAGTTAGGATTAGTCTACTTCAGGCTTTGCTCTTATCTTGAGAAAGGAATTCTGGTCAAAGTATTAAGTGAGTGGTTTTAGGCCATTCCAGTACAGGGTGTCTACTTTCTGACTCCCATTTACTTCTGCAAAGAAAGTGATCTCCAGGCAATTATTTGGAGTAACCTTAATTTTCTCTGAAGTTCAAAAATCATAGCAGTATTAGCGATAAATGGCATCCTTGTAGCTAATGTTATTGAGGATAATATTCCATCTTCATCCAGGAACCTTGTTGTAGACTAATGATACTCACTGGGCAGCTCAAGGCGACTGTCCACTAGCTGTTAAGGATAACTCTATCCTTGTCACTCCCCTCAACCTTCACATTCTGAGTGCTTTCTTCTAACGGTCTTCTATTGAGTTTGAACATCCTGTATTCCTGTAAGGATAACTTATATGTGTAATATATACTCATGGGTTCACAAGGGAAAAGTTCTTGTAATACTTGAAAAAAGATTATTCTCCTTTGATTGCAGAAGGGGTCTTTTTATTTCCAGCTTCTTATTTGATTTTCTAGAAAGACTTTGCTAGCTGTTCTGGAGTACTCACTGATCTTTCTTTCAGGTACTGATACCTGTTAATCACAGATGTACCAGTCTTCTGTTTCAGGTGTGAAAAGGCTGCTGTGATCTGTGTCTAGCTGCTCAGAATGCACATGTTTTAAGGAGCATCACCCCCTTACAGGCAGTCTTCCAGGCTTTAACAGCCTGCTGCTGTTGTTTCGTTCCACAAGCTTAGTGATGAATTCTGCACCAGCAATAAGTATTTTCTGAAGGATACAGTGGATTACTAGAATCAAATCCTAATATAATGCTATATTTCCTATAAAGAAACTGTCTGTGTCTTTCAATGTCTAGAGCATGATCTTTTTGACATGTGTCGTGTCTCTTTTGATCCTGATTTCTCATTTATACTGTAACTGACAGGAAATTTGTAACGGCTACAAAAAATACTCTCATTTGTTCAGTACTAGGAATGCCACAACCTTACCTGTGTGTAGCAAATCTCCTCTTTGATATTCACTGCATATATGTTTATTTTCCATATATTTATAGATATGGAGATATAGTTCAAAGGGTTTAGAGAGTCAGTAACAAGACTTGAAATCTGCTTTGATGTACCTCTGTTACAAAAGGAGATTATTGACTTCTATCAAGCAGTTACTTGTTTTCTGTCATTCCAGGATATTCTTAGGTAAAAGCTAAAGGAAATACCAGGTTTGCACCACTGCTTTGCTTTTATATTTCAGACTCTTCTCCCCTCTGCTTTCCAGTTTGGGTGATATTTTGTCTTTGTGATCTAAGACAGTATATTGTTTTGAAAGATTGTTTCTATAAACCAGTGGTGTGGAAGGATTCAGTCCCTCATGTAGCTATCCATCTATCACACACATGTTAATGTATTGTCACCCCTTTATGTTTCCTTTGAGCAAGTGGATGAATTGCTCTGCTGCCAGTTTCAGACTTGTGTTGGTGGAAGACGGGAGAGTTTTCCCTGTTTCTGTAAACTGTCAGGAAATAATTTGTGTGATGATTATTACAAAATGAGTCATTTGATAGAAAATGCTTCACTTCATGTAAATTATTATAATTGGATGTAAATGACAAATTGTAACCGCGCTGAACTTAGGAAGTTACATTGCCACTGAAATTGGTCCCATATCCAACGCTGATCTATAAGTGCTATATGCTCAACATGGTACAGCAAATGTTCCTTGTAAGGTCAGTTGTTACATTCAGTCCTCAGTTAATTTTTGTCCTATTCAGGGCCATTTCAAAAATGGCACTGACTGCTCACAAACAGAATCCTGTGTTCTGGTTTCTGGGAGAACTACAGGACTTATTTTAACTGTTTCATGGAATGGCAGTTTTCCCTTCATTCTTTTGGCCATCTGCAGTTTTACAAATACAGTGAATGTAAGGCTTCATTTTTTCAGGGAGTGTGTCAAATCATCAGATTGTGACTTTATTGTGGGTACCATCAGCATCTTGGCTGCTTCACTAGTTACCAATCTGCAGCAACAATGTAAAGGGGGAATTTAGTTCTTTGCTGAAGCTCATGACAACAGTTAAATGAAATTACAGTAAAAAAACCCAACTTGTTTCATTTTTTTCTGGGTGGATGGGGAGGACAATACCACTGCTCAGTTATCAGACTTCTTTCTTGCATGATAAAACTAATCTTCTATGTCACTTTGGTTTATAATGTATTTCAAGGCTAACTGTTATAGCCCCTTACAATGCTGTGAGCGCAAACCCATTATTGCTCTGTTTCTGCAACTGTGTTCAGCACCATTTTGTGTCTTGGAAGGAGGAAGACACAAAAATAATTTTCCAGGCTCTTGTGGCTTTATTATTTTAACTCTTTGAGTTTTGAAACTCAAATCTCTGACAGGAGAAACAGATGAGAAAAATTTCTTGTCTACTTTCCCATAACAAGTGCTTGAAAGCCACTTCATTAGAATCATAGAATGGTTTGGGTTGGAAAGGACTGTAAGATCATCCATTTCCAACCCCCTGCCAAGGGCAGGGGTGCCTCACACTAGACCATGTTGCCCACAGGCCTGTCCAACCTGGCCTTGAACACTGCCAGGGATGGGGCAGCCACAGCTTCTCTGGGCACCCTGTGCCAGCGCCTCAGCACCCTCACAGGGAACAGCTTCTGCCTTAGATCTAACCTGAACTTCCCCTGTTTCAGTTTGAACCCATCACCCCTTGTCCTATCACTTACAGTCCCTGATGAAGAGCCCCTCTCCAGCATCCTTGTAGCCCCTTCAGACACTGGAAGCAGCTCTGAGGTCTCCACGCAGCTTCTCTTCTCCAGGCTGAACAGCCCCAATGTTCTCAACCTGTGAAAATTAAAGTGAGAATTAGAATAGATAAATATGAGTGAGAATGAACCCCACACTTCATCTGGCTGCAGCATGAATAAACAAGCTAGTCTTTTAAGCAAGGATACATTTTGAAAGTCAGTGGAACTTTCAGGTCAATGGAGACAAATTCATTAAAGCAAATTCTGAGGACTTGTCCTTAGCATGTGAGATGAGAAAAATGACCATCCATGTATCACAAGTGACCTTAGTAATATAGTTGTCTGGAGAGGGACTTTAGCTATGGCTCAAGTATTACATTGTAAAATTTAAGACATTAGTATGAACTAAAACTTCATTTCAGAATTCTTAATTCATTTATTACATTCTTTATAGTTGCAGTAATTGAAGTACAGCAGAAATTAAAGCTGTCATTTGTCTGACAATCTTTAGATGAATCTTCCCAGTTGATGGAGATGCATCACTTCTCACAAACCGCAGGATGAAAAGTAAAGTGCTTCTTATCTTCCCTCTGGCAAAAATGAGAGTTGTCAAATTCAAACAGGCCATTCCATTCACCCTTTGCAGTTCTCTTGTGTGTGTAGAAGTTGGACAGGACAACAACAGGTAATAACCTTATTTTCAACAGTATTTGGCAGTCTAGTGTTTGGTATGTGAGTTAAAAGCCTTAGTTACATATGGATCTAAGAAGCAATTCTTTTGTTTCTTGCATTGATTCAATATTAACCATAAGATGCTGTTTTACTTGAAGAAATACTTCATGTGAGAAGAAACTGTCACGAGTAAAATTGAATGGCATAATGGAGCATTTATTGTACTGTTGGTAGATGCTGGTATTTTCAAATCAGTTGGGGCTTCCAGAATACAAATAATGATGAATGTAGAAATTCCTACTCCCTTTTGCTTGTAACTGAAAAAAGAATATTAGATTTGGATTTAGAAATGTTTCTGCAATATTTTCATAAAGTAATGACTGTTACAAAGGAAGCTGAGCTGTAGGAGGTAAATCTAGTCACCACGGAATTACATTGCAATCAGATTAGCAATAAAGACTTCATTTCCATTCTTTGTAATAGAAACCCCCACAAACTATTTAGATATTTAAGAGCTCATCACTGAAACGGTCTAGATCTCACTTTAAAAATTAGAGCTTTTAGCTTCTCTCTTGCAGTTAAACTCTCTTCTTCAGTCTACTAAATCCCTGTCAGATGGGAATCTTGAAACTGTTCTGTGTTGAAACTTGCTTGAATTCCATTAAGATACATAGAGGATAATTTTCTTTTCATCCCACTGACTTGTACCAGTAACTGTAATTTTAACTTGTAATTCTGCTCTGTCTCCTCATAGGGACATCTCTTTACTTTCTGTGAAACATTTTCCTGCCTATTTATTCTCCTTATTCTGTATACTTAGTGTTCACACAGGAAATAGTGTTCACGCAGGAAATTAGTGTGTATTAGCTATTGAATTTCAAATTCACCTGTTAACTTCCTCAGCTAAACAAGGCTAGAGATGAACAAAACACCCACCTTCAGGTGCATTTTAAAACAGAATTTGCAAGTCAAAAGAGTCTCCCATCTCCTTCCTGTAATTCCATGAGCTTTCACAGAAATAAAGGCAAAGAGGGATACTCTCCTTTAACCCATCTCTATGCAAATGCCATAATTATGAACGTTCTGACCATTTTCACGTACATTACACATCATATACACCTACACCATATTTATAGTGCATCTAAATCTAAATATGCTCATTTACAGACTCCTCTGTATGTGCCAAAGATATTATCTATATCAAGAAGATATAATGTAAAGTTTTAACTTGTTTCCTCATGGATTTCAGGATGTTAAAATGATTCGCATTAGAATCAAATCCATTTTGATGTACATGCATATATATCAGTTACTGAATTTTAGTCATGGTTTCATTCCAAAATTAGCTCCAGCTCTTTCATTCTCACACAAAGATTGTTACAGGGCTGGTCCGAACTCCTACCAAAGTCTGGCTGTTTGAAACCCTAATAGGATCATGCCTCTTCACTCTGATCTCAGTTCTAATGTGATCTGGGCTACAGTTTTTAGTAATCCAGAACAAATTCTTCCAAGATGGGCCATTCAGTTGACAACAGATGAATTGTGAGACTCTTGTAAATGTGTGACTCTCTTGTACTCTCTTAGAATTACTATGGGAAGAATTTTGTATCTAAGCTGTGGGATTTAAGGTCTTTCTTTTGCTGCCATACTGAATTTCTAGAGCTGGAAATCTACAATCTACGCTATATAGATTATCCACATTATACAAGTCCTATTTCTTCCTCTTGGAACCATATGTTGATTGTTTCTGTTATACGAGCAATTGACAGTGTAGTAAGAAATGGTATATAGCACAACTGCAGTCTATTCAGTGGTCTGTTTGGATTTTGATCATTCAAACACACTCAGAAAGGACAAAAGCCAAGAATAAAACTTGTTTTTTTGGGGGTAGGTTTAGGCAACAGGATGTTTGTGTCTATTTGCAACAAAGACAAAGGAAGGAGAACTGGTTACTGCTTGCAGCCTTTGTAGCTTCTGCAGTGTGCAGTGATGGGAGGGCTCACAGGGAATAATGCTGGTGCCATGAGGTTGGGGGGGTTGGATTGCTGCTGCAGGGGACATGCAGGCAGCCTGCACTGGAACAGTGTGCCACATGCACTTGTGAACAACAGAAATGAAATGCAAAGGTATGTGACAGCCCTTTGAGGCTATAATGCCTTTTATTCATTCAGCACATCATTTTCATTTGTAAGACCATTGTAAGAGCAATGTCGGGAGCTGCCAAATGCAGCTATCAGTCAGAAAACAGCGCTGCTGTATTTACCTGAGGCACAATGGTAGATCACAAACACCTTGTAAAAAGACCTGTGAAAGGCATAGTTGTTTGTACACCAAATTAAGATCATGGCATACAAAACTGCTTTGTTTCAAAGCAATACAATGAAAGTTCTGCCTGTATTCATGTTGTCTGCATGGAGGTTGCTACTTCTTAGCTATTTATAATTCATTTCCCTTTTGTTCCAAAGAGGAGGAATTAAAATATAAAAGGGCAGCTCAGAAAAGGAGGCTATGTTCTAAACATAGTTGTAACAGGAGGAAGCCTGGTGTATAAACTCCCCTCCAGTAATTACTTGAAAATAAATAGTAAATGCCTTAGGCAAGGAGAGATCCTGAATTCCTCCTGGAAAAGAAGGAAATGATGTTATCCTGTGGTGTCTCACTCTTCTGAAACCTATTTAGAATTTAAAAGAGCTCCTGAAATTAAAATGCATCAGTCAGAATCTAAATGCTTCAACCTTAAACTAAACCTGAGAGCCAATAACATATTCAAAGCATCTGAAGGGCATCATATGTAACATGCATAGCTCAGCGACCTTGCAGTAAACTGTAAACATGGAATGAGCTCAACACAGCAGTATGATTTTAGCTCTTAGCTGGATTCTCTTCATCCAAACAAGAAAGGTGACAGGCTTAGGAAGAAGTTGAGATGCCCAGGGAGGTTGTGAATGCTCCATCCCTGGCAGTGTTCAAGGCCAGGCTGGATGAAGCCTTGGGTGATATGGTTTAGTGTGAGGTGTCCCTGCCCATGGCAGGGGGTTGGAACTGGATGATCTTAAGGTCCTTTCCAACCCTAACTATTCTATGATTCTTTCCATGTCTATGTGGAAACCATGTACTTGCTTGAGGCAAGACCCATCTCATGTCAGATGAGGGCTATCTTCCTTTCAGTAGAGCACTTCATCCCATGGCTTCATGAGAACTTTGCTGCCTATTTGCATTGAACTTGTGGCAGTGTCAGGAAGAGTCCTGGGTGGAAGATCTGCACTGATTGCTTTGAAAATAGCCATCACCATTGCTGCAGCTGTAACAGAGAACATGACCATCCTAAGGGCCTGGGCTCATCCTGATACATTCAGTATCTCTAGGTCTTCTGCAGTCGTGGTTGTTCCCACTTATACACTTCAAAATTGGCAGAGCATTTACTTAGCATGTTGTGTTGCACTGGAAGGAGTGAGTTAGACGCATGCTCTGGGACAGATAAGCTTGTGTAAGTCTGTGTAGTGCTTCTGAAAGCAGCCGTACTTCAGACCAGAATTATTCCTTTGCTGTGGAATATTGCCCTCTGGGGAATATTACACTTAAAAAGTGAGGATTGAAACAACTTAATTGAGATTTTGCAGATTTCTTCTTTGCCTGGAACGATGAGGGACTGGTAAACACAGCATTGAAGAGAGAATGATATGGGGAAGTACCAAAGGTTGTAATGTAACAGTCCTGAGCAGAAAACAAAAAGGTAGGAGTGGAAGGAGATGTTGTTGGAGATGCTCTTTGTTGGTTTTGTAAGAAAGAGGGTAAGAAGGGTAACAAGGGAATAGGGGAGCTCGTGTGTGGTCACCCAGAGCTCTTGTTAAAATGTAATTAAATGAAGCAATTAAAAACCTTATCTAACAAGAAGTCATCTACCACTGAATATCATCTGCTTGGTGGGCTATGAATTCAGAGCCCTCAGGGCATATAAGAAATCCAAATGATGTCCATGAAAGCTGATGTTGCATTTGGATCTCAGTGTAACTGACAGATATGTAAAATCTCCTGAAGACAGACAGCTCCCCACTGGCTCTGCATCTGAGGAAGGTTCCTGTGCAGTGTTTTAATTGAGGTTATTTATTTCTCTATTATGATGATTGCGTTTTAATCGCTCATGAAGCACCCCAGGGGTGCAGGTACCTTAAAAATATGATTTGACAGTAAATAAAGGGAAAATGTTGCCGTTTTAGAAGAGCAACCAGCAGCTATACACTTTTGATGCAGTTTAAGAAGCAAAGCAGAAATGCTTCTTTAAACTCTTTCACAGCTTTCAAGTAAATAATGTTATCTGATTAGTCTTCTCTATTTAACATAGTGACTGGCAGTGTAACTCATAGTCTTGTCCACATCTTTGCTTAACTGATACACTAGCTAGCCACATGGAAGCTATCTGATGTGCATTTCCACTTGGAGAATGTAGTAGGACCTTTTGTATAGGGTCAGGGACAAAGGTCTGCTCTGCTTGTATGGCTTCATATAAGCCTTAGGCTTTCCTTTGTCATCTGAGCAATGGTTTTGCAGCCAGGTACTCAGGTCCCCTCTTTACATTTGTATGTATCTCTAGTCACATGCACAGATTCTTGAAGGTACAAATTCTTGCTTGTGGCACAAACTCGTGTTTTCATGTGTAACAAAACAGAATCTCAGAATGGTTTGGTTTGAAAAGGACCTTAAGATCATCCATTTCCAACCCCCTGCCAAGGGCACGGACACCTCACACCAGACCAGGTCACCCAAGGCTTTGTCCAACCTGGCCTTGAACACTGCCAGGGATGGGGCAGCCACAGCTTCTCTGGGCACCCTGTGCCAGCGCCTCAGCACCCTCACAGGGAAGAGCTTCTGCCTTAGATCTAACCTGAACTTCCCCTGTTTCACTTTGAACCCATCACCCCTTGTCCTATCACTACAGCCTCTGATGAAGAGCCCCTCTCCAGCATCCTTGTAGCCCCCTTCAGACACTGGAAGCTGCTCTGAGGTCTCCACGCAGCTTCTCTTCTCCAGGCTGAACAGCCCCAATGTTCTCAGCCTGTCTCCATACAGGAGGTGCTCCAGCCCCTGAGCATCCTCGTGGCCTCCTCTGGACTTGCTCCAACAGCTCCATGTCCTTCTGATGCTGAGGACACCAGAGCTGCACACAGGGCTGCAAGTGGGGCCTCAGGAGAGCAGAGCAGAGGGGCAGGATCACCTCCCTTGACCTGCTGCTCACACTGCTTTTGATGCAGCCCAGCACACGGGGGGGTTCTGGGCTCAAGCACACACTGAAGCCGCTCAGGGTCAGTTTCTCATTGACAACACCCCCAAGTCCTTCTCCTCAGGCTGCTCTGAATCTCTTCTCTGCCCAACCTGTAGCTGTGCCTGGGATTGTCCTGACCCAGGTGTAGGACCTTGCATTTGGCTTTGTTGAACTTCATGAGGCTGGCATTGCATTTAGCTAAAGTGGTGCTTCAGAGGCTGGGTGGTTGGTTGGTGGTTGGTTTCTATTAGCTATTTGTGCCATTTAATTCTTGATTCATAAAAGGTTCTTGTGCAGGGAAAGAAATATTTTTTTCTTTCTTCTCCAGCTTTATTTTCATCACTTAACTTACAAATTTAGAAAGTGATATTTTTCTAGATATTTTGAAGCTGGGCTTTCTGGCTTGCTTCCAACATGGAAAATTGTTCCCTAAAGGAAAAGAAATAATAATAATTGAAGCGTTTCTGCAGCATAAATTATTTCACATTGTAAAACAATGTGAAATCCATTTGAGCTTTTCAGGTTTTAATATGCGCTTTAATTAGGAAGAGATTTGGCTTTTTTTTCTTCACACAAAGACTTAAAAATAAAGGAATATCTCACTGGGATTATAACTGAGAAGTCTGCCTATAAGGAGATACTTATACTCAGCAGTCTACATAAAATCCTATGTCTGATTTTCTCCATCTGATTATGTTGAAGCTTGCCACACACCATAAGGAGCATGGCTTACTGTCCAAATTGCAGCTCATGTTCTGAGCCTGAGGAGTACTGGTGCTTCTTATACCTGTCCAGCCGCTTAGGAAGCTCATTTAAACTCTGGTTATGGTCAGGAATTGGGTACTTTTGCATCATTTTGTGGTGGGATACTTCTGTTTGTCTCAGTAATACTATGGTGGTGTGATCACAGTATCTTACTCATGACTGTAGGAACAGTGAGAGATGCTCAGGGAAAAGAGCCTCAGTTTTTTGGTAAGTCAGCATGTTTCCCTTCAATCCTGTTTATCCCTTTGGAGCAACACACATACAACAGTATGTCATTGCCTTGCTTACGAGTGAATCTCCAACCAGCAATTGTTTACTTATGTCAACATGCACATTCATTTATCTTCTGGATCTTCTGTTTCTGCATGATTGGAATAGTTTAGGAACTTGGATCAGACAGTGGATAGGGAAGCACATCAAATACACTGATTATTGAATGCCTGAGGAGACAATTGGAAATGACTTTGTGGAAGACTAGGTTTGTGTGAGCTTAAGCTCTGCAGCAGGATAACCCTGTTTGCTAGACTGCATTTGTGCCTGTCTCTGTGCTGACGGAAGTGCTCTCTCTATTTTGTCTTAGCCACTATCCCGCTCAGGTTTTTCTGCTGCAGGGTCAGGATTTTATGCAACTGTGGTTTTGTTAATTTTTGTAATGATTTCATTATGTTGCTAGTAGTTCTATTTCATATTGGAACCCAAGTCTAGTAATGTATTAGAAATGCCATGGCAAATTACATTAACTCCAAGTGCATTTAGCAAATGGTGGTATAGTCTTGCCTTTAATTAGAAAGACCTTGAAGGGTCAATGCATGAGCCATGTATGTTCAAGGTGGAAATTCTTTTGAAAAAGCGTATTTGAACCCAGTTTAATGGCAGGTCAGCTCAGGAAGAATAGAAAAGGCACATTCTATATGCAGAATGAATGCAGAATATGTCTGATTCTTTGTTATTCTTCTAGGTTTTAGAAGTCCATCTGCAGCCATCTACTGAGTGCTCTGGGCACTCTTGATGATGGATTAAGAATTGCAATATAAGCTTTGACAAAACACTTCTTACAAACGCATCTCCATGTTCTCACAACTTCCTTAAAAGCTATAGAAAGGAAAGAGAAAGGTATGGGCTGAGAGCAAATTAGTCCATTCGATGTCTAGGAAGTAACTAACTCTTTACAATTACCATGATCCTATTGAAATAGTGGCATTGTAACTGGCATTTGCAAGAAATACTCATAGAGTGAAGGACAGGACCTGTGCATGTTTTGAGGGAAGTGGTTTGATGTGAACAATTTGAATAGAAAAAAACCCCCAACAAAACTGTCCAGAAATATTGGATATCCTTTGTTCAGTTTGGTCATGCAGGCTTTTTTGGTTTTGTTTTCAAGATCTTCTGTGGCCCTATAGAATATTAGGCTTAAGTTTTTTCTACAAATTACACTGAATTACCTGAAGTACATGACTTTGTCCACAAAGATCTATGTTGCTGGAAACCTCTGTGTAAAGTGTACCTTTAAGCTGAGAACTTTTGAGGCCACGAGGGTGCTCAGGGGCTGGAGCACCTCCTGTATGGAGACAGGCTGAGAACATTGGGGCTGTTCAGCCTGGAGAAGAGAAGCTGCGTGGAGACCTCAGAGCAGCTTCCAGTGTCTGAAGGGGGCTACAAGGATGCTGGAGAGGGGCTCTTCATCAGGGACTGCAGTGATAGGACAAGGGGTGATGGGTTCAAACTGAAACAGGGAAGTTCAGGTTAGATCTAAGGCAGAAGTTCTTCCCTGTGAGGGTGCTGAGGCGCTGGCACAGGGTGCCCAGAGAAGCTGTGGCTGCCCCATCCCTGGCAGTGTTCAAGACCAGGCTGGATGGGGCTTGGGCAACCTCGTCTGGTGTGAGGTGTGCCTGCCCATGGCAGGGGATTAGAACTCAGTGATCATAAGCTCCTTTCCAACCTAAACCATTCCATGATTTTATGATTTTATGATTCTTTTTTTTCACTTAAAAATTTAATAGATGTCTTAAATCCTTATAAATGAGCATACCTGGTTTGCAGCTTTCACAATTCGAGCCAAGTGCGACTATTAACAGAAACAAGATTTTACAGGTACCTAAAAGTCTGCAGACTTTGGGTGCAACAGCTTTTTGTCATGGACACACATTTTGCTTCCTTCTTTTAAGTGCTAATTCAAATCCTCTAATTCCATAGAATTGTGGCTCCAACAGCTCCATGTCCTTATGCTGAGGACACAAGACCTGCACACAGTGCTGCAAGTAAGGTCTCAAGAGAGCAGAGAGGCAGGATCCTCCTCTTTGACCTGCTCATTGTGCTGCTTTTGATGCAGCCCAGTATATGGTTAGCTTTCTGGGCTTCCTCTCATCCATTTTCATTGCATACAAACATGAGTGTCTATGAATGTTTATAAAATAAACAGAACCTATTTCAGTGCAATGCCTCAAGGTTATTTTGGGCTAGCCTTCCTTTTGCCTCTTTTTGCTTTGTCTGTGTGTGCCATTGTCCTGTTTCTGTAATGTCTCTACAAAAGACACATTTTGTTTAAACAGTCTTGGTCCAGAGATGTTCCTTTCTAAACACCTGATAAGTAGATGTGATGCATACCCAGACAATGCTTAAAACAATTACAACTGGTGGCTGAATAGTGACAGTCGAATGCCAGTTGTCCATTACCTCTCAGGAATTCTGCAGGAAACCAGACATGTCTATGTTTCTTTCCATAACAGAGTTCATTTCTTCTCACATTTTGATGCTGTGTTTCATCAAATAGCTCCTTGGCTGGAAAATGAAGATGATTTTGTGTTTTCCCACTCTTCATTCCAGAAAAAGCTGGAATCCTCATGTCTGGAAATCCTCGAGTCTGGAAACTCAGAATATCTTATGCATCATCTTATTCTCTACAGTCTCATAGCATGAAACTATCATTTTATTTCTGGGTGAATTTGTCTTTTTCAGTGGGAAAAAGTGAGCTTTACTGAAGAACATCATCAGTAGAAAAAGTGTTTCTCTTTTCATTTAGCCTTTATTTAGGTAAGGTCACTTTTGACTTGTTAAGCTCTGCCAGGTGAAGATCTAGTTGAGATTTCCTAAAAGGCATGACCATGAAGCTTGTTTGAGCTCTTCCCTTTCCCAGTGCTCCTTGCTTCTGTACTGCAACCTCCTTTGTGAAACCAGGTTTCTTCGAGAAAGGCTTTTTCTTCTCTTGTAGTTGGCTTGAGGGTATTTTCAGTTGCTGTTTGCAAACCCAGCTACAGGAGTCTGTCATTTGCATCTTCTGGTGTTGGACTACTCAGGAGGTGTTTTCTTGTTGTGGTTTCTGTTGTATCCTGCCAGTACCTGGTTTCCCAAAGTGTAATTTCCCAAATGGAATTTATAGTTGCTATATACTTAGAATTGCTGTAACAGACTGCTGAAATTCTCTCCTGAATTTCTACTGTTCCTGCAGTCCTTAAAATACAGAGATTTCTGCAAAAACACTGAAAAGTGAAATAGCTGTTGTAGTTGGGACACATTGTCATTGTGAGACAGGATCAAATCCAGTAGCAGAAATATACTTATTCATGTATATGCTTATTTCTCCATCCCTGGCAGTGTTCAAGGCCAGGTTGGATAGAGCCTTGGGCAACATGGTCTACTGTGCGGTGTCCCTGCCCATGGCAGGGGGTTGGAGCTGGATGAGCTTCAGATCCTTCCAACCCACACCATTCTGTGGGTCTGTATTAGCCATCCCAGAATTCATAGTCAATAACAAGCCTGTATCTACTTGAATGCTGAACACATTGGCTACCCTTTGACTTGTGAAGCAACAGTTCAATATGTTCATGCTTCTCCAATGCAGTGTAACTTGGACAGCTGCTTTTATATGCTTTCAACAAGCAAAGATGCTGCTATAGATGCATGTCTTCAGGGAGGTTTAGAAATGTATTACCTGGCTGTAAGCAGCACAGAAGCTTTAGGACTATGTTTTCTACACTTTTTATTAGTGTCACTGTTTAAAAAACAAATATGTGACTATATTCAGCTTTGTCTTTGCATGTGACTGTTTTTGCCATGAGAAGAGTACAATCTATAGATGTGAAATACCAGCAGCATTGCCTCCCATGCGCTGCTGGGGAAGAAGGTGACACTTTGAAGATTGTAATAGTTTTGGCAAAAGGTATTCTGTTGAGCAACATCACAGGGTATGGAAAGACTACATGCTGTTAGGTGGTGGGGTTAATTGGTGTGTAACAATGAATGCAAACATCTGACATGCTTTGAAAGTAGAGTCATGCTATGGTTTTGGTGGTAGATGTATTTAGAAGATAAAATAGACAAGCTTTGAAGAAGTTCAAAGCGGGTTTTGTTTGAACCACATCTAACAATGATGTGTACCTCACCTGAATTAAATTAGCAACCAAGAAAATACTTTTGTCATTCTGCTTCCATTGAAAAGTTCCATTAGAATTAGTGGCATGTGTAAAGGGTTGTTTTGGGAGGAAGAGGGAAACATGCTACCTAGTAAAGATGATTATTTTCTTACTCAGTTCTAGAAATCACTTTTTAGAGTTGCATTGGTGTTGATCCTTTTCATCCCTCATGGCTCCCCTGCCATATAGGGTTGGTCTTCAGTGAAATCCATGTTGTGCAGCATGGATCCCATAGTGTGACTTCATACTTGAATATTGCTATGGGCATTGACTTTTCATAACTCTGCTTCTTATTACAGAAAAATACTATTAGTAGAAGCTATGTGTCCTTCATGGCTTTCCTTTATTGTTATGCAGCATGTTAATGCTAGAAGCAAGGCCTTGGTGGAATTGGTCTAAACAAGACCAGATGCTTATGCAACTCTGACAATAGGGATTGCTTAATTCCATCAGTCATCATTCTGTTCCAAAATCAGTATGTGCAAAATATAAGTAACAAGGGATTAAAAAAACCCCAAAGCTTTAAAGGAAATCTGTGTGCAATTCTTGTTACAGTTGGGTTGAAGTTGTATAAAGCAGTTGTCCTTCCATTCAGTTTGAATGAAGGAGCAGTTAATTCTCTTTTGTTCAGCCATGGCAAAAATAAAAGCATAAGATAAGGATAAGAATGAGCAGAAACCTTTCAAGCTAAACCTTTTTGTGGGAAACAATAAAGCACATGCAGGAGCTAGGGTTGCTGTGAGGAAGGGGAGAAAGGAAAAGGAAATGCAGCTGAGTCACAAGCAAAGAAGCCAACGTCACAATCACCTTTGAGAGATTAAAGTCTTGGGTTGAGTGCTGGCTGCAAGAAGGCAGGGAATTCCTTACTGAGATTCAGGGATAGAGAGGTTTATACTCCTGAGTTTATATGTTAATGAAGTTTTGCTAAGGTATTTGTGCTTCTATTATGAGTTTTTCCTCTCCAAGGGACTAATCTGAAATCTGCCATATTTGACTGTTTCATCCAAGAAGTGGGCAACAGTAACCTGAGCCAGACCCTGACCAGCTGGTGACCAGCTATTCCAAGACTGTCTCCTACTACTAGTAGCTCAGTAGAAAGTCATCAGACATTCAAAAATGACATTCAAGGGTGTACTGGAGATGCGTGTTTCTACTTGTTGGCTTGCCTCCAGGATTGGCTGCTTGGACTGTGGAATCAAAGTCAGCATTTGGAAGATCTAACAGTTCCCACTGCAGAGTGCAGATAATAAATCTGCAATTAGTAATTTATGCTTGAGTCCATTGAGGAGGCCAGCTAGTTTGTGGATGAAAGTTGTAACAGCGGGGGACTTTCCACTCTTTCTTGGCTGCTCTGCACCTTATCAGCATCAGTCAGGGGTGGGGAAAACAACCCAGTTTTAATTGTGTAGCCTCATTTTTCAGCTGTCAGAACCAGTTGTACTTTTAGCTTGTAAACTGAGAAATGCTGACAGTGTAAATGGGTGGATCAGGTTTGCTATTCTTGTAAATGGGTACAGTTCCATTGTAATTGATACAGTAGCATCAAAATTACCTGTAAGTATCCTTACATGGTTAAGGTTTTCATATGCTCTTTGGAAATGTGACCTTGCAATGCAAATGATCAATTTCTTCTTTATTTGCATCTCTTTGCCATCTCATTCCTGTATTTGCAATTGAACTATTTGAATGGTTGAGATGGTAATTTTCTAGGTTGAAGAAACCTTTACTTCAGTAAAAGGAGTTAAAGTTGAGTAAAGTCATCTTTCTATGCTAGTCAACACTCAGTTTTAATACCTGCAAAAATAATGACACTAGAAGACTGAGAGAATCTATGCTTGATACTAAACCTGTGGTTGCAATAGTATCACTTTCCCATTGAAACAAAGGGAGAAGGTTCTTAAAAACATATTCCGGGTAAGCCTTTCAAGTCAGCTTTCCTGTCATCAACACAGATAGCTTGTCTTCTTTCTGAGCTAGTCCTGATGTTTTTTCCCCAGTCAGTCAAGTAACACAGCTACTGAAAGTCACACAGACCAAATCAGACTCAACTTTCAACATGTAAAAGCTGAGGAGTGCATTCTCTGCCAGCATTGTACCAGCCTAGATGAAAGCACAAACACTCATGCTAGCTTGCCAGGTTGCCAGCATAGGAACTAAGAATCAAGATGCCTTTTGGGGACGTCTGGAAAACTGTAATATTGGAGACCAAGAGACTGATTTGTCAAAATAAGTGGGACATATAAAGCAAATAATGAAGACATAAACCAAAATTTACTTACAATAAGAAGTCCCTGCCCATGGCAGGGGGTTGGAACTGGATGATCTTAAGGTCCTTTCCAACCCTAACTATTCTATGATTCTATAAGTGCTGAATATGAAATTCCTCAGTTACCTGTATTAGATATTTGTTGCTTTGTTAGTGCAAACCTTGGGCTTCCATTTGCATACCTCAGCATTTCTATAGTTGTTCCCTTTTGTACAGACTTCTTTAGGATGTGGGGCTTCATTAGAATGGCAACCTTTCTAACTGTGAGACTTCAACGTGTACTTCTGTGATGTAGTGTTTCCAGTTCTCCTGGAGCCCCTTCTTCACTTTGATCAGCTCTTCAAAGTACCATTTCAGAAATACTCCAGGTAAAATAACTTGACAAAAAATACCCACAAGCAAATCAGCTGGTAAAGAAGAAATAACAGATGTTACCTGTGTGGTATGTAGGTCTTTCAGAGGCAGTTTCACCTACGTGCTGTTTCTGCCCTAGTGGGCAGTTTAACAGTTCCGTCACATTTAACACCTCCTTTCTTGACAGTCTCCTTTTTTCATGTCAAGCAGTGCAGTAAATCCTTTTGTGAGCACAGAACCTGCAAATAAAGGAAACAAGAAAATTATGAATCCTGGGGGGGGAAAGAAGTTACAAAGTAGTGGTAGTATAGAAGTGACCAGAGCTGTCAGAAATCCATCGATAGAACAGTTGCAACAGATGAGAGTCTGGACATCATTTTTCCAGCAAACTTTTCCTATTGTAATTGCTATGTTTGGAGTTTTTAAAATCCAATATTGATGAAATTGGCACGAGTCTGACATCTGCTGCGCATTTTTCCTTATAAAACAGCTCAACTACTCCTATGTCTATGTAAGAGACGAATATAGTACAAACTGTGAGCCTGTATCCGGACAGGAAAATGAGATGTCTTTTCATCTTCAGTGTATGCAGAGATGTCTGGAATTGAAACAGACACAGAGGAAAAGAGACAGTGAGTAATTCCTGTCTCTCTTTTAAGATTCAGACAGCTTGGTCAGCAGTCAGCACAAATAAGTTAAAGAAGGGAATTACAGTCAAGGCACTCGTGTTCTCCCATTCAGCCCAATGCAGTTAAACCCACTGTTAATTCCAACATACGTCTCCAGAAATGATGGGGAAAGGAAGCCAGAACCCTAGTGAAGATGCCAAGATGTTTTGGGGATGAGATCACAGAACACTGACAATTAAGATGCACCAGTGATTTAGATATTAACATTACAGTTTTAATAGTATTCTGTATTTCCTTCCACCTAAAGTCTTATCAAGATATTTAGGTATTGGCTGCATATTGAACAAATGTCTTTATTCAGTTCTCCTTGATGACTCCTTCATTTTTTCTTTTCACCAGGATCTTATAACTAATTCAGAAGTTATCAGTGCATTTGAGGAGTTTAAATTGTTCTTTCCAGTGTGCACCACCTTGCAGTTTTCTACATTCAATTTAATCTGGTCGTCATCTCATCCAATTGCTGTGTTATAATAGGTCCTTGTGGAGCTCTTCAGAATCATTAACTCAGAGGTTCCTGAGCATTTTATCCTGCTGCCTTTCCTGTCAATAGAGTAACATGCAACGCTTTAGCAGGAGTTAGGGGATCAATACGCTACCCAAAGGGAAAGTCTTAGGCAAGCTAATAGAAATAAACCACTAGGCAGCCACATACATTATTATTAAAACAACATTTCTCTTATTAAAACATGACCTTTTTTCTATAGGTTTTTTAATTATGCCTATCATAACCATTTATTTTTGGAAGAACCCATTCAAAAGGGTAAGATGCTATGGAAAATGTGTATTTTTCTACATGGCATTGTGTAAGTCTCTTCCGTAAAACTATAGTCACAACCAACATTAAAATATATTAATGTGTTTGAATTACAAAATGTAATTCCAAGGAGAACATCAAGGAGATCATCATAAATTCTGCATAGGCCCTATTAATAGACCCTATAAATAAACAGATGCAAAATATTCCTAGAATGTGATAGTATTGAATGATTTCTGGTTTGCTAGATGCTGACTCAATCTTGTTTCGTTTGCAGTGTATGTTTACCCTTATATCTGCAGTGCCTGTAGTACCACATCAGATCCCTTATTGTTCTTGGCTTTTCATTGTTTTCTAGCTGACTTTTCCGACTTCTGAAGTTTTTACTTCCTTGCATTTATGTGGTGAGGTTCTGCTCTCACTGAGCTTCATGGTACAAATATAACTCTCTTTGGAACTTTTGAATGAAACAGTTATTGAAGTTGTTTGGGTTTCAGGTTGGTTGTTTTGGTTTGGTTTGTTTTCCCAGGCAAATGTTTAGTTTCCATTGTAAACTGAAGCTGTTCTCTGTCCGTTGTTGTTCTTTACCCCATGTTCCAATCTGTTTGCTGATTGATTCAGAAGAATCTTGGAAACATTTTAAAGGGCAAGTTATCCTAAAGTGAAAAGTAAGAATCACCCAAAGTCCAGGCTTCAATACTGCTTTAAATAAACATTTGAGTCAATCTGCTTCTATCTATATAAGATTATGTATAGTTTAATAAAGGTATCATCCCGTAAACCACTTGGAATTAATGTCCTTTGTGGGGCATTTGCAGTCACAGGTTGCTATATGTGTCACTGAGGCCATGGTTATTCTTTCCCTACTTGTGCATCCAATATTAGATTAGTAATGAAATTAAATAATCATAGAATCATAGAATAGTTAGGGTTGGAAAGGACCTTAAGATCATCTAGTTCCAACCCCCCTGCCATGGGCAGGGACTTTTATTAGTATTTTCATTACCTAATTACACATAAAATCAAATCCCAGAGGTTTTCATCTATGGAATCATGGATCTCCCATCACATCTATATTTATCACTCGCACTAGCTTAAACTCGAATGCTGTGTGATACAGGTTGCATATATAAAAAGGAAGAGAAGAAGCTAGAAATTAAATCAAAACAGTGTTAATTGCTAATAAATGCAGGATGTGAAGCTGGAGTGACATTTTGTTTGTAGGTAGGGCCAAGATTCATGTTATTTGGATGTTTATAATGTCTACAAACTTGGTTGCCTTTACATATTGCTTCCCTTTTCAGTGCTACAATATGTGGAGGTAGAGAATCAGAAATTCAGTGTGATGCCCTATCTTCTCTATCATCACCCTTGAGATAGCAATAGCAAGAAGCTATGGGAGAATACTGCATTTGACAGACTCTTACTGTTCAGATAAGCTATTAATCTGCTTCAAATGCATGTGAGGAATCATATAAGGAAAAGTTCTTACTCCAGATGCTGGCTATCCCCTTACAAATAATATCAAGATGTAGCCTGAGAACACATCATTTTTCAGACTGTCAGAAATGGCAGGATTTCACAGAGCAATAATACACTCCTCTCAAAAATCCACACAAGATGCCAGTCAATTCCTTCAGTAAAAGAACCCCCTGCTTGCCCTTGTGAACAAAGCACCAAGCCACAGTTCACAACTGCATACTAGATGGGAATATTTTTCCTTGCTATTTGAAAGAACAGCCCCACAAGAGCTCCATTCTGTCTTTCATGATTAAAACATTTCTACAGAGAGAGTTAGAGATTGAAATCTATTCATTATGGAAACTATTTTCATGTTGTTGGAGCTTTTATGAAGGATTTCAAGTTTCCACACCATTTATTAAGCAATAACATCACAAGAGAGAAACCCCAGGAATATTTTAGATTAGAGGCAACCTAATAAGGACTTTCCGAATTAGGGTGAACATGTTGTGCTGGAGATTTGCAAATGTCTCAAAGAAATCTTATCATGGCTTTAGGAAGAGGGAATAGTCCCCTTGCCCCTCCCTACCATACTATCCACTGGGACCAAAGTCATATCGTTGCAATTAGATCCAAATTATTATGAGTCATATGGTGACTTTCCATTCAGTAAATGGGAAACAACAAGGATATTGGAGCCAATAGTCAGCGAAAGGATTCACTGAACTGGAAAATGCAGTTTGACTGTAAACTCCAAACCATTTAAAACCTATGGAGATGTGATGATGGGCTTTGCTGGCATTTTACAGCGTGGCATTAAAAACTGTCATCCGTTTAACAGTAATTCTGCTGGAATACAGCAAGTGAACAATGTAAAAAAACCCAAGGGGAAAAGGAGATAAAAGTGTGGTTTATCTTGCATTTGATAGCCCTGTGGAAAGGTGGTAGCCCTGTGACCCACTGTGCAAGGAGCCCTCCTCTTTTTCCAAGGGAAAGTAAGTGATGCATTTTTCTGTCCGTGACTAACACACCAGTATCCAGGCAGAGCTGTGCTTTAGCTTTTCGTTTTATCCAAACAAAGAAGAAAGAAAGGTACTGGGAAGTTTCTCCCATGCTTATTTGTGCTTACTGTGACTTGGAGAAGAAAGGAACTGGAAATCCTTTGTGCCCAGAACCGAGGCAGGGTGGAACTGATTGATTGCTGCTTCACCCACTGAAATGTACTTCAGTCCAAGTCTCAGTGTGCTTGTGGAACCTGTCAAATGTCAGTGATTTCCAGAATGTCCACCATTGCCTAAGTGGAGCTGGTGGAAGCCTCCTAATTCCCTGAAATTGCTTGGGGTGATGAAGAGGACGATACCCTTAATACACGGTTAATACATCATTCTTAGCTGTGTTAGCATAGCTGCTTTGTCAAGCAGAGGCTACATTTCTTTCTTCATTTGTTCTGCTTTAGTCTACTTCTCTAAAATATCATTTCCCTTAGATCAGTTGTTTTATGGGAGAGCCATCACCAATAATTCTATTTC
This sequence comes from Melopsittacus undulatus, assembly GCF_012275295.1. NCBI lineage: Eukaryota > Metazoa > Chordata > Aves > Psittaciformes > Psittaculidae > Melopsittacus > Melopsittacus undulatus. The sequence goes on from NC_047527.1 coordinate 150,757,603, forward strand.
ATACACACAGCATAGAAGAAAATGGCTTGTACCTATGTTTCACATAGATGTTTGGGGTTATTTTATTTTTAAATATTTTGAAATATTTTCTCTTCTTTTCCTTTCTTTGCCTTTCCTTTCTCTCCTCTTTTCTGCTATTTTCTGCTTTTTTATTTTACTTTAGTGTTACTATTGAACAATTACTGTTTAAGGCTTAAGGTTTTCAAGGACTCAGTAGGAGAAATCAAACACATGTTTTAATCTATTGCCTTTGGCTTTACCTCTTGGGGTTGCTGATCTATATTTAGTAATTTGCTTTTATTTTTAGCATGTGATCAGAAAAATCTCTGCAAAATCATTTAGGAAAGGTTAATGTGTGTGTAAGTGTGAGAGTGTGTAGGGAAATATGTGATGGACCTATATTAAACCATACATTACTGTTCCATTTCTCTTCTCTGGTGTTGAATGCATCTACAGACAGGAGCTTCTTTTTTGTTATTATCCACCTGTTCTGGATGCTTTTCTGCCTATTAAAGTCTCCAATAAGAAGTAAATTTCATCTGGAAAAGGTAATATTTGATAAAAAGATTCAGCATTTGTCCAGGGTTAGCTCAGTAGTCAGAAGGCTGCAGCCACCCAGTCTGAGGCAGGGCTGTACAGGAATATCTGACCTGGGTAGAGAGTATGCAAAGAGGAATTGAAAGGAGGAGGAAGTCATTAAACACATGCACCAGAATTAAAAATCAAACTGAAGTGTCAACTGTACAACAAGTTTCATGGTGCTTTTCACTACCATGTCCTTTGAGCCTAGGATCAAACCCAGCTGCTCCGAGCTCAAGAGTTCAGAATATTCCTCAGCAGTTGGTAATAAGACTGTGGAAAATATGGTCCCATGTAAATGGAAATAAAAGCCAGAGCATAAAAAGAAACTTTTTGTTGTGAACCCCCTTTGTTCTGAAAGCTGTCAGAGACTGAGATGAGCTGCAGAGATGACAGAGAGCTTGGAACAATATAAATGATGCTCTTCATAATTAAGAATTAAAGATCTGAAGCTCCTTCCTCAAGGCAAAGGATGGTTCTAAATAGGTAATTTTTGTTCCACATGAGGTCACCAAGCACCCTTCTGCCTAGCATCCTCCCCATCAACATAGGAGTCCAGTGCTTAAGAGGATAGAATGTTTAATTCTAGCATAGAGTGTTATTGCACAATTACATGAATTGGGAACATCCATACCACCCTTTTAATGTCTCTAGTTTCCTAAGTCCTTCTGAAATGGGAACAATCTGTTTATAAAATGCAGGCTTCATTAAAAGAAATGACTCTTTGTAAAGAGGATTCCTAGACATCAGCATCCTCCCTGTGGCAGCTTAATTACAGAACAGCATAGTTAGTTATAACTAATGTCTTATTTAAGAATGAGGACACAAGACCAAACTCACACCAGAACAGAGACAATCTGCAGCCAGCTCATTTTGTTCTCAAGGGATAAAAACTCACAGGCTAACTAATAAACTTCATTAGACTTTACCATTCTGTTGGCTAGAAAGAAGAAAGTGCTTCCAAAGTGAATGATTGGAAGGTAGTGTGTGTGCTGGTGAGTTATTTGTTTCCTTAGCGCATATCACATTTAAGTACATACTCTTTCAGCCAAGACATGCTCCACAATGAGAGTATCCCACAATAGTAAGATTCTATAACCTCTTACGTGGTAAGTGGACACAAAAGACAAAGGTTAAGTTAGGAAGAGCAGAATCTGCTCTGTCCTCATCCCCTGAACTTAAACCAGGTGAATATGGTGATGTCTTCCTGGAGATCTGGTCTCTGAGCTATGGATTTCATTCCAGTTAGAAAATTCATCATGACTTCCCAAAAGTGTTTCTTTGCCTCACTGGGAAGGGCAAGAGCAGAACTGGGGCTTCAAAGTAGAAGTTTCTGAGCTAAAATAGTTGGGGAAAGCTACCACAGAAGCAACTACAGATTTGGAAAGGAGTTCAGCCAGGGCTCCTGGCTTTTACAGTGCATCCATCCCATGATCAGTTACGGCTCTTCTGTAGGGTTAACCAGAGTCAGATGCAATTTCCCATTGCCATCTCTGAGTCTTCTCAGCAATTCAGTCAATAGGCTTTGTCCTATTGATCAGAATGGACTTAAAGCCAGGTCCTTTGTTTTCCTGAAGTTTTATTTTCAAGTATGAGCCAGAGGGGCAGATCTGTCATCACTAATCTGCAGAATACAAGAGGCTGTGGACAACTTTGTCCTTACCCTTTGGGTCTCATCGTCCCTGGCAACACAAATCTCAGACACTGTGATATGATAATTGGTGCTTGAAATCTCAATCACAAAGTAGACACTAAAGAGGAATGACAGTGAAGTGAAATTGGGCCCAAAATGTTAACACAAAACACGTGACCAAAGGTTTCAGATGGATTATTTGTGATTTGACACATAGGTTTTCTTCCATGTAATGATATACATCTGAAAGCCAAAGATATCCAAATGAACCCCAAACACATCCATTCAGTTCCTGACACTTAGGAAGTCTGTATCTGAACTCTGTAGCACAGCCCATCACCTCTGCTGCCTTTCTGAATGCTCAGAAACCTATCTTCCAGGCTGCAGGTTCTGTGCACCACTGTATCTAGTGGCACCACATCTAGTGGCATGCTGTTGCCTGTCACAACTTGGCTGGCCTTAAAATAGAAGGATCATATTTTATGTTAGAAGGACTTCCGGAGGGCATATGGTCCAACACCTCCCACACCAACAGCTTTCTTAAAGTGGAGGCAAGTTGCTAGCAGAAGAGATCTTTGTGGAAAACAGTTTATATACACGGTTTGGGGAAGAAACATTTTGGGTCCAGCCCTCAAGAAAAGAAGGTGCTCAGCATCTTAAAACATTAGAACTGTTATGGAAAGTGACATTTATTCCAAGTGAATGCGTTATCAGTATCCCAAGAAAAGGGACTTCCTACTCACATTCAAGCTTTCATTATGTTCCATCAATAGATGGTGCTGGATTTCAAGTAAGTGTTATAAAAATAAACTAGTAAGCCTGGCAGACAGACTCATCTTGGGGGTACAGATGAAAGAGATGCCTAATAGTCTAGCCACATGTGAAATATATGGTATATCAAGTTTCTGAGCTATGGAGGAGTTAAAATACAAAAGAGAATGAGAACCATTATCCAGCATCCAAAACATCAGCTGGTTTATTTTCTCCCTTTGATATGTTTATTAAAGTAATCCAAGATGCAGAAGATGCTGTGTAACACTGTGATTCTCAGCAGGATATCGGCATTTTTTTATTAGTCCCATAAAGGTTGACACTGTTACCTTTATAATTTAATATATATTTTAATAGGTTACAGATGAACTGATCTCCTGTTCCCATTTCTAGATTTAAGAAATCTCAGTAGTGGTCCAAAACTATTAGTTGATAAAAACAGCATGCAAAGACTATTCATGGTATTAGCACATGAGTGGAATGGGCTGTTCATATTCTCTGCAGTTTCATTAGGACTAGAAGAGAGTGAGTTGATTAACAGCTATAAACTTACTCCTAGGAAAAACCTTTACAAGGTCTATTTTCCCTCTCACATTACGTCTTAAATTAGTCCGCCAAACATGAAGCTCTGTTCCTCCCCATCTCCCACCCCAGCATGAATCTTGGGATAGCTTTAATACTTATATTAGAGTTAAAATAGTGTTTAGTGTGAGATGTCCCTGCCCATGGCAGGGGGTTGGAGCTCAATGATCTTAAGATCCCTTTCAACCCAAACCAGTCTGGGATTCTATGATTCTAAAATCTGGGGTATAGAACTAGTTTGTCCTTCTGGAAGGAAGTGATTCTGATCCCATCTGAGGATGGACTCAGACACAGGGGTTCTTACAAGCAAAAAAAGCTTTGCTACATGCACATTGCACTTGCAGCCTCTGTACCATTCTGCTTGCCAGGACAAGTGGACGTTTGTCATGAAGTCATTGTGTGCTTGTATTGCAGCAGTAATGTTCTTGTGAGCACGGTGAAATCAGTTCTAAATTAGCTGGTTTGGCTGTTGCTGCCAAGCTCAACCCAGAATGTCATTTTAGGTGTTTATTTACTGGGTGCTTTTTGTGGCAAAACCTGAGCTCCATGTTCATATAGCTACACATTTTGCATTTCCTATCTAGCTTAAAATCAGCTAACTGATCAGTTTAAACTGTCACAGACAGTCATTAGGGTTGAAAGGGACCCCTGTAGATCACCCAGACCAACCCCTGCCAAGGCAGGGCCACCCAGAGCAGGCCACCCAAAACAGGTCCAGGAGGGTTTGAATGTCTCTAGAGAGGGAGACTCCACATCCCCCTGTGCAGCCTGTTCAGTGCTCTGATACCCTCAGTGTAAAGAAGTTCTTCCTCATGCTGAGGTGACACTTGTTGTGTGTTAGTTTATGGCCATTGCTCCTCAACCTGAGCACCACTGAAAAGCATCTGGCACCATCCTCCTGGTAGCCACCTTTGAGATACTGATCTGCATCGATGGGATCCCCTCTCAGTCTGCTCTTCTCTAGACTAAACAGACCCAGCTCCTGCAATCCCTCCTCATAAGAGAGATGCTCCAGACCCCTGATCATCCTTGTGGCCTTCACTGGACCCTCTCCAGTAGTTCCTTGTCTGTCTTGTACTCAGGAACCCAGAACTGGACACAATGCTCTGGATGGGGCTCGTGAGGGTGGAATAGAGGGGGAGGATCACCTCCCTTAACCTGCTGCCACACTCCTCCCAACACACTCAGGATACTCTTGTCCCTCCTGGCTGCAAGGACCAGCTCATAGTAAACTTATCATCCACCAACACTTCTTCTCAGCTGAATTGTTCCCTAGTAGTTCAGATCCCAGCCTGTATGGGGGGTATGTATCTAAATGGATGGTATGTATCTAAAGATACATACCTAAGCTATGTATCTGAAGTACATCACTGTACTTTAGAGGATGTACCATTATTACAGTGCAGAGGTATTCTCTGCTACGCACATAACCTATTTTGATAGACCTAGAATCATGCCATAGAGTTTCTTCATCAGAACACTTGAGTACTCAGGTTGTATTGCAGATGTACCTGGCTGTGGAGCAGACACACTCTTGCAAAGCTGAACACGTGCCTTTGATTTCAAATGTACTTGCATCTTCTGATAAATGATGCTGTGGATTTACAGCCCTTTCTGGAAGCTGCATCTGGGACCATTTTCTTCTCTGAATAGATCTTATCCAGCAGAGTGCTGTTATTGTGAAAATAAGTCTTCTGTAAAGATACATAAATCTTACCTTTAAGTACTGTTTTGCAAATCTGAAGATCACCTGGGGATATTACATCCTATTCTAGGTGGATTGTGAGGTTTTCACTGTTGTATGCCATCCTGCCTGTCTGAACTGCACAGTCAGATAAGAAAGAAATTGTCTTCCCTTTCTTGTCAGTAAAAGTATTGTAATATGGGTTTAGGAGGTATGAAACATGTCCTCACATTAATATCTTAAGCCTAAGAAAACAACTGCAGAACACTGGTGAAGCAGCAAGGGTTCAAAACGTGCTCGACTGCAATCTGTAATGGTTGATTCACAGAACAGTGAATTTGCAAGATGTAATTGCTTCTAAAATCTTGACACGAAGAGGGAAGAGTGGTTTCTGATGCTATTTTCAGGGAATGATACTGGGAAGGCATTAATGAGGTTTTTAAACCTACGGTTCACAAGACAGCTCTATGCATCTCAACATTTAATATGGTTTTAATTAGGGTCTTGATTTCAGAATATACATCATTTCTTCCTGCAGATCAGCTGTTCTTTGTGAACCATTCTCTACATGGTATGCATTGTAAAGCCAGATTGGTGAGAATGTGTGATTTTGACTTTCTAGCTGCAAGCTTTTCACCTTCCACCGTTAATCCCATTGGGATGCCAAGAACCCTCAGCTCCCCCTGCCATTCACACAACAGAGCTCTGAGCATACTTAGGTTCTTTGATTAAAAGCTTGTTCCTTCGTTTGCTTTGTGCTCCCAAAGGCTTTTCCTTCCAGGCAGCTCACATTCGTTAAAGACTGTGTGGGAAACACATGGGACAAATGTAATTCAGCAGCACCAGTCCAGAATAGCAATGCATGCTCAGTGAGAACAAGGTGCAAGACAGTTGGCTTCTTGGGAGCTGTAAACCATCACTAGCGTCTCCAGAGACAGCACAGTGTATCAGGAGATAATGCATCTCTCTTCTGTAGAAACACAGTGACTTTAAAGGTTACTGTGCAGGGTGAAGTCACAGCATCTCTTTGACCATTACAAATCATTACACTACTCTTGAACTGTATACAGTATACAGTGACGTCTTCATTCCATTGCTTATTTCAGATAGTTTGGGGGGGGTTCTATTGTATGTAACAGAAATGGACTTTGGTCCTGTTTCTGCATTTACTGAGACACATGAAGTGTTTCCATCCAGTTGTGTGAAGGGCAAATGGGATTCCAAAAAAATGAATGAGTATTATTGGGCGTATTTAGTAGTAAGTGAACTATCATCTCGTGTTATAAATACCTCATTAATAGCTAGCAAGTCCTTTTACATGTAAATTAGGAATGAAGTATAATGCAATTATTCCACTCTGCTCTAAAATATTTACATTCCTTAATTGAAATACAGCTACAAGTGTGATGTGCAACAAGCTGTTGTAAACCCTACTTAATTCTTTAGACACGAAGATTTCTTGATAAGCTGATTCCACAAAGGATGATTGATCTTGGTGAAACAAATTCTGCGCCTATTGCCCAAGTGACTTTAAGGGACTATAAAATTAGGATGTTTATTTTATTTTAGTGTAAATTTTACTGAAGTTCTGTATTTTCATTCTTCTGCACTAGGCACTGGTGAGGCTGCACCTCAGATCCTGTGTTCAGTTCTGGGCCCCTCACTGCAAGAGAGACCTTGAGGTGCTGGAGCGGGGCCAGAGAAGGGCAATGGAGCTGGTGCAGGGCCTGGAGCACAAGAGAGATGGGGAACGGCTGAGGGACCTGGGGGGTTCAGATGGAGAAGAGAAGGCTCAGGGGGGACCTGATGGCTCCCTACAAGTGCCTGACAGGAGGATGGAGTGAGGTGGGGTCGGTCTCTGCTCCCAAGGAACAAGGCACAGGACAAGAGGAAACGGCCTCAAGCTGCCCCAGGGCAGGTTTAGATGGAGCTGAGGAACAATTCCTTGCCCAGAGGGTGCTCAGGCATTGGAACAGGCTGCCCAGGGCAGGGCTGCAGGCACCGTCCCTGCAAGTGTTCACACAGCTGGAGACGAGGCCTCAGTGCCATGGGTTAGTGGTGGCCTTGGCAGTGCTGGGAATGGTTGGGCTGGATGGGCTTAAAGGGCTTTTCCAACCTGGTTGGTTCCATGATTCTATTTTCCCTTAAAGGCCAGAATTTCTTCTTTCTGGCAAGAAGTCATAGAAAATTATATATTTTATAAAAGTACTTGTCCTGAGTAGTTACACTAGAAAGTGCAAAGCTATTTTTAACCAATATGCAGATACCTGAAAAGTATACACAGTAGACATAAAAAGGGAAATTAGCCATCCGTAGGTATATGTAGAAGCTTTTGTTGCATTTTTTCTGTGTTTGTAGAGAAAGAGATTTCTGCAGCTCATGGCAGGGCCGATTAACCTATAATCCAACCTTTCATTTTCAGCCTGGATCCTCAGCAGTATAAGATAGGGCTCAAAATGAAAGCTGCAGAAAGCTCATGAGTCGACAGCAAATAGAATCCCAAGTCACACAAAAGCTTGAAGCATCCTAAATGCAAAAGACAACCATGAGGGTTGCTGACAACCACAGGTACTCCTGGGGCTTATTTGTCACTGCAGAGACCTCTAGTGCATGCTTTTTAAGCTTTGTTTTGTTTCATAGGTACTTTTTAACCTGTTTTCTTAGGAAGGATGGATTGAGAGACTGCTTTTCCTTCTTCCTGCAGGAAGGAGAGGTGATGGAACAAGTTGTTTCAACCCATTTCTGTAAGAGAAGGAATTGGAGTTTGGGGTGTGTGGTTTTAGGACCAGAAGGGATGCAACCTTTCTGCAGTCAAAAAGATCTTGTTAGGTTTTCATCTTACTACATATGTCAGTTTTGTAGCCAAAACTTGCAATGAAAAGCACAAATATTGCATTGTTTCTACTTTGGAAAGTTTTTCAGTATCTATGAAGGCCATTTCTCCTTTGGTATTACTGAACCAGCCACTAGTGCTGGATGGGTTAGGGTTAGGCCATTTAACTTCCTCCTTATGCTACCAGAAGGAGTCAAAGACCCAGGAACAGGTCACAGAAACCTGTTATATGTTGTCATTAAACTGAAACCAAGATTGCTTTTAAGTTGCAGGGATGATTGTTCTGGCCATTTAAATCATAGCATGCTACATTTTGGATATGTTTCTCTGCAGTCCCATATAAGCCCTGTTCTCAAGAACAAACTCACAGCTCCCATGCTCTTGGATATGATATAAATAAAAGGAGAGAGTGAGTTTCCAGGGAGTACTGTAAATAATGGAAAGAAGTTTGCAAAGAATCCTGCATGGGAAGATTATGCCAAATTTAAGAGAGCTGAAGACCTCTCTACAATGATCTCTACAATGATCTTCATAGAATTTACCTGTTTCGTCCATTTCCGAGTGGTGAATCTCAACCTTTGAATAAATGACCAGTGGACCTTTGTCTTGGAGGCCAAGGCAAGAGAGTGGTTTTCCAGGAGTGAAACCCCAGAACCTTCAGGCTTTAAAGTTTATTCTCCCAACATGTGTACAAGTTAAAATCTTCTTTAATCAAAACTAGTCGTAGTGGCAATAAAGGCAGAAGAAGAGTTACGCACCATGGAGCTTGGACATTTAATTGCTTTCTTAGAGCTATTCTTTAATATTGAAGGAAGAACATAAGGAGTCCTAAGAGCCCTTTTTACCAACTCATTGGTTTCTACAGTTTATTTCATTCCTTTCAGAAATTACACATATGTTGCCATTCAGTTATGCCTGCTGATGAGAATTTCCTGTGGTTTAGGCCATAACTTCCCTAAGTGAATACAGGGGAAAGCTTTCATGCCAAGAAGAGCTTTTTTGATGCTGTGGCTTTGCTGAGCTGCAATGTCATGATATATTAGACACCAGTAAACCAATAAAGATCTCTTGGTACAGAGTAAAACTTATGAAAGGAATATAAAGAAATGTTTCCTTCTGCAGCAGGATTGGGTTGAAAGGTACTTCAAAGATCATAGAATCACAGAATCATTGAATAGTTTGTGTTGGAAAGGACAATAAGATCATCCATTTCCAATCCCCTGCCATGGGCAGGGACACCTCACACTAGACCAGGTTGCTCCAAGCCCCTGTGTCCAACCTGGCCTTGAACACTGCCAGGGATGGGGCAGCCACAGCTTCTCTGGGCACCCTGTGCCAGCGCCTCAGCACCCTCACAGGGAAGAGCTTCTGCCTTAGATCTAACCTGAACTTCCCCTGTTTCACTTTGAACCCATCACCCCTTGTCCTATCACTGCAGTCCCTGATGAAGAGCCCCTCTCCAGCATCCTTGTAGCCCCCTTCAGACACTGGAAGCTGCTCTGAGGTCTCCACGCAGCTTCTCTTCTCCAGGCTGAACAGCCCCAATGTTCTCAGCCTGTCTCCATACAGGAGGTGCTGCAGCCCCTGAGCATCCTCGTGGCCTCCTCTGGACTTGCTCCAACAGCTCCATGTCCTCCTTATGCTGAGGACACCAGAGCTGCACACAGGGCTGCAAGTGGGATCTCACACCAGCAGAGTAGAAGAGCAGGATCACCTGCTGCTCTCACTTCTTTTGATGCAGCCCAGTGACAAGGATTCGTCCTGTTGAAAGTTCCAAAGTGCAGTCAGGCTGTAGTCATCATCTGTATTTGCTGTTTTCTCTGCTTTTGACATCGTGCTCTGGTAGAAGGCACCATGTTCTCTGAAACCATTGACTTCGGTCTCCCATGGCTGGTCATTTGATGAAATGAGTTTATTATGTGGCCTTCTGAGTGAGAAAACAAAAACAGCAATAAAAAGCAAGCAGATTGGCAGTTGCTATGGCAATCCCATCCTTTGCTAGGGTTTGATATAAGTCTTAGGAGCTGGGGGAAATGCTCGGAAATGGTAATTAGTTTTTTCAAGGGAATGTAATTTTCCATTGTGAGCAGAGATTATGAAGTCAGTGGTTTAAATGATACAATTGGAATCTAAATTTTCTATTATCTGTTTCTTAAGGAGTGGGGACATTTTCTCTACAATAAATGTATTGTTATCTGCAATTCCAATTAGGCAGTGTCCAATTTCCTTCAGATTATTGACTTTTTTCCAGTGTACCGTGGTGACAACTCTTCACAATATTATCTGAGCAAACACAAACCCAATCAAAGTCTGTTATTTGTTGCAAGAAGTCCATTCATTTCAATATAAAACAGTGCTAAAATAACTCGGATTTTCCCAGATCCTAAGAGGAAATCATTGAGTGGGTTTTGGGACACAGCTTTGAGGGATGCCCTCCAGGGGAGTTCCTGGAAATGAGATAAAGTTGCAACTCTGTGGTATTTATCCATACTGTACAGTTAGTAGATAGCAAAGGACTTCCAGAATGGAAGTTTGATGCCCAGTCATTTCTATCTGGAACAATGCACATGCTACCACTGCTAAGCTTATGGAGCACCTCTGAGGTTCAGGTAGACTAATGGATTAGTCAATACTGTGTTTCCCTATAGTCAGTAACACTGGCTACAGCACAGACATCTAAATGCTCTTATTTATATACTGCCTTCTTACTCTGAGACTCTCCTTATATTAAGACTTACTAAGCATTTTCTAGTAATGGATCTTTTATATTTATAAGGATGAATAGTGAATAGATTTAGTGGTTATTTTGGAAGAGTAATACCCAAATTTCTCTGTAGATACTGCAGCACAACCACAACACACCAGTTGTATATCATTTGCTATCTGTTTCCAATAGGAAGTAATGTTTGTTCCCATGAAGAACAAGAGATTCCTACCCTCTGTTTTAATACCAGCACACTTAGAATAAACTGTAGGCTTTTACCATTTGGGAATAGCTGCATTCAATATCCTGTATTTTCCAACACAGATGTGACAGTGAGAAACATACTGCTGTGGCTGTAAAGACAAAAGAGACATGCTGGGCAAGTGTGCTGTGAAGACGATGTTTAAAACCACCCACAGACAAAAGGATGGAGTCTAGCTAAGAGCTGACTTCCAGGATAGGCTGGAACCAAGCGACAAACTCAGCCAAAGAATCCTCTGGCTTTGTTTTCTCTTCAGGTTCTCTGCTGGAAGATTTTAGGTGAGAGTATGTTGAAGTGGTAAATTAACAGTAAAGCTTAGAACCCCATTTTAAATAAACTGTCATTGCACTTTAAAGGGTGTTTTTTAAAACATATGACCACCAAACTCAGTCAAATTCTGAGTTATGCCTTTGTTTCATGCCAGAGTAGTGTTCTAAAAGCAACTTCAAAGCAGAAGGATACTGTAAGTCACTATCTTCCTAAGCCACAACACAAAGGAGAAGAAATTAATTCATTTCAAGGAGGAACACTTGAAAGGCTGAACATGATTTCTTCCTCTCTTGTTAATGCTGCTGGCTTCTGGTTTACACAAAAGAGAGAAAAAGCAATATTCTTGTGTGCTTCAATTAAGAGGTATACAGGAGTGTTGCACACCTGTGTGGAGAGAAGGCTCTTCATGCATGTGGCTGCATTCTCCCTCTGCCTCCTTATTGTCACCAAGTATTGAAGGGACCTCAGCCCTTTAGCTAAATGATGAAGAAGGCAGTGTAAATAACCTGCACGTGCTGCACAGAGTCATAGTTCTGAAATTAGGAGATATTACTCTAGAATTCCCATATACTTGCATCATACTTGAAGGTTTCAGTGAGGACTAGACAGCATTCTTGGCACAACTAATACCCACTTGCATTTGATAAGGATATTAATTGACCTCAGAGATGACCCAAAGACTTGCATAACCTGTTCACACAAGGTTTTGTCTGCTCTGTAGGGAATGCCCCAGCATCACTGAGGGCTACATTTGCCTAGTAAGTGACCCCAAATGTAAGAGAGCAGATGTGTTCCCTCATGGGGGCTGTGGGCTGGCAGCAACAAACGTGTTACACAGCACTTTGCAGCTCTGAGAGTCCATTAGAAGATCTCACAAAGATCTCACAGCCTAAACCTAGTAAGAGGCTGTGCTCTACAGAGGAACTCAAGTTAGGGTTTTAAGACACTTGGCAAGAAAGCATTGAGTCTTCTCAATCATATGCAATCAGCTGCAGGGGTGTGTTCCTATCAGGAGCACAATACATGCCTTTTCATCTTCCTTAGTGCCCTATAATCTGGCAAAGCAATGCTTCCATTCATTGAGCTTGACCCTATGTGCCATGACAGGGGGATGGAAGCATTCAGAGCTGTAGCGTGCATAAGCAAAGAGGCTCAAATCCTTCTGCATCCTCTGTAATAGAAAAAGGAAGAAGAAGTAACAGTGGGGGAAGTGAAAGAGACGATGGGTGGAAGAAAATGGAGTAGTGGGAGGTGTTCTGGAGCATCTAAATGTCTTGATGCAAGAGCACCAGCTCCTTGACATTATCTTTCCTGCCTTGGGTAGTGGAGGTTGCCAAAGTGAAACATGGATTTTAACAGCATTGGGAGAAACAAAGCAGGAACAGGCAACATTTGCACACAGGCATATACTTCCTGAGCAATTAAACCTTTTTAGTTCTGCAGGTTTCTCTGTGCTGATGTAATGCTGATACAGTTTGTCACACCTTTACAACGGGATAAGGTTGGAGAGAACAGGAACTTCACAGTAAACGGAGGTACAGTGAAAGTGCATTATAAGGTTCACACCCCATATATCAATGTATTTAAAAACCCAAGTAATTTTGATGATATCTTACATTTTAATGTATTAGTTAAAATATGGTTCATGGTCTAAAATTAAACAGCCTAGGGTGATCATATGGTAGAGGATAAAATATTAATCTCATCATAATTACAGAACTTAAATATAAAAGACTGAAACCTGGTAATGTTGCATTTTAAGAAACAGATTCTCTTGTAAATCTGGAGTCATGTGAGTAACCCATATATAATAATATATGTAATCATACTTGAAAACCCACTCTAGGATTTTAAAAGACTATTTCCTAGCCTTAATACATGCTTTTTGTGTTGGTTTCAACTTTTTCCTCAGTTAAACAGGCAAACTAACAGTGCCCTTTCACTGAGTGGTGGCATTTCTGTATTAAAATGTGCCTTGCAATGCATATTTTGATATCATGTACACAAATTTGAAATCTGGGGGGGGTTACAATAGTACTGCATAAGTAATGGAAACAAATGCTTCCCTCCCTGCCAAGCAGAAAACCCTCTTGAAGTCTAGCCAAGGAAGACATGAAAGATGTCCTAGAGAAGAGTAATCAGAGGCCAGGTGATATCAGTTTTCAAACAGGCATAAGGAAGCTACAAGAAGAGACATTCTGGGTCCATCCACTATGTTGTTCTAAATGTAGTGCTATCAGAGGACACACAAACACCTGTAATTTGTACCAAGTAACAACAATTCACCTTCATTATGTATTCCTTCACCTGAATAGTGGACATCCTAGATACAGCAGTTCTAAATTATGATGACACTATATGGCTGGGAGCCGTGATGGGAAAAACATTGTTATGAGACAATTAGAGAACCTGCTTAACTTTAAATGAGGGCAGCTCCCATTCTACCTGGGATTTACCATTACCTGCAATGACATCAGGGTTTCCTGACTCTGAATCACAAGTTTCTGCCTGCTCTATGGCTATAACATTATAATAGTATTTTAGATTGGAGAAAGGAATATAGGAAGCAAGTTCAAATAGCATTGGGCAGGTTTGTCCTAAGTTTGTCATGTAGCTATTGGCAGAGGATCACAGATCAGAATCCTAAACAGAAACCTAATTCTGACTTCAAAATATGCTTTTAAGGGAAGGGATGCAGTCAGATAAGCAGAAAGAAACCTAAAGGCAGCCTTTTGCTGCCTCTTTTCAAAGTTCAGAAATGATGGTTTAGGCATCAATTCTAGTAGATAAATGAAAATGGTAAGGGATGTTAGAAGTAGATCCCTTCCCTCATTCTATCTTCCCCTTGTTGCAGATAGACACTGTTCCCCTGGAGCACTCTTTAATTCTGTTGCATTTATGGTGCCTCCTTTTTTTTGTCATGTGAGCAACTCCTTCAGTAATTGCAAGAGCTTCTGGGTCTGGTTTATGCTGTGAATCTCATTAGACAGGTGACACATTCCTGTCTGGGAGATCCAGACCAGTGCCACTTAATAATATGAATCATTTTGTGCTCCTCTCATTCTGCAGTATTGGGATGTCATGGTTAGAGCAGCCAGCAGTGCTCCAGATGAGCCAAGCACAAGGCCCTGTCAGGAAGAGGCTTCTTTTGAAAGCATTTTGATTGTAGTATGGACAAAGAGCTTTCACAAAGGTCCAGGTCTGTGCCTAAATTTAGGCATAATGAAATTGGTATGAATGGGAGGAAGGTAGAAAGGGAACACACAGGTGATAGGGACTCCTCAGGTCATCTGTTTATTGAGCTAAGGCATGTGATAGAAGTATGTGGGTAGATTTTCTCCATTCTTCTTTGCATTGAGTATTTTGTTAGCCATGTTTGTCTTGTTCTTCTTAACATCAGAGCAAAGATTGGATGACCCAACCTCTAATAATAAGGTTATTTGTGCATTTAAAATCAAGGCTTGGGGCATTTCAAGCTCCGCTCAGCCATAAGTGAAGAGGCTTCTAGTTTTCTGATAAGCAAGAAATATCTTTTCCCACCTTGAAGAAGGAAATGTTTCATAAGAACCAATGTAGAAACATATATGATATATCCCATTTGAAACATATATGATATATCCAATTTTGAACCTTCACAAAAGCTAAAACATACTGGTTTCAATTGGCAATAAGTATTCTGGTTCTGCTTATCTGTAGTGTTATACATGCATTTAAATAAACCTGGAGAAAGAAATATATGTACATTGCCTTCTGTAAAAGTAATGTACATAACTTGCTTTCTAACTTGGGGAGGAGGAGAAGGATTCATTTTTGTTGAGGTTTTTTAGTATTTGATATTGGCCGTCAATGAGATTGTCATAACATGTAGTCAAACACGATGCTCTTTCCTTTAGTCTTGTCAACAAAGCAGATGGCATTCTACTCTTCATTGTTTCTCTAGTTTTCTGTTCCAAATGCTGTAAATTCGGTTAAATCTAACATCTTCTTTGTATCAAGACTGATCTTTTTAGTAATGAGATATTTGAAAAGCCTCCAGCAACTTTGTTTGCAAGGTGAGGACAAGTGGAAATGCCCTGACCTGATTATCAGTTCATTTCATGCAACCCATTTGAACCCCTTGCAATCTTTGGGATCAGGTGTATTAGTTGTGCACACCCCAGGTGACAGAGCAACTGCACACAATGGATTTCTGTAGTGCATGTGCATGTGGCAGGATTCCTGCTTCCTTGCCGGCTCCATAACAGGTAAAACATGATTATGTGTCCCATGGAATATATCCATCTGTCAAATAGTGGCAGTTGTCAGGGCTACATCCAAAGCTATGGCTGCAGCACCACCAGCAAGAGGGAAAAGTTTGCACCATTGCTGTTTGTAGGCAGTCCTTTGGTTATTCCCCATCCATGTACCAGAGCAAGTAAACTGCGGTTAACCTTAACATAAGCAATCTGAACCAGAAATTAGACCTTGTCCATTATTTATGAGGACAGGTGGAAAATACATAGTCTTTCTTAACATTAGATTGCAAATTTGGAGAGGGAGATGCTGGGTTTGAATGATATGACACAGAGAAATAAATCTTACTGCTCTCTCAACTGAACACATCAGATTCTAAAGGCATAAAAATGGTTTTGTGTCCTGCATCCCCTTTGATTACTTCCCTCTTTTGGCCTTACATGTTAGTGCATTTACTCTCCATTATTTTACAAGAGTTGAAAGTAAAACTTGGGTATGCTGTCAAGATGGAAGAAGGAAACCATTAGCCCTAAGCCTTCTCTCAACTGCACCAATGTGAAGGAATAATTTCATTGAAATCAATGACATTTCCCTGGTGTGAGACCTGCTGGCAGCTATAGGCCCTCTACTAAGAATCTAGTAAAGTAAAAGACAGTTGATGGATTTGTTGTTCACTGGCTGCAGTGGCAATACCTGCTTTTCCATTGCCAACATTGAAATACCAGGCCACAATAAAACCTGCTGCTTGTACAGCTCCCATTGCAAACCTGGTGCTTTGATATGAAGGAGTAAATAAAATGTGACAATAAAGAGGTTGTCTGCCATTGGCATACTTGAAGGAGCTCTTATTTAAGAAGAAGAGACATTCTTTCCCCACTCCATGGTGGGTTTGGTTCCCTCCTTCATCCAGTGTCACTTTTAAACCCTTGTTTCCTGAGTGATGGTAGGAAGATTAATCCTTCTGCAAAGAAGTAAGGACAACTTCCCTTAACTGTGCCCCAGGCTGCTTTCCTTGTTGCCATCACTCTGCAACCACTCTGTATGAAATGGTCCATATGTACAATCCAAAAAGACAACTTTTGAATGTGTTGGAGGCTATTGACCCTGGAAAAATAAGCTAGCATTTCCATTGAACTACTGCCTGGAGTCTTCTCACTTCTGTGTTAGAGGTCATTGTCTGCACAGAAAATCAAGGTTAAGAAAACAGGGGAAAGGGATGGATACACATGTTAAATGTAGAAGAAAAGATCTTCTTGCATATCTCAAAGTGCTCTCTGGAGATGCTGATGTAAACTCAAACAGAAAGCCCAGGTTTTTAAAGTCAGTGATGTAGCATACTCACAGCTATGCTTCCAGTTTTAATTGTCATGAGTCATGCTGGCTTTCTTCCTTTCCCTCCTTATCCTCCATGTTTTAATCTGGTAGGTTTTAACTCAGTGTTTTCCTGTTTTACTTTCCTCAGGGAAGCTGCACTCAGGAGTGTAGCCTGGAATCATACAGTTCTTTATTACAAGATGTTGCCTGTAGGAGTTTATTATTATCAGGTTCTGCTCCATTGCATACTTTTCCCTATGCACTACTTCCATTATGGAAGAATTCATTAGCTGATTGACTCTGCCTCTTTCCTCATGGAGGCTGATAATGTCAACTCTCAATCTAAATCCCACTTCAACCCCATGTTGTATGGTCATGGAAGAGCAGGCTAAGGCTAGATCTGTACTGAGGGATAGTGAGATCAAGCAGGAGGAAACTGGGTCCTTATACAAGAACTACGAATTCCTTAATACAGCACAATGTCCTGTCAAGGTAAGTGGGTAGGTTCCTCACCCACACAGTAAGGCATATTTCCTTGAGTCTCTACCAGGGACTGCAGCATGTGGAGCTACCAGCTCAGTTAGAGCTGTTGTGGGAAGTGGTGTGTAAGGGCTAGATGGCTGAGATGTACCAGGCTATTAACTAGCATTTTATTGTGATAAGGAATTACGTATCAAGGGGGGAGTTACCTTTTCTGCTGCCATCTTACTGCTGTTGTGAAGCAGCAATGAAAAATAAGGGGTTTTAGGCAAACTGCACATAAATTTCCCCTAAAATATTAAAGAATGGTGATTTCATTAGTCTTTCTAAGAGCTGAGAGTTCAAGGACAGGTAAAAACCAAATCATGCAGATTGTCTAGGACTGAGCTCTTTCTGTATCCTTTGTAGACTTCTGATCTCTAAAGACATGTTGGGTTGCCATACAGAAGAGGAGGTTCAGTTGCTTCCCCATCAGAAAGGTTTGTTCAGCTTCATTCTAGTGAGTATTTTGCCCCATAGTTTGGGGTTCTTCACCAATAAAATCACTGACGTTCCAGAAACATAATCACCAGATCCATCTTGTACCCAGTGTTTCAGGATCAATAAAGCATTTGCATTTGAAATGCTAGTAAATTCTTAATCCATCTGCATAATTTTAGGCTGTCTGCAAGGTTACCAACTGCAACCTTTGATATGCGCTTGGACTTCAAACCTGTGTTGTCAGTATCATTCCATCTCCAGGTGTACACAAGTTACTGCACTAGTTCCATCAGTTTAATAACAAAAATGAGGTTATGTGTGACTATCAGATTGGCAGATGATGATACAGAGGATATTAGCTGAACTCTCGCTTATATTTACTGCTTAGCAAATATATTCCTCTGTAGATTGGAAACGTCCTTCTCCTTTTAAGTTTCCTTTAGTGCAACCAGAGTAGATGTAGGCTCACAAACATAAAAGGCAGACTGCAGGATGTTAAAAGGCCTTGAGATAACATTTGGAGCCTGTACAAAATGATGTCATAATTGTCATATATAAGGTGCCATATACCCATTTTTTACTCAACTTGTGTATGTTTCCTGCTTAAACAGTCCTTTAGGTAAAAGTTTTGGAAGTGAATGCCTACAATCTGACATTTACACCTGTATTCAGACACATAAATAAAAGTACACCACTAAATGCATAAATAAAGGTACATGGTACATAGGCTGTCATGACTGGCAAGTTGCAAATGGCATTTCCTACATAGAACAACTACAGCAGGTCAGACAAGAAGACCTTTCCCAGGATCTTTGGTAGCATCTAATAGTGGGTTCTTTTGAGAGAGTATTAAAAAATGACATGCATATAATGACCCTTCTATTAGTACATCCAATTTCTGTCTGTTTAACACATCAGGGGCACCTCTTGAGTTGGAGTTTGCATCTGTAATCAGATTTGATAGCCACTGAAGGATTTTTCTTACATGAATTTTGCTAGTATCTTTTGAATCCCTTCATAAATGAGTCCTCCTGTGGCCATGAGTTCCACAGCTGCATTATTTATTGTGTTAAATTGTTCTCTTTTGCCTCTTATTTAAGTATATGCCTTTAAAAACAGTAGTGTGGCAAGCTCAGTCCCTCCTAGACTTTAATTATTGCTTCAATACTTCAAGAATTAGTTAAGATTACAATTTCCACTTGGAAAAAAACATGGATCTCTTCTTTCTAATAGTTCTTTAGTGCTACCTAGGCTAAACTTTCTTCTCATGCAGATACCCTCCACTAGCTGCCAGGAGGCAGATGAAGGCAATACCATATGTCACTTGGTAATGTTCCCAGGTGGCAGGTAAATGATTTCCAAACACAGGAACAGACTGGTGATGTTTCAGACTCTTGTTCTCTAAGGAAAACCACTTCCCATTAAGCTCCCTGTTGTAAAAGCCAGTCTATTTCTTCAAATATTCCTTTAAAAGTTATTTATCACAGTGCTAAAATTAGAACATATCTGAACATTTCAGGCAATTTAGAAGAAATGAATCCTCAGGAGGAGAATGTATTGCAGAAGCCCATAGATCTCTTCCCTTTCTAATTTCTGTTATAGTATCATTCATGCTTTTTAAGATGTATGTTTCTGACAAACAGGAACCCTCTGATACCTCTTAGAGATGTGCAAGCAGCCTCTTAAAATGAGAGTGGTGTACACTAGTACCTCTGAAGTGTCAGGGATTACCTGTCCAATCTGCACAGCAAATTTTAGGCACTAGGTGAGAAATACATTTGCTGCTGGCCTCAGGGTGCCAATCCTACCCTTCCTTCTTAATGCTACTCCTTCACATTTGTGCTCCTCTTTCAAACTGCTTGTTAAGGAGAAGATCATTATGGCACCAATATCTCTCCAAATATTGAACAGATAGTTTTCTCTCCTTAAAAATGTCACAGCAGTCTAAAACTTCAACCTCTATCAAATTTATCAGCCTAAAAAGAGGGGCTGTAAGAATTCCTCACCTCTATATAGTGTATACATCACTGAAGTTAGTCAAGCAGTTTTTAGTTATGGGAGGTTGTTGTTTAAAAGACTTGATTTTTGGGAAAGAAACAGTAAATTTGAAATGTGCCAATTTTGATGGACAAATATTTGAAGGGTTTTTTAGATTCAGAATATGGACTTCTGCAACAGGAGCACATGAGATGAAGAAAGATCCCACAGCAGCCAACAGCCACTGACCACGGCACTCGTTTGGGATAAGACCAATTCTGGTTAAATAGTCAGGATCTTATATACAGAACAAGGACTCAATCAAGTGCTGACATACCTGTGAGTGCCTTACACTATATGGCTGGCTTTTCCAGGCAGGGAGTCTCTCAGACCCTCCAGATTCAGATACTGTGCTTTGTGTAATAACCCCACTGCTTTTGTCACCACAGTCGCAAACCCTCATGGTGGATGGTTAGATTTCTCTCTTGGTTATAATGCAGGAGACTCAAGTTGCTTTTCTACTCTGAAAGGGCAGGACGGTGGAACTGTGCCTCTCACATGTAAGGTCTTGTTTGCCTTGACTTACATAACTTGTTCTGTCTCTCATTCTTCCCAAGAACATATTGACAGTTCTTTTTAATGAGAGCATCCAAAGACTGAAATCTCAGAACTTCTCATGCATCCTGGTTTCTTGACCAGCTGTACAAAAGCATTCACTAAAGACCTTCTTTTGTCAAGGCCATAGGTTTTAATGAAGTGTGAAAACCACTGCAGCTTATTGGAGAACACCAGCGTTGTCCTTGTAGTTATTGCTGCATCTAGAGAGACATGGTTTACTCCCCAAAAAGGTTTCTAAACAATGCTTATCACATTGTCACTTGTGTTCCTTCTTCTCTGAGTGCAATACCCTAAGACCTTTGTTTCCTTCTCTATCTCCTTTAACAAAGATACAAACCCAATATGGTTAGAGTCACATTTCCTACCCATTGTACTGATTGATGACAACTGTTCAGCACAGATCCTGCTCCTTCCTCCGTAGCTTAAATTAATCCGTAGAGGAGAGCCAGAATAAACTCAGATCTTCAATAAAATGCTCGTGATGTCTGCACAATGACACAACAAGGAATGAGAAATAAACTCTACATAACCATGTGCTAAAAACAGCACTTGGATTGCTCAGAACCAACTGCTGACTGTCCAGATCCTGCAATTTTTACTGGGTACAGTAGTGGAGGTCATTGCATTTTTTATTAGTGTCTGCATGATCATGGGATGAGAGAAATGGAATTTGGCATCACTTCAGCAGAAGGACATCTGGTTTACAGCTATTATTGCTGTCCTAGGAGATATTTTTGAGCTTTAAGGTGATCAAATTTCACTTAGTACGTAGACTAGGGGAAAGTTGGCAGCTCATAGACAGTACATGAAACACTTGTCATCTACTGAAAAAGCAGTAAAAATGAATTCCTTTTTTTCTCTGCTTGTCTGCAGATGGAAAAATTATTTTCCAAAGTATTTCTGTGTAATAAAATGCTGAGATTTTATTTCCTTGTCTATCTTATTTTACTCCTAATGCATGTGGGACTTAATCTGTTTAGATAGTTAAAATAGAAAGGTAAATCAAATGACATTTTATACCAGCCATGCACTGTGATGAAAGATCTGAATTGGGTTTCACACCTAACCCTCCTTATGAGTCAAAGAAAGATGATGACACTGGAATCACGAGTGCTGGAACAGCATGCTCTGGAAGCAAAAGTGTGATGGAGAGAAAAGAGCAAATTTAGCTTCAGAGTCTGGATCTGGTATTTTGATTCAGATCAAACTCCCTTTATCTCTTTCAACGTTCAGTTCAGAAATGTAGGTATTGCATACCCTGTTGTTAGATTCCCTGAAACAAAGCAGTTCCCACTGGCTGCTTTCCATTGTTGCTACTCAGATATTGAATTGAAGGCATGGGAAATTGTGTAGTCTCACTTCAGTACACTTTACCATCGATGGTATCTCTCAGTTTATTCCTTAAGCATTGATGGTTGCTGAAAGCTGGATCAGAACCTGAAGTCAGTTCTCATTTCTCGCCTTTACTTGGAAATCACTGTGATCTAAGCAAGCAGGAATTTAAGCAATACTTCATAATTAGGTCTGTTGGGAAAAGGAGCAAGTGTGTGGTACCAAAGGCAGTGCTGGTTTGTGTTACCTCTCAGCTGGGCCTTGTAAAAGCTGCTCCAAGCGATGACACATCTCTGTTAGTCTCATTCTTATGCAAAGCCAGTGGAAATGCTGTATGTTGGATAAATCAGTGAAGATAAAGATGACAATAGAGCTGTGAAGTAAAGCAGTAGGTCAGGTGGTGAGCAAACAGTCTGGTTTTACTCCATTTGTACCTGTGATCAACTTTAATCATTTCACTTGCACTTGGAATTAAATAGAACCTTAAGGGCTAACCAGTACTGAATAATCACTCTAATAATCTACAATAGGCAACCTAGTTATACCATGCGATGGGCAGTAATATGTACAGGCTATAAATAACTTGGTAGACAAAGCATGAAGACAGAGACCTCTTATTGTGGTTTAATAGAAAATCACTTCCTTTTGATGTTTTTTACCTTTGATTTCTTGTTGAAGAAAAGATAGCAATCTCCCATTAATATGCTGCCTTTCACCTCAAAGCACATCAAAAAGGTGTACTCACAGAGAAGCATGTGTGTACAATGTACATAAACTGAAGGCTTTTATTTAATAGGAAGTAGCAAGAAGATGGAAGCTTAGAGGACGAAGTGGAAAAATACCCAAATAACTGTTTTAAATTTGTTTCAGTTCCTAGAATGTGATTATCCAAGTTGGGCTGGTTCTGGGAAAGGGATTCCTGACCTTTTGTGGCCATGTAGCTCTCAGCATTTCTGGTTTGTCAATGCAAAGCCATCCTCTTCATGACAATACAGTTGTGCAGATTGGGCACAGATCCCTTTCTATGGTCTCCACGACACTGGAAGCAATCTCATCAAAACCACTGGGACTTCCAGTGACCTCCAAAGGCCAAAAGGATCAGGTTTGTTTCATCATCTGGGTAATAATCATGCTCTTCATCATGGTGGTGAGGAACTGTGTAGGAGCTGCTATGGCACAATAACTGTGGCAGTTTCCTGTGGCTTTGGGCTGGAGCTTCTACTGTCTGGCATAGTGTTGGCCTGATCCTCCTGAGCTTGTGCAAACCAAAGCCATAGCCTCAGGTGTGCCATAGAAAAGAAGGGTAAAGATTGAAGGAGCAGTAGTTCCTCCCTTGAACTGATTGCTGTGTGCCAGTAGACAGCGTTTAGGAACAGTTCTGTCATTCCTTACCTGCAATAAGCAGCTGTTGTGTTCCTCACAGTCAGAATAGAAGCAACAAAGCATGATCACACCAATAAACACACCAGAATACAGCAACTTCTTGTCATTTGTATATTAGAAATAAGCAGAAAGGAGGAGGCTGGGGGGAAACAATAAATGGAGAGTTTTGCAAAGGTTGCCAATGAACAGGGTTAGCAGACAAACTTAGTAATGGCAAATGATGTCGTAGAGTCTGAGGCAAAAGGAGGAAGGCAGGTTCTGAGTATGTTCAGGGAAGGAGCACACTTCTCAGGGTATGCTCAGAGCTTTGCAGAAGTGTTCAGAAAGCAGCATTGCTGTGCTTGGAACATAGGCAGGGAGTTTACAGTTGGATGAAACCTGTCCCAGCTTTTCTTCCTCCTCTCGGCTTCAAATAAAACATCATCTATTACTCTTATAAATAATGGGGCTAGAAAGGTGAGCAGTAAATAGCCTTTTCTATTGTCCTACCATGTAAATCACGCTTTACAAATCCTTTTAATCTTGGTTACGTCCACTGCATTGTTGTGGGATGGTAAAAGCCCCACCAATGTCAACCTTGATTACAAAATGCATTAATTTTCTCAGATGAGCCATTTCCCTTTGGAATGGGCAGCAGTTGAGCCAGGCTGGTTTCCCCAGGGCCCAGGGGAACTGTTATCTCTGAGCTACTTTTGTCCTGTTCCTATGATCATAATAGCCAAGCTGTTTGGTTTTGGGTTTTCTTTTCCATTAGCATCATGAGTCTCTTTGTTCTATAATACCATCAACCTGAGACCTACTTTGCAACCACCAGTCCAGTGGTCCAACAACTCACTATAGTCTTTTGCATAGTCAGTAACTTCTTCCTTTAGTGAGACCTCTGCATGGTAAATGTAAGATTGACATAGGACACACTCTCAGACTGACAAATAAAGTCTTCACTGGCTTGTCACTTACCTGAATAAGGATTTTTTGCTTTCACCAAAAAAACACATTATCAAAAGCAGTGGACCTTCAGTGGTGACAACTTCTGTTATCACTGTGAGGGTAAGGACATAGTAGCCAAATGTATTTAATTAAGTATTTAATATAGACAGAAATAGGGTGGGTTTTAAGTGAGAGTTAGTAAAAAGATGTCTTTAATAATGTGATCCCTTGACGGTGCAATGCAGCATCCAGAGGGTCCCTTGGGCCAGAAAGGTTTTGACATAGTTCATGAAGGTGAATTTGTAATAAGGAAACAAAACCAACCAGTGGTGGGGCTTAGGAGCATTGTTATACATGAGGAACTGGAGCCTAATCAGGGGCACCAAACACAGGGAAATGTCTGCAGAGGGCATCTGTAATACTTCTTTTTATGATGTGCTCCCAAATACTCT
Source organism: Melopsittacus undulatus (assembly GCF_012275295.1). Lineage (NCBI taxonomy): Eukaryota > Metazoa > Chordata > Aves > Psittaciformes > Psittaculidae > Melopsittacus > Melopsittacus undulatus. The sequence goes on from NC_047527.1 coordinate 150,782,117, forward strand.
ACTTTTGTGGCTGCATTCAGAGGTGCTAAGCTACAATTGATTTTGCCTTTGCAGATGTCCATGCCTCTCTGGGTTTGGGTTTTTTTGCATTAGACATTACTGAGAGGTTGGCGTTGTTGTTCTGCAGAACAAAGCTCAGATACCTCTGGATCCTCTATTTAAAACTGTGAATATCATTCTGAGTATCAAACTGTACTGAGAACTGTAACCAGACTGTCTTCCTACCAGACTTCCTACCAGTCTTCCTATTGTCTTATTCTAGCTGAGTGCAGCACTTGTAGAGCGAGAGCTTGTGAAATAGGCCATGTATGTCTAACTAAATTTGATGTCCATCTCCTGTCTCCCTAGTTAGCTCTAATACTTTAGCAAGTGCTTGGGTTTTGTCCTCCCTTTACAGGTCTTTTCCCAGACCGGTTTCTCAATGTTTCCATCATTTCCCATTTATTTCTCCCTAGCTGTCACACCCCATATCAATAAATCCATGCAGTAAACATCTCAACAACAGAATAACCTCAGAGAATGTAAATCAGCACAAAGCAGCTCAAAATCTGTCATGATCCCAATTTATGAAGCCCAGAGGTCTGAGCTTTGGACCTCGATGACAGTCATCTCACAAGGAAATGTGCAGCCAGTTGTGTGCACCAATACCTACTCTGTAACAATCTTTGTAAGTAACTACATCTATTGTTCCATTTCAGGGAAATTCAGTGTTATCTCTTCATCATTTTTCTTACTATCCCCATCTCCTAATTTCCTAGATAAAAAATGGAAGTGCCTTGCCAATAAATCCTCATTATTTGAAGTGCGTGTGCAAGGCATGAAGAAGTACTGTCTGTGTGTCATGTTGGTGTGTGTGTGTATGACAGAGACAAAGCTTTTGGAGAGTGCCTTAAACCAGCTAATACAGCTGGGACAAACAATGAGGCTTCACGTGTTTGTACCTGGAAATGTGTCCCTTTTTCCCAACTGTATCATTTGATCTAATAAAAAGATGTGTCATGTGTGTCCTACAGAACTATAGCAATACATTCTTTATGCATCTTAGTTTCCCCAACTCATGACTTGCAAGCAAAGCAAACTCATATGCAGTAATTAATCTGGCACTGCAATCCTGTCAGCACAGAGGAAATCTGAACGACATGAAGGAGTGGATGTGAGAGACTGAACTCAAAAACACCCAAGTGATTCACTGAAAACTAAATGAAGATTTAAGAATACACCTGTTCATCAACCCTGAGACAGCAGTGAATGAATGTGTTTCAGGAATGAGCCAAAGAAAGTGAAACACAGCCCTCTTTTATTAGGACTGGCAGGAATAAGAGCAGAGAAAGAAGTGCAGTGAATTGCTTGTTGCCTGTACTGGACTGACAAGTGAGTTATCCAGATGAAGATGGAGAATGTAAAGTGAACCAAAGCTTCTTTTTATGCCTGATGGGGCAAAATCTGCGTGCTTGACTTAGCTCTTAGCATGATCTATTTATAACCACGCTCCTGCAGACTTAGTGGAAACCTCCTGTAATCAGATGTTCATTGCAGCATCTGGCCTTCAATCAGGACCATGCCTTTGTCTCCTACAGTAGAGCAATGCACGCAGTCAGGTCCTTGCAATGGGAATAAATGTGTCAGAATCATGACCTTTCTTTTTAGCAAGGTGGATGAAAATCAAGAGATTTGAGCTATAGCAATCTCTGTCTGAAATGTGCAATTGGAGGTCATCCCAGTTCCTCTCTGATTTCATAAAGGTTTATGTAAGTTCAAAGCAGGACTACGTAATTCTATGCAGTGAAAGCCACTACTACTGCTTTCATGCTGGATAGGTAGCAAAGTGATAATAGCACTCCGTGTGTGGTAAGTAATTGAGCATTATTAACACAAGCAATAACTCATATAACTATCTTCCTTTTGAATACAAAATTCCTTGAAATTATTTAACTTTCAAAAAATAAAATACATTATTCTTGTGAGATAACCACTAATGTTTTGCTCCAGGCCTTTCAACGTTATGACAAATAAATAGGGTTCTTAGAGCCATGCAAGTAATAGTAGCATTTAAACCCCAGCAGATGATTTCTGAGGAACAGGTTTTAAAGCAACATAAACACGGCAGAGTGGGAGGGCAGGGTTGTGTTTTAACAACCAGGATGTAGCAGCTGACAATGTTAAAATGAGAGGCAGAATTCCACTGCTTCTGGCTGGTAGAGCAAATGGTAACTTACTCGTATTTTTCTGTTAAAGAAACTCATCACTCTATCAGCATGTTGCTGTTATTTCCAGTGGCATAAACTGCATATTCAACTAGGCAGGACCTCACACTGAAACTCTGAGCCTCCAGACTCCCCCGTGTCCTCTTGCTGTACTACAGCCTTTAAAATAAACCCTCATTCATATCAATGATCAAGCAGTAGTGGTAAGACCAGGAAACTTGGTATGACCCGTGTTTGCCTATTCAGGGACTCTTCATCAGGGACTGTAGTGATAGGACAAGGGGTGATGGGTTCAAAGTGAAACAGGGGAAGTTCAGGTTAGATCTAAGGCAGAAGCTCTTCCCTGTGAGGGTGCTGAGGCGCTGGCACAGGGTGCCCAGAGAAGCTGTGGCTGCCCCATCCCTGGCAATGTTCAAGGCCAGGTTGGACACAGGGGCTTGGAGCAACCTGGTTTAGTGTGAGGTGTCCCTGCCCATGGCAGGGGTTGGAACTGGATGATGTTAAGGTCCTTTCCAACCCAAACCAAACCATTCTGTGATTCTATGATATACTTCTATAATCGGGGTATCTGATGAAAATGGGTAGGTATTGCTTGCTAGAGCATACTCTAGGTGTGCTCTAGGTGTAGCTTCTTTTTTCATTAAAGTTGCCTTTATATATATGATCCTATATATATATAAATAATCTTATACACAAGTATTCATATCTTTCATACTTCACAAATATCTGCTGGTTTCCAAAACAGTCTTGAAGATTAAATTTGATTTTAGGCCAAGGAGGAAGCTGCTTGAAAGCGAGTACCAAGCACACAGGGAGTTTGCAAGGGCATAATGTCCTTCAAGGCAAAGAAGTCTAATACCTTACATTTGCATCTTCTAAAGGAATTGTTTCTTGCTCTTTCTGTATAGCTCTCAGCACTGTTGCTGGTCTCATGACTGACTGGTGTAGCTCCATGCTAGTTTTAGTATTTCCTTAGACATTCATTGCTCAGTTCTCTTTAGTTGTTTTCACATTATGGACAGAAAACCTGCCTATTTGTATGTCTGCTATAAGGTTATTAACCAAGATAGAACTTCAAACTGGGATGTGAACTTTAAAGAGGGCTGTTGCCCTCCCTTATTTATATTCCTTTTCTTAAGTCTTCCCTGCCCTTAAGTCACAAAGTTGGCCAATGACAATTGCACTCCAAAAGAAACTGTCCCTAAGAGGTTTTGATGTAATGCAAATGATCTCTCAGCTTTCATGTCATTTTCCCTTGTATTCAGGGGCATTAGTTATTTAAAACCAGGTAATTATTTTTAGTCATTCTACTGAACAAGATAGGAAGAAAGCAACAGTTACAGAGAAATTAAAGCCATTTTTGAAGCTGAGAGAAAAATGTTACTTACAAAGCAAAAATCTGATGTGTCTGAAATACAGTTCCTGATCCTTGGAGTCAGCAGCAAGGCCCATATTGATGTCATCTGGACAATACCACTGCAAAAGGTCTTGTGATGCCAATGCAGATGCTGAGCATGCTGCCTAACAGGTTTACAACATGGTCTTTCTAACCTGTTCTAACACTGTTAACTATAGTGATTAGTATATATATATATATATGTATATATATAGTAACTGAGACATCTTAGTGCAACCACCCAGAGCAGAAGCAAACTTGCTTAAAATACAGCAAGAGCTGTCGTTTTTCCTCTTATTCTCCTTCTTCAGTAAGGATCCATGCAGAAGAAAGAAAGATTTTCATTTTTTAACCAAAATTAAATCAAACCTTAAAAACAAACCTGATTTTTAACCCTCCCCTACTATAGTTCATTCAGCTGTGCTCCAAGCCTTTCTTATAGTGATCTGAAGCTCAGGTCTGAATTCCAGCACATGTTTTACTGGCAGATCCAGAGGAATTTGTTCTGGAGTTTACCTTGAGTAAGAGGGCAAAATGCTTTTCAGGAGCTAGAAAACTACACTTCTCTAAGTATATTCTATGAACATCTAGCACGTAAAGAGTGCAAAGGGATTAGAGAGCCAGTAGCAGCAACAGCAATAGAAAATTCCTGGTAGATCAGTGTTCTTTATAGCATGCCTTTGTCTTTCCTTTTGAGTTCATTTGTACTTTATAATTGCTGGTGGTCTTCAGAAAGACATTTGACTGAGCTTGTCTCTTCAGGCTGAGTTTTCTCTTGCCTGAGTGTATTTTGCTCCCCATATACTCTCTCTTGCCTTGGTTAGGAGAGACAGGAAAGAAAAATCAGGAGGAAACAGAGGAATCAGTTTTAGTGTTACTAGTGACAGAATCAGAGCTGACTTTAATATGGGGAATGTGAGAACACAGATTTTTCCTGACACTGAGGCAGAGAAGCTTTCATGATTGGGAAAACCTGTAGTGAGTAATGGAAACATATGTATGCATATATATGTGCATATGTGTGCATGCAGCTGACAAAGAGAAACGGGCTCCTTCACACCTTTAATAAATGGAGAATGGCAACTCTCCATTAGGTAAAGCTTTTCTTGAAGGAGATGAATAAACAAGTGCCTACCTAGCAAACCATCAGTGAAGGATGAATAGGACTGAGATGAGGCAGGTGCCACGCTGAACGGCATTATAAATCAAAGAGCATCGAATAAATGAAATCAATGGTTGGAAGAAGGTGATTATTAGTTGGCTGAAGTTTGATTTTAGTCTATGATGAGGCTGAAGAGACCCATTGGAGATTGAAAGGGGAGAGGAAGAAGGGGGCTAGAGATTTCTTATTGAAGAAGTAATGGAGAATGAACTCCAAGGATTTAGCTGTATGTTACAGAGGTCCTACATAGTTAAAGCTGGCGGTTGTAGGGGTTGCAAATGGTTACATCAAAGCTGAAACATGGTCAGTGTCTCCTAAAACATATTCAGAGAGAGAAGGGGAATAGTGTGCTAGAATTACCCAGGCACATTCTATTATTTGGTGTTTTACCAACTTCCTTTGGTTTCTGTTCATTGGTTCTTTCCTCCAATCCCTCCAGCACTCACTGCAGTGGGAAAAACGACTCATGGTCCTGCTTTAAGACAAAGCAAACTGAACGAAGAACAACACTAACACAGCCACATTCTTTGTGTCTGAATGCAGCCAGAGCCTTCCCTTTGCTTTTTCCATAACTTATTTTGAATGGAAGCTTAGGAAAAATGGATTATACCTGAGGTGCTGCTCACACAAGTGCAAAATTCAGTCACCTGTTACCTGTGTAAATCTGTTGCAATTACCTGCACATGACTTAAGTTGAAGCTCAGCATGTTTAGAAACTCAGACCTAATTGTGCAGTCTTAAGGGACTGAGGCTTAATAAGTACTCCTACTTCTTCCCATGTTGTCAATACTGGAATATTGCTTTCTCATTCCACTGTCTTAACCTGTGTGGCTTTGCTGTTCAAATCGAAACTCATTGACTAGAAAATGAGCTGCTTTCAGTTGGTTCTATAGTTTTAGCCTTGGAGGGTGATGTTTAATAATATAAACCTCATGAAACCACAGACATTTACATAGGAAGAGGAAAGAATGAAGCAACAGTTTCCATTTTGTCTTCAAGAGAACCAGGGGTATGCAGGGACATTGTATTCTTTGTTTCTGTGTCTGCAGCTCTTAACCAAATGCCTTAACAATTGTGAAGTCTTTATTTAAGCAAAATGATTAACTTCCAAGCCTCAGAATATGACCATGGGCCTGTAAAACCATTGTGATTATCTGGGTTGATGTGTTTTAGGACTGTAAATTGCTAGAGGCTGGTTAATAACAACATTGAATTTAGCATTCAAAACAGAACCAGATGAATAGATTGAAACCTTCCATTTTCCATGTTCAGCAAGGAGGCTACAGGGCAGACAGCAGTACTATGAACATGGTCCAAGAAAAAATCCCTTGCTTTGGAGCAGAGAAGCTTACCACTAATGCCAAACAAATAGTTGATCAGGCACATTGATGAAAGAGGACACAGATGCTATGTTGGAATTGAGCTGCTAATCACATTTCACATGCACACACATCATTCGTCTGTTCTGTGAATTCAAGGCATGGCACAACATCCTTAGTGAGGGATTCCCAAATCCCTCTCTGCTTGTTTCGAGGGAAAGGATCCCTGCTCCTATCAGTCCAAGCTCAACATCTACTGACTCCTCACACTGCAGACACAAGGCTGGCTGAATCATTACTCCAAACTTCACAGCCTATTTTCTTTCCAAGGACTGGCCTGTTGCCATCCCAATGCATTGGGTTCTGTTCATTTCAGAGTGTGACCAATGTTCAGCCCAGGTTATAAACACAATCACCCACATTTAGGACCTTCTTTTTTTTACTGTATGTAAATAAGAAGCCAAAACATTTGCTGATCCATCCTTTCCAGGCAAATCCCTACATGACTTGCAAATATCAACAACTGTGCTAGATGCACTGAGTCATTCAATTGCTCTGAAGTCAAGACAAGGTGGGTGGTTGTGTTTGCTTTCTGTGTCACACTCTCCCAGTGATGGGAGCTTACCAAGCAGCCAAAGACCTGCTTAAGAGGTGCTTGCAAACCTGTCACCCTGTGCCTGCATCTGGTTGACAGTGGGAGGGCTGTTCTGAGTCCTGACAGTGCATGACCTGAGCCCAGGGCTGTTCCCAACATGAAGCCAGAGAATGGCAGCATGAGCCTTGTCTCTCAGATCATAATGCTGTGTCTGGCAATTAATGGCAAAGTTAATGAATACAGCTGACTCACAAACATTGGCAGGTACATAAATATCCATGGGATATTATAAGGATGAAGCAAATCTAGGATTTGATGGTGGTTCGTATGGCAGAGCGATGAGCTGGTCTTTCCAGAAAGTCAAACACCTGAGGCCATGGGAAATGAATGGGCAGAGATTGTTTAGGAGGTTGGCCCTTGTACAAGAACCTTTTACAAGCAGGGATGAAAGCAGCAAATGGTAAGCAAAGAGAGGATGGCACATGGATGGAGAATAAAGAGCTCCAAAAATGAGCTTTTTTCCCCTTATCTACATAGCAAATAAAACACTACCACTCTGTGGACAAAAGCAATCAATAGAACAGAACCCATGTGCCGGGGTTCAGGGGGTTCGATGCCATTCAGATTTTTACTTATTTTGGGTATTTTTTGTCAAAGAAAACACCATATTCTAATTGTTTTGTCCACACTCCACATTTATTTGTGCTGATAAATAAAAGGCAGATACCTTGGCTATATCTTACACTTGACAGAAACACTTCCACACTTCTATCACAAGTCCTATTTAGGGGAAAAAATGCTTCAACCCCTTCTTTTTCTTTTCTTTGACAAAATGAGGAAAAAACATTGATGTCAGGACATGGAGGCTGTTGTGGAAACCTTTTGAAAGCTGCTTTGATCAAGGGACTTCCAGGAATCGCAGCAGCAAAGTGAAGCACCAGTGAGTCAGAATCCCACAGTCTGTTTTGTGGCCAAATGCACTAAAAATCTCTACAAAATGCTAACTTTTACATGGCTGAATTTATAGCCTTTGAAAAACAACAGTTATGCTGTTTGGTTAATGAAATTGTTCAAATACTTTCATCCAGCTATAAAGAAGAGATCCAGTAGGCTTCAAATCATAGAATAGAATGAACCAGGTTGGAAAAGCCCTTCAAGCCCATCCAGTCCAACCGTTCCCCAGCCCTGCCAAGGCCACCACTAACCCATGGCACTGAGGCCTCGTCTCCAGCTGTGTGAACACTTGCAGGGACGGTGCCTGCAGCCCTGCCCTGGGCAGCCTGTTCCAATGCCTGAGCACCCTCTGGGCAAGGAATTGTTCCTCAGCTCCATCTAAACCTGCCCTGGGGCAGCTTGAGGCCATTTCTTCTTGTCCTGTCCCTTGTTCCTGGGGAGCAGAGACCGACCCCACCTCACTCCATCCTCCTGTCAGGCACTTGTAGGCAGCCATCAGGTCCCCCCTGAGCCTTCTCTTCTCCATCTGAACCCCCCAGGGCCCTCAGCCGTTCCCCATCTCTCTTGTGCTCCAGGCCCTGCACCAGCTCCATTCCCTTCTCTGGCCCTGCTCCAGCACCTCAAGGTCTCTCTTGCAGTGAGGGCCCCAGAACTGAACACAGGATTCAAGGTGCAGCCTCACCAGTGCCCAGCACAGGGGCACAATCCCTGCCCTGGCCCTGCTGCTGCACTGGTGCTGATACAGGCCAGGATGCCATATATGTTCATTAAATAAGAAATACAGTGCCACCATGGCACAGTGCAAACAATTTCATCAGACACCTGTATTTAAAATCTCACTTCCCACACATGTGAGTTACGTGCCAATTAATTTTCATTACAAAGCAGTCCCAGCCTTTGAGGTTGGAAATACAGGAGTTTTCCTTTCCTTCTTGAAATGCATGCTTCAGAAGAAGACAAATAACAGAGCTTAGTTTGCTTAATTTGAGATATCTAGTAATGCATTAAGCTAGTTTGGAAGCTGATTGTATTTCTAGGGAGTGTTACATTCAGGAATAAGATTTGCACTATCCTACACTATCCTTATACTTAGGAGGAAAAGGCAAGGAAAATTCTAGGCTGCCTGTTTTTACATGACAGCTGGTGAGCAGAATCCCAGGTAATCTGTTAGTCCTGAGTGAAATCATTAAGTTTAGAAAAGCTATTTATTGCTGGGGAGATTAAAAGTAATTAGCAATTATAAAGGAATCTGAAAGGCTCCCGATCATAATGAAACAGGAGTTCAGTTTCTGGACAGGAGGGAGGTTCTGCATAGAAGGGAAGTTTCTCTCTGTTGTTTATTGTGAATATAGCAAGCTCTTTTTGCTATGATGGTGATGATCTCTGGAGAGGCCTCCTGGGTTTTCAGTGTGATGCTGACACAGTAACAACAGCCCTAATGCCAGTTTATTGAAAACCAAGTGCAGGATTAAGCACTTAATTAAGAACATTGAGCAACAGATAGGAAAAGAATAGAAGAGATCACTACTGGTATATCTAATAGTTTTTCATAGCTAATCAAAGCTTTTCCTATATTTAGTTTTATTTATGCATTCATTTGTGTCATTACAATCATGGGTTTTTTTCCCCTCTGTTTCCAAGAGCTGAGCAGAAGTTACTTCTGGGAATTAACTGACACCACTCAGTTTCCATGAGGTGTCCATCTGGCTCCCAGACTGAATTCCACCTATTTGAGCCTGTTTGGTAGGTTCTTGCAGTAAGCAAATCTTTTTCTTGTTTAAAAAGTCCATTGGTTTAGGTGTGCAGATCTTTGTAATGAAAGCACTCACTATTAGCACTCACTAAATATACATGAAGAAGAATTGCTTATGGGGGATGGCTGCAGGATACACAGATGCCCAAGTAGCTGTTGTGGGGTGCAAAGCAGAGTGCAAAGATGCTCCAAAGCAGTTCCCAGTGCAAAGTAATTTGTCAGGTTATCACCAGGGATCTTTGACTACTGGAAAGCACTGGAAAATAAGACATGAATAATGTCTTATTTTTTTACATAAAGGTGGTCATGGAACATTTCTTTAACTATACAAACTAGGGAAGCACTTCAGGTGAAGGAAAAGGCAGCAGCAACAAAACCCTAGAGTTTATAGGGCATGTGAAGATGTGCGGTTTGTTGAAGAGGTTTAGGCATGCCATGAGGGGAGGTCTTCCCAGTGACTTGCTGTCCAGTGTGCCTGTTTCTTCCCTGCTGTGCCACTGCTGTTATTCCTGACGCTGATAGACACACGGTAAAATGGATATTTAAGGCTCACTGTTTCAGTGTGATGTGGAAACAGCGCCTGCCAGTAGTGATTGCTCAAACAGTAGCAGGAATCTTTTATGGCTGAGGGCTTTGTTAAAGTAGATTCCTCTGTTGACATGTTGTAAGAAATGCTTTTCTCCACGTAAACTACTTTGCCTGTGTTGAACAAACTGTCTCTATTCTACTTGGAGTTACCAGTGCTCATGCTCAGAGATGTGCTTCATTAAGATGCAGGTGAGGTATGTATATGTCCCCAACGCCTACTGCTTTGGAGTAGTCTCTTCAGCATATTTATAAGAAAAACAATCCTATTTTGAAGCATCCACTATTTAGAGAACAGAGCTAAAATAATTGTGACAATCATTACCATTTTATATGCTAGTAGCCTCTTTTCACATGCAGCCTGAACAGCTGCAGTCTTACCCAAAGAACAGTATTCTCAAAGGCTTTTCAGTTCTTCTCCAAGGCTTAAGGTTTTTTTCTTCCCTCTCTCAGAACACTTAAAGCTCTGATAATCTCTTTGTTTTGTTGTATTTTTAGTATATTGCTTCTTTTCCATCTTTAACATATTATTTGCTTAGAGACTTCCAGTATGTTCCTGCAAGCAACACAAGAACAACTTTATCCTATTAACACTACCTTTTTGAGAGCTCAACTTGTTATTACGCATCAAAACAAAACCTGTGAAGGCTGTCCTCAAGGTATCCAATATGTAAGCATGTCCTATGTGTAAATGGCTTTGGTATTCATCTCTGGTCATCTTTTGGTTCTTCTGCCCTTCCCTTTCTCTTCTTTACAGATTCTGGGGTGCTCTAAGGTGAATGTGAGAGACAGAAAGGATATAAACCCCCAAATATGAAGTTTAAGGGTTTTGAAGTTTGTATGCTTAATGTTAGACTTCCAGGACCATCACCTATAGAGATTTAGGTAAACCTTGTTCACTCTTAGAGCTGCTAGGTATTTATAGCTTCTGTGATTGTCAGTGAAGCAGTTGAATGCTCAAGATGCCTGAAAAGCAGGATGCTCAGGGGCTGCAGCACCTCCTGTATGGAGACAGGCTGAGAACATTGGGGCTGTTCAGCCTGGAGAAGAGAAGCTGCGTGGAGACCTCAGAGCAGCTTCCAGTGTCTGAAGGGGGCTACAAGGATGCTGGAGAGGGGCTCTTCATCAGGGACTGCAGTGACAGGACAAGGGGTGATGGGTTCAAAGTGAAACAGGGGAAGTTCAGGTTAGATCTAAGGCAGAAGCTCTTCCCTGTTAGGGTGGTGAGGCACTGGAATGGGTTGCCCAGGGAAGTTGTGAATGCTCCATCCCTGGTAGTGTTCAGGGTCAGGTTGGACAGAGCCTTGGGTGATATGGTTTAGTGTGAGGTGTCCCTGCCCATGGCAGGGGGGTTGGAATGGGATGATCTTATGGTCCTTTCCAACCCTAACTATTCTATGATTCTATGATTCTAATTCAGTATTTGAACTGTGGATTTGAAGACCCAGTGTTAAGCAGAAGCATAAATACAGAAGACAGCAGTAAGAGAATGCCCTCCTGCCTGCTGTCATTGGAACTGCCCATCAAAATTAGTCCTGTGAACACAAAATGAGAAGCATTAGTTTGAAAACTTTCCAAAATGGCTTGTTGTGGTCCTGAAATTCCAATATTTTCTGTATTCTTCCCAGTACTTTCACTGTTATTTTTATGGAGTCTGTGTGAGGTCTTTCCTTCTTTCAAGCTCCCTTATCTTTCTTAGCACATGAATAATTTCATGACTTTGTAAAGACCTGGAGATGAATTAAATTTGAGATGAAAGGAAAAGAGATTAATAGTGAAAAGGAAAAAGCTTTCTCCTTTAAAAATGTGGCTCTCATACTACAAATCCACTGCCAGTGCTTTTCTGGGCAGTATTTATGATCACAGATGTTTATATGCCAAGACGTTTATGTAAAAAGCCCGATGTGTTTAAGGGATGGGTTTATACACATCCTTAACAACTCATTTCCAGGTTTTATTTTTAGAACAGTGACACAATATTTGAGTATAATTTATTAAAAGCTTAATAGGCTGTTAGCTCTCAAGCTGTAAATGAAGCATGTAGGAGGAGAGGGATTACTCCTGTACAGCTCATGCAACAGGGAGTAATTACAGTCCTCCTAGAATAAGAAGGGTGTGGAAAACCTCTGTGTAATAAGTTCTGGATACTTTTGCCTTCCAGTGTATATTTAACAGCTCCTGCTGGATGTTTGTTACCCACCATACATCTGGCCTACAGAGAAAAGGAATGGTTACAGCCATGGAGGGCTCACCTGTGGATCCTCATGGCAATCGCTCTCAGAGTTGGCAATAGAATCACTGTCCAAGAGAGCAGCTTTGCTGGGACACGTTTTGAAAAGGACACTGAAAGATCTGGAATGCATCTATTTGCTGGCTGCAGTTCTGTAGATTTGCTTGGTTGCTTTTATTGTACCTATTCTAGCTGAAATTGGGAGCTGTTTTGGGTCTCTGTGCTGGTTTCAAGGCTGTGTTTATCCCAGAGAGCTTGAAGTCAAACTGGCCCAAGATAGGAGAGGAAAAGAGAAGCAGAATGTGCTAACTGGGTGGCAAACATAGGAAGAGAAACCCAGCTTCCCCTGTCTCCTACATGAATGTCACACTCACACTGGGTCAGTGTTGCTTGTGCACCTCATTCAGACTCTTTGAAGATGATGGAGATCTATCAGGCTTCAGTTCTCTTGAGTGCTGAGGAGTCCTCTAAAGACAAAGAATTCATCCCACTTAATAACTTCCATCCTAAAACAAATTTTACTTTGTATCTAAACCAGTTTGATCCATGTTCTCTATGCACTGAAAGCTGCCATTTATTTGGGTTTGGAGCTCCCTTTTTCATTTTTCATTAGGTACAAGGATGAATAATGTCTTACCTTTATACAACTGCTGGTTAGTTAAAACCAAACTACTAAACTGCCTTAAAGTGGTTACCCTCAGGTGTGCCCAGCACATAAAGGGATTTCTCTGAAACATGGCTTTCGCCTGTGGTCCATGCGACCCTTAGGATAATGTTTCCTCAGTAACTGAGATTTCCTCTGGAATAGCACTAAGTTCCAAGAGAAGAAAAAGCTTTTAGAGAACAGAATTACTTTAAAAGGTTATCAAAGTGGATGGACGTTCTGCCAAACAAATCCTCTCTGCGTGGTGCATAGGGGTGCTTTTGAGCTTGGGATTGTTACCTTCCATATAGGGCAGGAGGAAGATGAGGCAAACAGATGTGTCTTTTCTCTTTGACTCTGGACTGAAGCTTTATTTCTAGCGAGCAGAAACCTGCTCTTCTTGAGCTGAGATCAATTATTCCATTTCCATCACCTCCTCTGCATCTGGTCCATTCTGTCAGATGAGGATATGAAGCTGTCTGTTACCCACCTCCAGTAATATTCCTCTACTACCAACTTCACTGCTAGCAAAGGTATTGTAACTGCAGAAAACCTGGTGAAAGGAACTCTTAAGGGGTTGATGGCAAGCAAAGCTTCCTCAGGGAGGTGGACAAGCTTGATCCCACTGGTTGCTAGAAAGCACAGCTTACCACAAGGCTGAATTGGGTATTTACAGCCAGGATTTTCACAGTCCTTAGCTAGGTACTTAATGTAGATGGGAAGATTTATTTTACATATGCAAACACTCTGTTGTTAAACATTGGAGCACTGATCCTCTCTCTTCTTCTATAGCTCTATGGGCTATCGACTGTCTTATGGAGTCTGTCAGCTGGTGATCAGTGGACTTGGGTCAGGCATTATTAACTGGAGGATCCACAAACTAGCAGACATAATACAGGGTGCTGATCTGAGAATCTGTCCTCATACCTATTTGGATATATAGGAAACTGGAAATCTTACACTTCCTAGTCAGTAATAGGTTACTCCATTGTTAGAGCTCAGTTAGCACATTTAGCCTAATTATTTCATATTTGTACTCTGATTTGAAAACAGAACTGAGTACAGATGTTGTTAGTTGTTCGTGTGTGATATGGACTCCACCATTCAATTTGTTATTACTATGGAGCAACTCAAAGGAAATACTGGGCAAAAGAAGAAGAGGGAAAGCCATAAAAACAAGGGAGTAGCTGATGCTCTTGCACTGACAAAGGAAAGTCTCATCAAAGAATCCATAGTTTCAATGTTGGTTACATTTACCAGCAGTGACTCTTTAATTACAAGGAAGAATGCAAACATTACAAAGGCTCTGGAATGGGACGCTGAGTGACCAGGCAGCTGGGAAGACCTTGTTGTGGCCTTCCAGCATGTAAGCAATACCTAAGCAAGATGGGAACAAGCTTTTTCGTAGGTTCAGACTAGATATAAGGAAGAAATTCTTTATAATGAGGGTGGTAAAACACTGGCATGGGTTGTCCAGAGAAGTGGTGGATGCACCATCCATCCCTGGAGACATCCCAGGCCAGGCTGGATGTGGTTCTGGGCAACCTGATCTGGTTGAAGATGTCCCTGCTCAGTGCAGGGGGTTGGACTGGATGAGCTTTGAAGGTCCCTTTGAACCCAAACCCTTCTCTGGTCCTACGGCTAATGAGGGAAGCGGAACAAAGGCTTAACATTTTCAGTGAGCGATAGTGCATAGGGTAAGGCACTAAACTGGAAGAGATCTCGGTTGGGAGCTGGCACTATTTCTGGACCTGCATTCCAGGGCTCTATTTCTTTCCCCTAGGAACAGGCTTAAACCCTAACTCAGTGGTGCCATATTCCCGCGGGCATCACTTCCAGCCAGTCTCAAACCTGTAGCGCTGTCCTTAAAGCTGTCAGTAGGAGTGGTCAAACGGCACCAGAACTCCCAACACCCACTGCTTGTAGCACAAGCTAGGGAGCAAACAGCCGCAGCAGCCCCTGTAATGTCATTTGAGCGCCGTGCCAACAGCTTTTGTGCGCGTTTAGCCTTTACAACCACCACCCCCAGCCGGCCTTCCCCTTTAGGCGCAGCTCCCGCTAGGACCCAGCGCACCGCTCCACAACGCGGCTCCTCACCCACCCCAGCGGCCCGACGGGGAGGCCGGGCCGGTGGGAGCCCCGCCTGCGCCGTCGGGGGAGCGGCAGCGGCGGCGGAGGCAGCATCAGCAGCGAGCGGAGCCGGTGCCAGTCCGCCGGCAGCGGAGGTGAGGGCTCCTTCCTAAGGGATGCGGCACCGGGATCGGAGGCACCGGCCCTGCGGTGGGAGATCGGGGAGGGGGAGGATGGGGTCCGCTTCTGGGAGCCTTTGCTTGTCGGGTTTGCGAGATAGGAGCGGAAGGCGAGCGCCTGCGGGCAGTGGTGTCAAAGCGTTGCGCTGTGGCTGTCCTCCTGCGGCTCGGTGGGCTCGGCTGGAGGTGAATAAGCAGTTTCAGGGGTAGGCACGGAGGGGGAATCGCATATGGATTGTTTCCACTCTTTTTGAATAAGGGGGGAGCTGCGAGGGAAGGTGACATTAATACTTAGAATTGCATGAAAAGCATCGCGTCTCTTGTAGAAGGCAGGGTAATTTATTTTTTACAGGCAGAATATCATCTATCTATCATCTATCTATCTATCTATCTATCTATCTATCTATCCATCTATCCATCTATCCATCTATCCATCTATCTATCTATCTATCTATCTACCTACCTACCTACATGCCTACCTACCTACCTACATGCCTACCTACCTAATCTATCTGTCTAGAGGAGCTACAGGGTGCTTGTCACAACCAGCGAGCATATGCTTGCTGAGATATGCATGTTGGCAACATACAACCCGAGGCATGAGACTGCTCCGTATCGTAACCAGCTGGGAGCCCCCTGGCTTGCGTGTTGGATTTGGAGTAGAGCACTGCATGGAAGGCAGCACTCTTACGTTTAAGCAGGTCTGTGGTAGTGCTGTGATAGGCAGTACCTTTCTCTAGGCGGTTTGTGAACCTTCGTCCATTGCTCTCAAATAGTAGGAGGGGCCAGAGGGAAAGATTTTAAAGCATAGATTGATTAGATGGGCTGTAACAGATAAACCAGTGAGGGATACGGAGTTAAGGATTGAACTGACTTCTGCAGGAAAAAATAGGAAGGGAACTGAACTATGCTATGAATAAATGGCTAGAACTATGAGATGCATAATCTACCAGAGAAAATCCACCTCTCAACTGCAGAAAGCAGTCAAGGTCTATGGAGGGAGTTCTTTATATGGAGAGGCTTCTGTGGGAAATGCTGCTAATTGAAGCAAGTGGGATCAGTCCCTCTTTATCCTATTGACAATGTAATGTTTAAAAATGACCCTTTGACTGCCTCAGGAGGTAAATCAGCAATGGGAATGTGTGTCTGATGAATGAGGCTGTCATTTTACAGCTGGCTTGGGGGAGGGAGGGCCAAATAGTAGATTAAGGAATGCCATTCAAAAGCAAATATTAAAAAGCCCTAATTTTCTCCTTATGCTTTGCTGCAGCACCTCTGGAAGACAGATGCCACTGTTAAATCTGTATTAAGTTCCAACTCTTGTATTTGCTGAGTGATTTTAACCATATAACTTGCAGGGATAACAGTCTGGTAACAGTGACACTGCCTGTGTCTGAATAGATTCTAGGGACTGTATTTCAACATCTTAATTAAACCTAAATCTACACATGCATGTGATTGGCTATTGCCTCTTGTCCCAGAGTCACCTCTGCTCCTCTGGCTTATGTGGCAGACTTACTGTAAGTCCTCATCATAAAGTAATTGTTGATGCAGACACAGTGAAATTATTCTGGTAGATTTATTATCAGCTATTCAGGCTGTGGGGGACCAAGGTGAACGTCAGCCTTCCAGAATCTGACTGGGGCATACAAGGATGCTGGAGAGGGACTCTATTAGGGACTGTAGTGACAGGACAAGGGGTGATGGGTTCAAAGTGAAACAGGGGAAGTTCAGGTTAGATCTAAGGCAGAAGCTCTTCCCTGTGAGGGTGCTGAGGCGCTGGCACAGGGTGCCCAGAGAAGCTGTGGCTGCCCCATCCCTGGCAGTGTTCAAGGCCAGGTTGGACACAGGGGCTTGGAGCAACCTGGTCTGGTGTGAGGTGTCCCTGCCCATGGCAGGGGGTTGGAACTGGGTGAGCTGTAAGGTCGTTTCCAACCCAAACCAAACCATTCTATGATTCTGTGATCACCAGTTCCTTTAAAAACTATTTGTTACTTCTAAGGATTTGAAAATGGCAGAAATACCTTTAATCCTATTAGGACTGATGGAATTTACCCTGTAAACTGATGTTCTCTAGATTAATGCCAGATGTGGCCTAGTCTGAACTTTAGTCTTTCTGCTGGAGAGATTAAGGGAAGAGGGGAGGCAGTTACAAGTGTTACAGTGGTAAGAGATGCAATTATAGGATTGTATAGAGGATCTGCAGTTACAATAGCATAATGCAGAATGTTATCAAGCTTATTATTGACAAAGCCTTTTATTTCTGCTGCTAAAACTAATGTGCAGCTAAAATAGCTGCAATAATGTGCATACATTAAAGACATTTATGTATTGACACTGACTGCCTTAAGAAGTTGGAAAACACTGGGCAATCTTTCCTCTATTGGCACCAGGAGGCAATATTCCTAAGTGCTTGTGTTGTAGCATCTGTGCTGGTGCTGCCTTCCTTTGGAGGTCTTGCCAGGGCTGAGTTTCGCCTTACCAGCTGATCTGAATCAGCACAGATTGCATTTCTTCATAGGCTACAGCTGCCCATAGTAAGAGTTGAGCTAAGCTGAATCCTCATTGGACATGTCAGACCTCACTTGCTTCTATAAAGCCTGACCAACTCCTTTTCCAGTCTAGCTTGTTGCAGTGAGCAGTTCCTTCTCTGAGGATGGTAGCTAGACCAGAGGGTTTGGTCATGCTGGAAACTGGATTAAGCCATTGCCAGGTAAATAGAGGCAATTAATGTACCTAAATTCTAGTGTACCTACTTGCGAATGACTTATCCTGGTTAGAATTAATGGATCTGTGTAAAAACTTGTGCTGAGTGGTTTTGTGGAGTCCTTGTTTGTGGAATATGTGAACTGGTATGCTTGGCTGTATTTATTAAGCAACTCAATGAAGTAATAACAACATATTTATGTGGTTGTGGGTTTTTGTGTATCTGAAGCTTAAGTTGTGTGGTGGGGCACAACTAAAGGCAATGTGGTGCCTGCAACAGATGTCCTTTGAGTGGTAGGGTGAATATAGGGTGAATTTATGACTGTAATGCTGAAGATGGTTTAGTTAAAATTAGGAGAATTTAGTGAACCAAAAACTATCTTGTTATTCCCTGAATTACTCCAAGGAAACTGTTAGACAACAAACTTACTGTGCGGTAACTGCATGTAACTCAACTGCAGGTATGTGCATGACCACAACTACACAAAATAGGAACAATGAAAATTGCTGTTAGGTTTCTAACTTAAAAGAAAGCTTCAGAGCTGACTCTTGGCTGACTGAAGACTGAAGTATCTTTCAAAAGGAATAGGAATGACACCAGATTGTAATTGTGGACCTACTTTGTAATCAAGTCTGTTGTAATTGGAGCTCTAAAAAGTTGAATTAGAGGTACTAGACCTCAGAAGGTTAGAGGTGTTACCTGTAGATCATTGATGAAGATGTGGTAACTGTTGCAATAAGGAGTGATGGGCATGGGAAGAATGACCCATCTTTTGCTGCTGGTTGACTGAGGAACAGGATTATGTAGAACACTTAGCCATCTCTGAGTAAGAATATGGTGCATCTCTGCTTGATACTGGGTAATCCTTGCCACCGATGACAGTATATGTAATCCGTACTTAAAGCACTCCTTGTCACCTTTGATTTGCTGATAGCATTCCTTGAAAGCAGTGTATGAGCTGTCACACCTATAGCTTTCCTTTGCAAAGCTCTATTGAGCACTGTGTAAAGGTCCAGCTTGTTAATGGAGATGAATTCTCTATGCTCTCTCATCACTCCGGCATCAGAAAGGTTTTACCCAATGTGCTGTAACACTGAGGGAAAGACTTGCTGATTAAAATTGGTTTGGCTGTCTCTGGGATCAGGATATAAAGGACAAGACATAATGCCACAAGTGGGCAATGCATTAAATGCTGCAAGCAGAATTACTGAGCTTAATGCAGACAGCAGCAACCACAGGAACTCTTTAAGAGGAGTTGTATGATTCTTAGAGTAAGGAGCATCTCTGACATCTAGATTAATTTTCAAAGCCATTGTTTTGTCAGTCCATTCCATCCATAAAGTGTGGAGACCTCAAACGGAGTTCTCATCTCACTGTTTAGAATCAAGTTTTCAACTTAACCGTGTCAGTAACATACTTGTAAGAACTAAATAATTTAGGGAGCAGGGCTCTGTTTACAGGCTCACAGAACAGCTGAGGTTGTGTGGTCAAAACCTCTGCATCCTCTCTATGTGACCTTGTGTTGGACCATCCTCACAGTGAATGTTTCGTATGTTTAAATGCCTTGGTTTGTGCTTATTTCCTCTTGTAATTTCACTGGCCACTCCAAGAGAAGTCTGGCTTCATCTTCTGTACTCCCCCTTCTTTGTCACAAAGGGCATGCTTCTGGCTTATGGTCAGCTTGCTGTCCACTGGGGCTCCTCTGGAAAGACTTGGTGTCTGCCTGTCCTGACCTGCAGGCCCTGCTCTATCCAACAGGTCTGAGATCACAGGAGGGTTTGATGTCTTAATACCAGATTTACTTATTTGGAGATATTTGACACGATGTTGCATTTTGATCTAGAAGAGTGGTGCAGCGTTATGCTGAAATCACACCAGCATGATGTGATGGCTGTAACATACAGTGGAATCTCAATACAACCTGATTGCCCATGCCAGTGTCTACATGCTCCACTGCAACAAAGGGGAAGGTTTTGCTCTAATTAGAGAAGTTGCATCCAGGGATTGAATGAAAACAGTCTGGAAATGTTCAGAGAGGCTGCAGAGTGAGGCATTCTTAGCATTTGTTTCTAGCAGTTTCCATCTGATGATTCCTAGAAATGAAGCAATGTTGTATTTTTTTCCATGTTAAGTCATTTTAGCCAATACTTATGAAGGACAAAGCTTGTACTACATTAAAATCAAGTCCTGAAAGTTGTCAGGGGGAAAAGGAGAGTCTGCATATGGTTAGGAGCTATCTGGAGCTTCAGTCAAGGTGTGTAGGGTAAAGTGTGGTTGACCTTTAGGATCTGAGACCTGCCTGTGTTGAGGAAGAAGCACAGCTCGCTTGAAACATCTTCAGCATCAAGGTATTTTCTGTCTCCATCAGGAGTTTCAGGTTTGAATAGCAATTAAATCAGGTGTACTTTGTGCCATCAGTGTGTGACATGCCAGCTCTGCCATGGAACAGGGTGGGAATTTTCACCAGGATGTAGGGTTACAGATGGTTAATGGAGTCTCATTGCTGCCATTGCTGATGATGTTGAGACATGTGGAATGAAGTGAGTTAGGTTTCAGTTTTCCATGGTAAAAAAGGAGATGGTGGGAGAGAGCAGCATAGGTAAGATGTGTGTTACAAACCATTTATACAGGAAGCTATGTTAACCTTTGAGAGGCTTGTAGATAGCAGGGGCAGTTTCAAAGCAGCAGTAGCCAAAATGTGGAAAGCTGCAGGTGTTATACATCCCCTTTTCTGTGCCATGGTACTGGTGCTACTGTAGGTGACTGATGAAAACTCATATTAAAACAGTTGAATGCTGTGAGCAGTTGAACACAGCCCAGTTAGATTTGAACTAGGGAGCACTGCCTGTGTGCCACAAGCCAGGTAACTGTGTTCTGTTTAGTTGATCTTTCATGGTATTAAACTATGATGACATCCACCATGAAGAAGTGTTCCGCTTATGGATCCTGCATACAGGGGATCAGGCTATCGGGTACACAGGTAATGCTCTATATGCTGTACAGGCTGAAGTGGTAAATGAAACACATACAAGTGACTCCCTCATAAGTCTCACTGATAGGAACTGCAGTGAACTGAGCAGAGAACCTGGTGCTTGGGTCTGGGGGATCCTCTTGGTTTGGATGACCAAGTTTAGATACCCGGGAGGCACCGCAGCTACAGACATGTTCAAGGAACCTCACTGTGATTCCCTGAGTAGTTGTACCCAAAAGTCCCTCTGACTGAGTTTTCCCACTGTCCCACTAATTCACTCTGCTCCTGAAAACCTTTGAACAGTGTCCAAAGGCACTTTCTGGGAAGCAGGGCTGGGGGTTCTTGTTACCTTAATTGCTGAACATAAATCATGGCCTTTCTGTCAACCTCCAGCATCTCAAATTAGCAGCCTCCATGCTCCTGAGCTAGTACTGGAATTTAACTCAGCCCTTGCCACAAGAATTGACCTTTAACAAGTCAAAGAAAATGACAATTCAGAGATGCAAATCAGGCCTTTTCTTTGTGTAAAGTGTTTGAATTCCATAAGGTAGGAAGATGTTCTTCATTAGATGATATACACACAGAATGTAATGCTCTGGAAAGTCTGCAAAGAAATCCTAGAGTCCTCTACTTGTATTTCCCCTAATCAATAACCTGCAGAAGTATTGTGGTCTGTAATGCATTACACTGAAAGCTCTGGAGAGCAATAGGAGCCACATGGCCCAGAGCCATATGTGTTTAAATTGAATGCTCTGTAGAATGTGAAGCATAAACATCTTGGACTAACACACCCACTTCTGTAAATGTACAGGGTGCACCAGCTGGCACGAGAAGCTGGAAGAATTGCTATTCCCAGGAAGATCTGAACCAATGGACTGTATGGATATAGATATGTTTGAAGGCATCTGCTCTTCCCATTACAAGGTAAGACCCAAACTGTTGGTTTAGTTTCTCTTCAGTACAGCGTACTTCTCTTTTGTGGCACTGCCCAAGATGGCAAATGAAGCTTGTTTTCTGAAGCTAATAACTGTGGCCTACAATGGATGTGTAACTGAACTATATTCAGACACAAAATGGTTTCAGCTTTCAAAAGTCAATGACAAATGTGGATCCTCGGGGCCTGTAAGATTTGAAGTTTTACTATGTAAAGCATCTGTTCAGATAGCTCTACAGGTTGTCTATTTTTAGTATGTGCTAATAGGAGACCTTTCCACTCACCTAAGGCATCTTTTTTATGTGCTTATTAATTGCTGTAGATTGAAGTAGGTTTGAAACCTGAACTACTTCAGTGTGGGATCTTAATCGGGGGGAAATGACTCTAAGCTGCATATCAGAACATGTCTCAGTGGAGATGCAAGTTAGGCCATTTTCTGTGTAGTCCTGCTGTTCTTTCCCTTTCAGGATTGCTTTATGGTTTGCTTACAGAAACTACTGCATTTTTCTTTCTTTTTCTATCTATTTCAGCAAAAACTAATCACATTGCACTGAGCTGATGGTGGTGGAGCACTTGATGTGTTCTATTGACCCAGCCTGATGCCTGGGTACGCTGTCACTCAATGCATCCTTTACTGAGCTGTTTTCAGGGAAGGGACAAAACTCAGGTTTTCCAACTCTTTATTTGGAACTGGTAGAAACACTTGAGAGAGAAATGAAGCAAACTAAGTTTAAAGTAAAACCTCTCATTTCCAAGGTGAGGTAGTTCTGTGTGGCTGAGGGATGGCTGCGTGGGACTTCACATTGTAATGATTCTCATCAAAGCAACATTGCTACAGAGCAAATGCAAACCCACAGCACCAGCTTGGTGTTACTCAAGAGCTCAAGTCAGGCAGCTATGCAGTTGCAAATAGGGGCAGTTGCAACTGGTCTTAGCTGGTCTCAGCTTTAACCAAGAGAGGACTTTCACCTGAAGTCACTCCCTTTTCACCAGACAATGTTAAATGATGGGGAACCATCTGTGCTGGGGCAATGCACTGCTATTGCTTGTATCTGTACAGTGTATTATCAGTCTGTCATAAGTACTGGTCCAGTGTTATTGGTTTGCCTTTTACAAGAGCATGAGATACTCGCTTCCCATTCTTTCATGGAAGAGCGAAATTGAGTAGCTCCTCTCCCTAAGGTGGGAAGTGAACAGACTCTGGCACTGCATCCTATGGAAACAGGAGATGCTTGCTGATGTAACAGGAATAAAATGTACAAAGCACTTAGAAAATGCAAAGATAAGCACTAGCAAATACAACTTGCAAGGAAAAACACACTCAAACTTTTGAGTGCTTGGGACATTCCAGTAATTTTCTGTAATGGTTGTTACACAATGGCACATAGACCATGAAAACCTGTGAAATCTGGTCTGGATAGCAGACCCTTCTCTAAAGGGTTCATTTCCCTTCCCAGATGCTTGCGTAACCCTTGGTATCCATACACAAGTGCTCCAGTGGAATCTGTATTACCACCAGTTATTGCCAGCTTCCCCAAGTAGAAATGCTGGCCTGGCTCCTGCTTTCTTGTTTGAACTTCTTCACACTTACATGTTACAAAATCCCCAGCTTTAGTGCAATGATACAATGGAGGGGAGGGGAATGACAGCCTTGGTTTCCCATATCTGAAATGGGAATGGCATCTTGTGTTGCCACCTTGCCTGCTTTAATCATGTCATTCTCTGTATCGGAGTGTCTTAAGTCTGTACTTCTTAGCATGGCAGTCAGCCCAGGCCTGTGGCTGTTGCGTGGCAAGTAATCCTTCCAAACAGGATTTGCATTCTCCAGCAGCCATTCTGGGGATAGAGGATGAATTCATGGAGGCAGATTCTGCTTACCCAAACATAGCTCAAGTCCAGCCATTCAGGACACGAGTCAATGACAAACTGACTTGCTCATTAAAAGACTCCCTTCAGAAAAGAGCTGGTGGCTAGGGAAAATGCACAGGGTCAGAGCGTTTGCAGTGTCTTTAGTTAACTGGATTTATAGGCACTTATTCACAGCAAAAATGTTGTTAGAGCCTGAGAGTTGCTTTGTTAGTTTTCATTTGCCAAAGGCTGTTATCCCTGCAGAGTTGTCGTGTGGAAATGGGAGCTTGCAGCCCAGCTACTCCTCTGTTCTGTCTCGGTCTTCACTTTAAACTTCAGTGCTCTTTCAGTGCTGTGTACTATCTGAAGTATGTGAGATGGTCTACTACAGGGACTCTTCAATTTGGGATGATAGCCTGTGGCTGTAGGTTAGAATGAATAACTGGAGGTAATAGCAGCTTAAATCAAAGCCAGACCTTGATTCCTTGACTTTTACATTGTCATTTATTTGTGGGCATTATTCTTGATGGCCTTCTAGGTATGCTTATCCTTTTCTAGCTGAGAAATTATGGAACCATCAAAGGTAACTGAGGAAGTGAAGGAACAGACTGCCTTCTGGTTTATACCCAACACAGGTATTCTGGTATTAACAGAAGCCATGTGAGCTTCAGTTGTTTTCAGCATTGAATTTGATGTTCCTATTACTCACTTTTACTAGTAGAGCTGAGGGACCCCAGGTGTTGATGGGGCTTCAGTTGTGCTGGGTACCACACTGGGTCCAACAGAAATTGCAAATGCACCTTTCTGCAAAGGGTTTATGGTCAAAGAAGCAAGAAAGATTAGGTGGGTTCAGACCCAGGAGCACAGGAGAGTGAGACCTTTTTCATCAGCATGGTAAGCAATGGCCTTAAGAACCCGCATGCAGCCATTTACATGTGCTGCTCTATAGCCTGGAGGTTTTAAGGTGGTGGAGAATCAAAGCTTTTCATCCTTCCAAGCAGAGAGGGACCAAAGACTTGGCTGTACTGTCACTAGAGTACTCCCTCTATGTTGTTTGGATTTGAATGAGAGCAGCTTGATTTAAATCAGCTTGGAAACAGGAAGACTTCTTGCAGAAGCCTTTCCCTTTAGGAAGCTGGGGTGACACACAGCTTGCCTGTCCTGCAGTGTAATTTGTCCTGACATTTCCTGGCACAGTGAGTTCTTATGAACTGCGCTGACACTTGACCTGTGTGCCATAATTGATAACACTTTTTCATCATACTTCCACTTGAACTGAAAGCAGCCAAACTGTCTTCTCTAATTTCAGCCCTCTTGATCCCTTGTCCCCAGGGGTAAGTTCTGCTTTGCAGTGTTTCCCAGTACTGCCTGAAGTGAAAGGATGAGATAACAGCTAGCAAGCCAAAGTTTTTCCCCCAGCTGCTACTCAAGAGCATTCTAGAAGTTCTTGATCCTTCCTGAACTAAATCCTTAAGGACTTAGCTTCAGGAGTTAACCCTGTCAAAGCAGACATTAAGATACAGAAGCACCAGAGCCACAATCAGGTGTGTTTGTGCTTGTCTCCATTTGTTATTACTACTATTGGACATCAGTTTGTTTGTGTTGATGCCATTGAACATGCTGATGGAATTCAGTATGCATCATTCACTCCACTCGATGATCTGGCCCTGACAGGTTTGATTATTCCTAATAGTAAGCAATAACATTTCTTTTGGGGTGGTAGAAGACTATTATGTGTAACATGGTTGAAAAAAGTCCTGTGGGTGGTTAAGTGCAGCCGAGTGTGGTGGGAATTCATCAGTAAGAATGTTGGGAGTATGACCTCTGGTTTAATAGCTGGTATAAAAGTAAACTGGCATATTGTGTAAAATCAGCTGGGAAACCTCCTATAGAGGTAAACTTGCTATGAGACTTAATTTAAGAGGGTCCATAAATACAGGCAAAACCATCTGGGTATGTGGTTATGCAGGATGCATAGTGCTTCCTCTCATTCCTTGTCAAGCATAGAAACAAACTTGGACACTTTTAGGTCTCTACTTATTTAGCCTTGTGCTCCTTACAACCTATTACAAGTCCTGGTTTTGAGGGCAACCTGGTATCAGCTCTGTGAGGTAAGGAAATGCCCTTATCCAACCCCTGGTACAGATGGCTGCTGAGATTAGCCCAGGATCATGCAAAGCACAGAACTAAATTCCACTTCTAAAACCAAGTGGCAGACCTGGCTCTTCATTCAAGGCTCTTACACCAGTGGGTTGATCTTTCTGCAGACTGAGGAGGCCATGCCACTGCTATCCTTGGTTAGATTAGGGATCAGTCTGAATTTCAGCCGTGTGTTTCTAGGTCAGATTTAAAGCAAGTAAAAAGGTTGTTCTTTGTTTCAACTCTTTGCTGTTCAGGAAGAGAACTGAAAATAGTAAATGGAGTAGAGAGAGCTATAGAAATGCAGGAGAGACTCAGTTTTGGAGCTCAGCTTCTTACAGGAAAAGAGGCCAAACTGAACTCTTCAAATCTAATCTGTCTGCAAAGGTGAGGTTGCAGCTGAGACACTATCACCTTGGGCTAAAGAAGTCCCTGTAAATAAAGATCCTCATCCTGGACATAACATCAGCATAAAAAACATTATAAATGCCTAGAGTGACTTGTGTGTTTCTATATCTGCACTGTTAATTACAAGTTAGATTATGAAAAGTGCATTTTTAAAGCTCTTATTTGTGATAGAACATTTTAGTTTGTTTTTATCTTTGTTTTATTCTTCTCTACATGCATGTACTAATTGCTCAAGTTCAGTTAGATGTCTACTGCTTAAACAAGCCTTTGTAAAAGCAAATGCCAAGTAAAATCCTTTTTGAAACGAGTGTCTTTCAGCTCTTTGCATGCCAACAGCTGCGCTAAAAAGTCAAAGGAATGCTCAGGAGTAGAAAGGCAGAAGCACATCATGTGAAGTTTCACAAGTGAAAGCCAGCATCCTCTCCTGCACATAGCTGGGGTTGTTTATAGCTGCAGAGAGCTAGCTGAGTGCTGGATAAAAGTGCTTAGAAGGTGGGGAAAGATTTTGACTTCTAAATGTTCTATAAAAGCATGTTTTCATGCATTTCAGTATGGGATCCCAATTGAAATTGTTGGCATCTTTCTAAAGGCGTATTGAAAGCCATGGGAAAATGGGATTTATGAACTGTGTTAGGAGGAACTGTGATTTCTTTTGCTAGAGAGTGAGACAAAGGTGTTCTGGAGCATTGTCTTACCCTGAAGATCTGATTGGGGTTTTTTTTTGTATGGCATTAGCCAAGTTGCCTAATTTATCCACCTTAAATCTTTCATTTGGTTAAATGGAGTAATAGCATTAGCTTTGTATGACTTTGGGAATGAAGGGGGGGGGGGGAATCATGTGCAGTTGCTGAAGACCCAGATTGTGCAAGATGTAAAGTGCTGTTATCCTATGACTTTGGTCTAGTTTGAACAACCCAGTCAGCAGGCAGCTTTATCTAGGCATCCTAGTGAACTACCAAAAAAGTATTTAATCTCCTAAATCCCCTATTGGGGTTGTCTTTTGATTACCTCAGTGTCATAATTCCTGTTTTCTTTTATAGCTATTCAGAGCAGAGATTGTCTGATCCTTTTTTAGAATGTTCCATTCTCTGTCCCAGTCATTTTGCTGAGTACCCTGCAGAACTGTATGTTGTGCTCACCTAGCTGCCTCTGTGGCTGGCTTTCCTTGCTCAGCTTAGCCAGACCTTGGAGGTAGGGTATGTTATCTATAAACTTGAGGTGGTTCATCTACTCTGCCTCTGAGTCTTTTTCTTTCCACACCATTCTCCAGAAGAGACTTTCAAAGTCAAGAATGACTTTAGGGAGTCACCTTGTGCTGTTCTTTCTGATTTGATCTGTTAGCTGCTGCTGTGTTATCATATGGTAGAGGCAATTGTTCACAAAAAATGGTGCAGGCAAAATCTTGTTCCCAGCTCTTTAAACTGAAGAATGTTTTGCCTGTCACAGTAGGCTTACTGATTTGCAGTTGCTGTTTCCTCTTTTCAGATCAAATCTTCATGGCCTTATGTAGAATCTCTCTTAACATGCTGTTGTCTTAGGTACACATCATCTACTTTATTTCCAGCTTTCAGAATGGAGGCTGTTAGGTACCAATTGGCAGAACCCATCAGACCACTCTTATTTAGGACTTTGGTTAGCAGTGTAATAACCCAGTATTCTTCAGGTTTCTGTTTCTTAGCAGCAGCTTACATCTTTCCACATCTGTCAAGTTCCATATGTTTGTCGTGCTTTACTTTTCCCCTTGTGAAGAATTTGGCATCTTGCACTTTTCCCCTTAGGCTGTTGAAATTCTTCCTTCATCTTCCTGTGCCTTTCCAGGTTAATTTTAGTTGTCCGATTACAGGTGATCAGTCTGCTTTTATCCAGCTTTACACTAATGGGATCTTCTTTGTGCTTCTCTTCTGGGACTCTGTCATCTCTTGAACTTTTCCTGTGTAGAGAGATAGAAACATTCTGCTTCTTGGTCACAAAAAACCAAACCTATTTTCATGTTGGTAGTTAGCTGGTTTTTTGTCTCCTTTGAGATCAAATATGTTTGCATGGTGTCTCTTCATCTACAAGGATATTATAGTAGCATTCCCAGCCTCTTGTGCTAAACTTACTAGATAGGCATGCATAGCATCATACCTGCCTCTTGCAGCTTCAGTTATGTGAAAACGATGCTTTGTGCTCCTCACACATGTGTATAACTTCCCAGTGACATTCTGCTCTTCAAAGCTTCTAGTCTTGTTCCATCCAGCATCTTACACAGCTTAATGTTGCTGCTCTCATGACTCAAACTGCAGGACACCTGATTTCCAGGCATGGAGGTGTGAAGGAAATTGGGAACTCGTTAGAGAAATGTTGGCAAGAAGAGGTGGTAATTCTCAATAGCTCATGCAGCAGTAGGTGAGAAATCCAAATGCCACATTTCTCTCATGTAAATGGCACCAGTTATCTTCAAGTATCTTCAGGAAAAAAAGACCAAAATGGAGTGACCTGAGCCATGTGCTGTGCACATGGCAGATCAGAGCAAAGCAGTCCTAATGCAATAGCTCTTCTTTCTCTCCTCACATAAGCAGCTTCTGGGAAAGAAGTGATGTGATTTTTCCCCTGCACTGGTAGAAAAGTGATGTGCTAAAACCTGTTAGGGACATATTCCTTAAGAAGCTTCCCTAGAGTATTGGCTCTCAAGTATGAACACTGTCTGCACTGCACTGGTCAGTAGAAATGTTCAGGTATAGAGGAAGCCATTCTGCCTATTTTCCTGCAGCAAAACATTCTTAACTGCTTCAGATACTACAGGCACAGTTCTCTTTAAGGTGTGCGTCTGTCCCAGTGGAGCAAACAGGAATGCGGAAAGATGTAGTCTGAACAAATGTGATTCCTCAAGGGAAATTTGTGTTCATATCAAAGATCCATTTCTTAAGTTCTTGTAATTCCTCAGAGTGAAAGGAGTAACTGAGTGCAGGTGAGGAGAATGGCTCTGCAGCTTCCTGTGTACCAGGCTAGTAAATGCACTAAGTTAGAAAGCTTTTAGGACCTTTAAAAACCCAAACAGAGCTTTGTGGCTCAGTGTAATTCTGATACTGGGCAGTGAGCTTTCACTGATTTGAAGGCTACCATTAGGACCTACCCACTATCACTGACAGCAACACATCTTCTCTGTAGTGGTGTATTTCCCATGGAAGGTGTGATGATGCTGCACAGGGCTATGTTTGGGAAGTGTTTTGTAGATGAAAGCTCTTCTATCTGGAACATATAAGGTGTTAGAATATCAAATGGGTAGAGGTTTAGATCTAAGATCAGAAATAACTGGCTGCTTCCCAATATGTCTGTTCAGTTTTCAAGCTCATGGAATTATACGATAGGGTTGGAAAGGACCTTAAGATCATCTAGTTCCAACCCCCAATCCACAGGGTACAGTGTCCCAGCAGGGCTTGGTAAGGCTTAGCTTTGGGTACATGGCTCTCAGCAGTGAGTCTTTCTTAAGAGAAGAGGTGGGTTTGGATATCAGTAACTGATAGTACAAAAGCAGTCTAGCACCCAGTCTGATAGCACAGCCGGTTTGGTTCCGAGGCAGGAGCTGGGAAGGCAGAGTTGGGGAAGGTGTTGAGGGAGTGGGAAGAGAATTTTCACACTCTGCACAAGTAACATAAGCTTTTTCCTTGATCTAATGTCCTGAAATCTGACATGGATAACAATCCATGGGGACATTGAAAACCTGTCATTGAGAACCTTTTATAGCAAGTACTCAGATCTATTGAAACAAGGGGACATTAGCTATTTTTCTGCCAGCTATCAGCTGCAGTTCTCTATAGCTGTGGCATGCTACTGTGCAGTGATGACAAGACTCAGGCTTGCTGAGTGTGTGCATTACTTAAACTTCACAGTATCCTGCTGAGGCAGTGTCTGACTTGGGCTCAGTGAGTAGTTACACTGCAATTAGTGCAGCTATTGACAAGTGGCAATGATGGTGGCTGAAGTCATGGAAGCCAGCCCCATCACGTATCATAGATCCTCTTCCCAAGGTCTTAATGCTATGACAACAGGCATGCCCAAAATAGAAATCAGGAGGCTCAGCTCCTGGGAGGGTGATTTCATCATTGGGCAATGTTTCCTCCCTGAGGACCTTGTGCTGTGTCCGCTTTAACCAACCTTCTTTCTACCTTTGTTGCAGAGAAACAGTCTGGCCCTAAACCAACTTTTAAGTGAAGGGTAATTGTGCTCATAAATCTCTTCCACAGGGGGTTGGCACTGTCTTTAAGTTAGCTATACTAGAGATCATACCGAGCTGCTGCTTGCCATGCAGTCTGCAGTGTACAAGCACCAACAACACTCGGGCACCTTCTTTACCTTACCAATGTGCAAGGCGAGTTGGTTCTTAGTTTGTTGAAACCCAACCAAAACACAGCCACCATCTTTTGTTTCCCACCCCTTTCATAACCCTCTTTTTATGTATATATGTTAGAAGCTCAGAGGCTCATTCTTTAGAGAGCCTGCACAACTCCACTGTAGTATGTTAGGTCTGTCACATCAGGTCTAATACAGGAGTTTTGCTACTGTTATAAAGGGAACAGAACTTGCAAAACGTGACCACCAAAGGAGGGTTCAAGCTGATTCCTTATCACTGAAGCTTACTGTCTGTAGCTGACAGCTGGATAATCATGTAACTAGGTAAAGGTCAGAAGTAATCCACCAGTTTGCATTGGGGCACTGCAGACCTTTCCAAATACAGTGACTAGCTGTGGAGGGGGGTTCTGTTTGAACCTCTCTCACAGCACCCACAGTGGGATGGGAAAATCTGCTAACAAAAGCTTAGTTTCATTAGAGAGGGATTGCCTGATTGCTATTATTAAATAGCTGCCTGCTCATTGCTTTACTGCAACATCCCCATCATCCAAAGTAACAGACTGACCACAAATACTGATCAATCACACAGAAATGAGCTCATGCCATACTGCTGGGTGGGTAGAGGCAAGAACTGTTAGAGATACAGCATCATTGCATAGATGTGGAGTGGCTTCTGGGATGTATCCCAGGCTGAATTGATTTTCACTGTCTGCTTCTGTATTTTGAATGGTGATTTTTGTTACCACATATGTAATTTGTGCTGTATCTGGACTGCAGAAAACAGCCTACATAAGAACTATCTTTTTTGAAAGAAGCATGGAGGATCACTTAATGAAATGCAAAGTAATCTTTCTATTGAGTTAATCATTGAAACAGTGTTGGGTGTATTTGTACAGTTGTGCTCAATGATTTGAACAGAACAGACTGGAACAGGACTGGTCACAGGAGCATGACAAAGATTTAATAGCAAGGAAATAGGGTTTATTAGAAACTCCTTGG
This sequence comes from Melopsittacus undulatus, assembly GCF_012275295.1. Lineage (NCBI taxonomy): Eukaryota > Metazoa > Chordata > Aves > Psittaciformes > Psittaculidae > Melopsittacus > Melopsittacus undulatus. Next base: position 150,813,545 of record NC_047527.1, read on the forward strand.
TCCTGCACTGACCCTAGAGAACACTGAACTAAGCAGGACCTTTGTTGGACATGGTGCTTGTTTCTGGATTCCAAAACAGTAAAACTCCAAAGTGCGGATAAAGTTATTGTAGAGTCATCTTCTGCAGAAAGTGACATTCATTGGGATAAAGCAGCTTTCTGGTTTCTGTTTTGGAGCTCTTTGAATCAACATGGATCACATATTCCCTCTCCTTGTGAGTCAGTGTAAGAGTTTTTGGCCCTGTACTGTTAATGACCGTAGTTTTCATTGCAGTTTTGCATAGTGTCTTTAGTTGTAATTCTTCTCTTGGAGATGGTATTTTTCTGTAGAACATCTCTCCATTCCTCCATCACTTTAGTGTATTTAAAAGGCTGGTATGTTACAGTGTACTTTAGATCAAAAAAGACCTAATGAACGCTCCAGGAACATGAGTGACAAATGGCAAGCAATAGTAAGTCCTCTCCACAGCTTTTCTCTCCACTCTCTTGTTTTAATAGGAAAGAAGAATTCAACTATTAATACTTTCATTCTCCTTTGGTGAAGATAACCATCATATTCTGAATTCTAACTGCAGAGTGTCAGAAAAGTCTAAGATAATAAATTACCTTAAAAACTATACAACTTTCTAGAGCTTATTCTTGATTCAGGATCATATAATTTCATAGCTGCATACGTAGGCCAGTGTCCTTTCAGATATTCTCCCACAGTTACTGCAGTAGGTAGGCTTTGATCAGTTTACTCTTTGGTGTGAATAGGAGTATCCCAATCCAGTTTCAGAAATCATTTGTCTATTCTGGTCTATTAAAGGAAATACTGATAGTTTCAGGTCTTTCTTCTGAAAAATTAATTGTTACAGTATGTTTATACTGTTTTCAACTCACATAATTCAACAGCAGATGATGAAAAAGATCATAGATAACATGATTCATTGCCATGCCAAAGCAGGATTGTTTCTGGTGTCATATTTTATATTGCTTTGCCCAATACACTCTTCAGTGACTTGAAAGACAGATTGCCCATAATTTCCTCTTTCTCCCTAGGTAAGGTTCAGGTTCTTACATGACTTTCAATATAAGGGGTTTAGTCTTTGTTGCAGTAAGCAGTTCATCAGTGTAGAATGACACTTGCCGAGCTGATCAAGATGAATCTATGTTTTTCATGTACTAATGGAGCAGTTTATAAACCTCAGTGACTAGATGGTGAAATTGGAAGAGAAAGTGTGTTACCCCTTGACTTAGAAGGGTCTGAAAAGGTAGAGGCATTGCTTCTTGAATGTTAACCATGTAACCATGCGACTGTATGGAGAGGGCAACCAGCCAAATGGGTATGCTGCAGGTTGTACACTGAGATTATAGAGGGAAAAGATGTGCTTTGCTGGAAGGCTTCTGCTTCAAGTCAGCAAGACTTCCTAGCTCAGGCTCTCACTGCTTACCCCTTTATAGCTGTACAGAGTCTTTTTAGGTGGTTTATTAAGTGGTTGTTTTTAGGGCTCAGCAGTGAACACAGGGCTTTGCATTTCAGCCTCCTGGGAAAAGGTGATGGTGAGTAGGTTGTCAGGGAGGGGAGGTTGTGGGTTCAGTCCCATGTTAGGGAAGCAGCAGTGTTTTGTAACCATAATTACTGACCTCCTTGTAATCTGGAGAGGGGCTGATCTCTAGTATGAGTCCTTTCCTTTGTCATAGCTCTTAATCTGCATGAATAATTGCCATTCTAACCTCATCATACTAAATCATCTTAATCCAGGTAACGCCTTTCCTTCCTCCCATCTCCCACAGTCCACCAAATCTAAGTCCTCAACTGAACCTGTAACTGTAAAAGATTACTTTTATAATGTTTAATAATTTCCAAATTGCATTTGGTCTCTTCCATAAATAATTCCCAGTGTGACAGTATTGCAAGTGAGCTCCTTCTCCAAGTGGAAGGTTTTCCTACTCTATTCTGTTTAAAGTGCAAAACACATTGAAGAAGTATTAAACTTTAGCCTCAATAGCTCCTATTGTGAATTAACCCAGGCAGCAGCAGTGATTACTGAAGTAGGTACAATCCAGCATTTATCCTGCTTGATTAACAGATCCATACTCTGAATGCTGTTCTTCCTGTCTCTGGGGAACTGAATCTTCTTGCCCATCCTTCTCAATTGTGGCCAGGTAACTATCTCTGTAGGATTAAATAAAGGAAAACCAAAAAGGTTTATGCTTGGCTTTAATAAGAGATGTTAGATATTCATTCCCATTTGTTCTTTTGATTAAGGAATTATGCTGACACAAGCACTTCACCCATGAAATAAGAAGAAAGGGATGTGCATGTAGCTTGGCAAGTAGAGCAAAAGGAGGAGGTGGGGTTGGAGTTCCCAACTTCCCAGCTGATTGACTGATGTGCTCTGTGACACAAAGTACCTTTGCTCTCCTGTGTCCCCATCAATAAGAAGGTGAAGTTAACTGATTTAATAGAGGGTTCTGTAGGTTATTTCTGAGATGCTTTGAGAACTGTGAATGACAAGAGTTACATGTACATAGGTACAGCTGTAGAAATAAATGTAGGCATGCACCTTAGCCTGGTGCAGTTCCAGAGCACAGCATTGCTGCCACTGTGGAAAGGACTGGAAGAAGCCCTTTGGGAGCTATGATTCTATGATTCTAAGTCTTTTTGGACATCTACTATATGTTACTTTGGCTTGGCAGCAAATGTGGGGTGAATCTCAGCTTAATGCATCAAACTTCTGGAGGTAAGAGGGAGAAGTGTGGGGAGGAGGGACATTTGTTGAGGGGTTTTAAGTCCTTTTGGGCTCTTACCCTGTCATTAGGGCCAAAATGCATTCTTTCTGCTAGAGTCCTACCTATTTCCTCATTTTAGAAAGAAAGGTTCTCAATAGCCAAGGATTACATCCTGAGGGGAAATAAAAGGCTTTTTCAAGCACGCTCTTCCTTGAAGACAGCATAGTGGGTATATGGATGGCCGGTCAGCTTCAGGATGGCACTTCTTAGATGACTATAGCAGCTCTGCTCTGAACACTTGTTTCTCTCCCTGCTCATCAATTCCATTTGCAAATCACTCAATTTTTAAACCATTTAATGACTCTATCTTAAAAACTATTCAAGTTATAGTGATCTGCCAAAGATTGTACCACCCTGCTCTTCCACAGCACCAGAGGACCCATTCCCCTTGCTTTGTATCTTCTGTGTCTTTTTTCCTTTAATTTCTTTTTCCTTCTCTTCCCTCAGTTTTAGCTGTTGTTTGTGATGATGTTCAGATGGAGTAGAAAGCAAGAAGGAAAATAGTTCCCTTGATGTATTTTTCCTGCACAATTCAGTGAGAAGCCTATTTGTATGTGCCAGCAGGGAGGCAGGTGAGAGGTAACAGCATGAAGGGAAACCGAAGAAGCCATGAAGGTACAAGGGAGCAGTAGTTCTCTCACATAAGTAATGTTGTCAAAGCAATACCCAGGGAAAGGAAGACAGTGGGGAACCTAAGGCAAAGTTGGTCAGAGCCTGAAAATGGATTAAACATCAGTCTTCCCAAGCAGAGCATTCTCTCTGGTGGACTTGATGATCTTAAAGGTCTTTTCCAGCCTAGTCAATTCTGTCATTCTACTGTGGGTGGCCCATGGTGAGCTGCTGGCTACTGGGGGCAAACCTTTTGCTTCTCCACATTGAGCTAAGAGGCTTAGGTTTCTGGATCAAAAGACATTCAGGCCTATGAAGTATTTTGATTCATGTTTCTTCTTGAATGATTGGGATAGAGCCACAACCTGTCCTATGCCATTAGACCATGTGGCAAGGGAGTAGCTACAGTGCTGCAGCTGGAAGCTGTCATCTTACATAGCTAATATGGCTGCATCAGTATTAATGAACAGAACAGTAGAATAGAATAGTTGGGTTTGGAAGGTCCCCTCAAAGCTCATCCAGTCCAACCCCTGCAATGAGCAGGGACATCTTCAACCAGATCAGGATGCCCAGAACCACATCCAGCCTGGCCTGGAATGTCTTTAGGGATGGTTCATCCATCACCTGTCTGGGCAACCTGTGTCAGTGTTTTACCACCCTCACTGTGGTGAATGTGGCTGGTACTTCCAGAGTCATACTTGGACCCAGAGCACAGCTACGTGCAGCTAATCCCTATAGAATTAAACTCAGCTTCTAGATGATAGTCATATGGAAACTGCATGCTTGGGGTGGTATCTGCACATTGCTAACTCCCAAAGTGTGCCTGAGAATTGTCCAAACCAGGCCAGTGACGGAGTGATTTAGCAGCATTGATGATTGATTTCCAGCACCCAGAGTGCAACAGGTTGGCTGTCTCTAAAGGGTATGGAAAGGATAGGGAAGATGATGTTACTGTGGCATACAGACATAGGCAGTGAGGATGTACAGTGAGACACATTGATCTTGACAGTGCCACTGTGGTGGTTGGGGTTGACTTTACCCCACCTTCAGGAACTGAATGTTTTGAATGAGTTTTGCTTTTGGATGTTTGCTGTTTGCTTGAGCCTGAGGAGCTCAGTTGGCAAAGTGAACAGGGATGGATCCCAGGTTGTCTTCCATGAACTGCTGCAGTTTTCAGTCCTCTCTTTACAAGGGAAACAATATTTGGGGGACTTTATTCCATGAGGATGAGCCATAAAACAATTCTTAAAAGAGGCACTTTCCTGTTGACTGCACAAGGAATTGCACTTGCCAGTGCCATTATATGAATGTGATCCTGGTGCCAGCTTGCAGCAGTGCTGTAAGCAAACATACACTGTGCTTTATGTCTAAGTAATTAAAGTCTGGTTTAGGAATGAGTCATTTGTACATGGGAATGATTGACTGGTTTGGAATCAGAGACAGGCATTTCATACTGAGGTCTGCTGCCTCGGGAGTGCAACTTATAGTCCCTAAGATGATCTGGGGTTGCTTCTCTCTGAATCCAAGCATCTGTGACGTTAATGGTGCTGCATTTTATAATTGGTACTTGATGGTTTAAGTGGATAATCAGCTAAGACATAAATGCAGCTTACCAGGAAACAATTGAGAATTTAGGCTAATAAGGCTGATTAGACACTGTTTTATGCCAGGCTCATGCTAAGATAATTCTACCAAGCTGAAGTTGTGCAAATAATGCTGTAAGATGCAGTGGTCAGGTGTATCTCTTCATGTTTGACTGCCTGTCTTTGAGGAGACACAGTCTAAATGATAGTAAGCTCTTGCTAGTGAGAAACATTAAATGCTCCTCAAGTCAGCATTTTAGGCACTGGTTTGCTGAGATCTTTGCAACTTCTTTAATAAAGAGGCTTGAAAACTGTTAATGATGTTCCATAGCAGTCATTGTTTCAAGTACTTCCTTTCTGTGTTATCTAGGCTTAATATTATAGACTCAAACACGAAAGGAGGAGCATCTTGTCCAGCATTACATAAACCTGTTGGCAGTCATTTGGAGTACTTGTTTGCTGCTAAATCAGGTGTTAATGCTCTGCAGAGCAGGGACCCACATGCATTTTTCTGGTGCACAGGACTGAGAGCGCATGATTTCTTCTGGCTCTTAATTCAGGGCTCAAGCCACGTGGTCCACTCCTGCTGTTGGGGAAAGGTGAACAAATAAAGCTTTAAATTGCTTTTGTGACTACCAGACAGGAGGCTTCATGGGGACCAATTTAATCTCTGGCATTAAAGGTAACAGCAGAGGGAGGTGATGCAGCCTCATGTGTGGTAGGCATCATTGCTGGATATAGTTTCTCATGGTGTTATATGCAGAGACCACTCACTCTTGTGTCCCAAGGGCTCATTCCAGTCCTGTTTCCCATGCTGAGGGGATTGAGAGGGACTTTTCTCAAGGGTGCAGTGCTTCCCTGATACCAGGAAGCACTTCTATTGAGCAGATTGAGCTGTCAGCGTCTTGTGGTGTTCTGGGACTTGCGTAACCCAAATCGTTTGGATCTGTTGGTCAGATTCCTCTGTACTTCCTAGGCTTGTGCTCCACACACTGAGCAGCTGATGCTGTCTCCAGAAGTGCTGGCTAATCCCCCGAGTGCCTGTTTGGCTTGCCCTTGACAACTTCAATGTCACAGGCGCAGCAGCTGGAGCTGTGTGTTCAGGGTTGGGTGGGATGTGTTAGACATATGCTGTGTGTTCAGGGCTATTTAAAGGATTAATTTACATGAGCCACACAGCTGAACCGAAGGTGGTGATCCTCATTCTGTGCTCTTTTACTCCTCCATGCCTAAGTACAGCATTCGTTGTATTCCATGTTTATTTTCCCCCCTGAGATTCACTGTGGGTGGGATGGAATAATGGAACAGCCTCTGTGGCTGGTTAGAAGGGAAGGAATGAATTCATTTCCTCCAGGGAGGGAAATGCAGGCAAAACTTGCCTGTTGCAGGCTCTGGCTGAAGTCTCAGAATGAGCTGCAGTGTAGACTTCTCTTACCCAGGGAGGACATCAGGTTGGGGGGGGATAGGGGTTTTTGGGGCTATGAAGGTACAAGGGAAAGCAAATGACTGTTTAGGAAGTAGGCTACTGGTGAAAAGCCTGGTCTTTAAAGCAGTCTGGTGGAATGAATGCTTTTTGAAATAACCTTGCCAAATTTCTTCATCTGTTGTCTATATGTATTGGGCTATTCTTCTATCTCTTTACAACAGGCTTTCTTTTCTATAATGGTACTTCCCCCCTGTACAATGAGGGTCATTTCACAATGTCCCCTCTTTTGTCCAAGGATAGGAGATTTCACTTTTTCCTTTCTTTGAATTTAATAGGTACAATTTATGGTTCTTGAGATAAGATTTATTATTTAACAATACTTGTAGAAATACGGCAAAAGTCTGGATAACCATTGGCCCAGAGGAAGTTTTGTGTGGATGCCAAAGTAACTTGTGTGAAGAGATAGCTCTGGTCCCTTCAGAGTTTTGTCCCTGGGAACATGGCTGAGCTGGTTTGAGTATCTGGTAAAACTGGTGTCATCCTTAACCCATGAAAGACACTTCACATCCTTGGCTTACTTCCTAATAACATCACAGTACCATTTCCATCACGGTTAGAAGATCCTGAAGAGTTTGCAGCTATGTCAGTGGGTTGATATGACTGAGTCAGGAAGACTGAGATACTGATTTCTGCCCAGTTTTTGGGGTACCAACTGTACATCTACCTGCCCTCCTATCGAGCTGCTATTGCTGCTTGGGCTAGACATTACATTTCTAATAGACAAGTTTCTTTTCCCACCCCCCATCTTTCTGTAAAGTTTTATTTGGTTTTGCATGTGTTTATTCTTTTATCATGCATCCAACAAGATAAATCCATCTGAAGAGCAACTGCAAACTGACTGTTACTCAACCATGTCCTCACACAGCGCTTTTCCAAGGAGAACTGGAAAAATCCCACTGTGGCAGCCACAGCCCAGCTGTGCATCTGAAACCCCAGTGCATCCGTTATGCAATTTAAATAATGAAGTAGAGCCTCAAATGTTTCTATTGCAACCAAACAAACTGAACATTGCCCTGCTGCTGTTAAGTGGTGTAAACCACCAGGAAATGTCATATTTCATGGTGCAGTTTAAAACCCAACAGCCCTGTATCAGCATGGCTGTCACATTTATATTGTGACAGTGGTTTATGATGGCCACAGTTTTTATTGATGACCTTTACTACCCATATAAAATATGCTTTCTTCTAACAACTGTATTGTCAAACTGACATTACACACAACCCTCTTCCTACTCCCCATTTAAAGCAGCTTTTCACAGTGTATTGATTCAGGCATTTCACCTGCTTAGGTATTGAAAAGCAAACCAACCAAACCAAAACCAACAACAATCCCCTCTATTAGTGCTAGGTTGAAACTGTAAGATGAAAGATGTCAGGTTGGACAGGGACTTAAGCAGCCTGGTCTGGTGTGAGGTGTCCCTGTCCATGGCAGGGGATTGGAACTGGATGATCTTAAGGTCCTTTCCAACCCAAACCATTCTATGATTCATTTCTTATAGCTCCCCTCACAAAGGGCATGTAGCACTTAGCTTCATGGAAGGAACTGTCAAATCCAGATGCTTACATAGCAAGAACTAACCCAGTTCCCTCTAATGACCACAGAGGCTGTTTTGTGAGGTTTGGGAATGATCTCAGCTTTGGTAATGAACTGAAGACAAATCACTTGAACAATCTGGGCCTTTGCCTTGTTTTTTAAGAGGAAATAAGCAAAGCTGATGTTAAATAGCCATTTCCAATATGGGTAGCCAAAGACAGTGTTAAAGGAGGGAAGTTTTGTTAAGCACAGAGAAGCCAAATATCACAACAGTCAATAGGATAGCTTTTTCTGGATGATTTTGGCACTTAGTTCTAGCAAGTTGGGAATACCATGTGAACAGTGTTCCTATGGAAAATAGTAGTATTCTGCTTGCTGCAGCCTGGCAGGAATGGGGAGATCTACAAGCTGGTTGAAGTGGAAACTGAAGAAGATTGTTTGGATTGGGTTGCTGCGTGAGGAAGGCTTTTTCTGAATGCTGGGCTATGTAATCCTCCATATTAAAACAGCCCCATTATTCAGGATGTGTCTAAGCCAGTAGATTTTGAGGAAGAATCCTCCAAGACTGAATTGGTTTAGGGATGTCAGCTGGAAGTGCATTGCATTTTGGAATGGGAAGTTAGTTGGGTGTTTTCTGGTAGGAAACCCAAATTAGTTGGGGAGATAAATTATAAATGCCAGGTACCTTCATGGATCTGGAAACCTATTGAATTTCCAGTTAGAATTTGGTCTCAGTTGGGATAAGAAACAGAGCAGGTTGGATAATCTTTCTAGTAAATGGATGAGCAGTTTCCTAGGAGGAAAGAAGTGACTAGGTTTTACCTATAGAAGTACATGGTGTTTTTCAAGGTCTCTTCCTAGACCTTTACAAGCAAAGCGTTAACAATGAGGGATGGATCTTCAGAGCATCTTCTTCATATCATCTAGTAAGAAGTAGTGTGCCTCTGAGTACATGCCTGGCCCTTACTGTATCATTGCCTGCACACATGCAGCAGTTCTGTTTGTTTCCAGTTGTGTTGAAATTACTGCACTTGGCCATGTTTAATCCATAGGGCAGGTCTTACACAGTTGATCTGGGCATTTACAGCTGCCAAATTCCTTCTGGATATGAGCTGGTCCTCTCTGATCAGGGCTGTTCAGTGTCCAGAAATTCCAAACAAAGTTGAATCTTTCTGGTCCTTGTCTGTGCAACTGCTTAAGCAGTATATAAAGGATGTAGAGAGGGAAAAAGAGTAGCCCTGTCAAGGTCATCTCTTGTGATAGGCTTTGATTTCAAAGCAAGACTGGTAATCCTGAAGCTTCTGAGTATTGCAAGGCATTGCCCAGTCACCTTGGCTGCATGCTCCATCCTGTTGCTTGTCTGTGTATGAAGGTCATAAATATGATCATGTAGTTCACAAATAGGATCATGTTCTCCCTTTCTGACTTCAGTGTAAGCTTGGTGTGGGTTCACTTGGCAAGCTGAAGATAAAAGCAGATGTGGAAAGTGGAATGACAAATAAATGTTCTTACCTGTTTTGTCTGAATAGTGTTTACTGACCTTTTCTTGCTTTAATGATCTGTCTTCCACCTCTTATTCCACAAAGCTGTTCTTATCTGCTGGTACTCCTGACTAGTGAGCATTATCCTGGACACTTGGATAACAAAGAATTGTTTATTTGCCCCATAGGCAGCTGCAGTGTTGTAGTACAGCTTTGGGGATGAGAGGAGCATGTGATGGACACTAATTGGAAGGCTTAGACAAGCAAGAGGTACCTGCCTTGAATTATAACCTTGAGCTGTGCTCCACACAAGATCTGTAAGATCAAGGCAGAAGCCCTCACTGAGAGCTAGGATAGATAAGCTGCAGAGAAGTCTGTTGACAGTCCTTGAAATGCTTCAATCAAGGATGAGTGGTAGACGTGCTTCCCGACTGCATCTGCCTGTGGAAGGAATGTTGTCGTGCTGTTGGGGAATTCTAAGCTGTGTGGTGTTAGTTCTGCATTGTAAATCCTTGTAAGTTTAAGAGAGAGCTAATCCTCAAGACTCGAGCGGGGTGATTTGTCATATATGATGCTGTGCAGAGGCTGCTTTGTAGATGGTTCGGTAGATAACTGTGGACTTCACAAGCATAAATTGATGTGCAGAAAAGAAAACCAGACCTCAGAAGTGCAGAGCATGGAAACAGTTATGTCACTATGAGTTGTAAAAAGAAGCTTAGTGATAAAATGTGTTAAATTCTTTTCCATTTTGGAGCCAAGCTTTGATTTTAGAAGGACGTTCGTCACAGCAGTGACTGTCACATGAGGGGAGATGGTGAGGAGGCAACAGCCTGATGGAAAATCACCTTGTCATTCTCATATGATGGCATCATCTGAGAGAGGGGAACTAGAAGAAATGCCACTTTGCACGTCACAAGATGCATCCTTGTTGTAAGGACTAATGCAGTGATGTTTGCCACTTCCCTTTGCAGTGCTGCCTGGCAGCCAAGCTGCTCTCAGGAGCAGTACCTTAGCTTGCAACAAAGGAAGGGTTGCTGGATCTTGGTCACTTTTGATGGTTTCACCAGTGGATACTATTTCAGTGTCTACTGTATTGAGCCCCTGTATTTTCTGTGTGTCCCCTTGAAAGGAGTTATTGCCCCAGTCCTTCTTTTTCCTTGTAGATGCACAGCAGCCTGTGATGAAACATAGATTTAGACTATTGTTCTGTGCCAAAAATCTGTTCAGTGTTTTCATAATGCAACCAGAGTGATTTTAGGCATGTGTTTCTTTTCTTGAACCTGCTTACAAGTCACGGTCATGGCTTAAAGAGCACATTGCTCAGTGTACTGCTTGGCCATCTCTGTGATATCCCTTTTCCATGTGGTGTTTTGCATCTGAAGATGGAAAGGTTTTAGCCTTGGTCTTTCACAGAGGTACCTACTTTGTAAATGAAGTATAAGGCTCGATGTAAGGGAGGAGTTTGTTTGGCTTCTTGCTCTGTGAGCATAGGAGCCCAGGGAGAGAGAAGTGGTATCAAACTGGAGTGCGATTCAGGTGCAGAATGACGGTGCAGGAATCTTCAAAGACAAAGGGCATAGAAATACAAGAAGCCCAGTTGTTAGCATAAGCAGGCTTTTAGCATGGGGTATTTATTCCCTTACAGGGAACATGTTTTGGGGCATGTAGGGAAAATGGTATTTGTTTTTAATAACTTACGCATGACAGGTTTTCTAATGCAGTATCTGAAATGCAGGTCTTGCTTTCATGGAAGTGCCAGGATTAGAGGCTCACGTGTTCCTGTACAACAAAAGGCCCTTCATTGCTATGTGTGTCTCACCTCAGTATGAAATACTGACCTCAAGCCTTGCTTGTGTATCCTGGCAGCACAGTAGCTGTTGTTGTAGCTGCACGAGTAACAAAGGAAGCCTTTTACCATCTGTCATGTCATACTTGGAGTTTTCAAGATGCAAGCACTGCCCTCCTGGTGTGATTGACTTAAAGTCATGATTGACATTAATAGCTGTTCTTAAAAGTCAAAAAACCAAGTGCAGTTTCTGACAAGGGGGCAAGTTTGACTGATACTAAACCCATTCCAATAATCCAGTTGAGTCCAGGAGTCTTGGTGCAGTGACATTTATGACAGCTCTGTTTCAGCACTCACAACCGCATCCTGGCTGTGGTGGGCTTGCTCTGATGCTTTGCATTTAATGCTGTGTTTTGGGGGTTGAAGAAGGAAGGAGAAGGGAAGAAGCTCCTGTAGAGGTAGTGAGCACCCTTTCTAGACAGTTGTCCTTATACAGAGGTGGGGAGCATAAATGAAGCGTAGCTCTTAATGCATTGCTTTACCTAAGTTTGTGTTTTGTAGATGGATATACCTCCCTTTTTTAAGCTGTGGCATGCTGGCAGGGGGATGTACAGGGACCTGAGATGTTTCTGCATTGAAAGATGCTCTGCAATGGCACTAAATCTCCTAAGTGTTGCAACAGGCTCATTACATGCTTGAGAAAAGCAGACTTTTCAATGAGCTTTACTTTTGCCATTCGTGCCTGGTGGCTTTTTGGTTAATATACAGTAAGTAGTTATGGGAGATACAGCCAAAAAGTTTGCATTCAACTTTGAAGCCAAGTTAGCGAAAAATGCTTTAGCCCAAAAGAGGGGAAATTTGGTACACTTGGATGACTGAAGTTGGCAGAAGTAAATATTGCAGTGGCTTTAGTTGCATTGATTACAAGGAGAAGGGGCGGTTGAGAATGAAATCTAAAGGACAACAGCTGTGGCCTGAAAAATCAATATATTAGAATAGGTTGTGTAAAACCACTGCTGTAGTTGCAAAGCCTGTTCTTGCTGAGGGCGTTTTTAGAAGCAGGTATTGCACTTGAGACCTTTGCTCTTCTGTTCAGTAGTTTTTCTCCTGTGTATTTCCCATAATTTATCAGCAAACCAAAGGAAATATTGAAGCTGTGGGTTTTTTTGCTGTGAAATTCTAGACTTTTCAGTATGCAAAAAGCAGGACAATCTCAGGGCTAAATGGCTTACAAATATGTAAGTTTATGGAATAGTTTGTGGAAACAGCAAGACGTGAAAGGCATGAATTCTTATGGGACTATACAGCAATGTGTTATGTGAGTAGAATCACAGAATCCCAGACTGGTTTGGGTTGGAAAGGACCTTAAGATCATCCAGTTCCAACCCTGCGCCATGGGCAGGGACTCCTCACCTTAGACCATGTCCCCCAAACCCTGTGCAACCTGGCCTTGAACACAGCCAGGGATGGGGCAGCCACAGCTTCTCTGGGCATCCTGTGCCAGCGCCTCACCATTATGGTCATAAATACTAAAAAGGTGAAAAAGGACATCATTTTGATCAAAGTTGGTTTTACAGCTGTGGGGTGTGGTGTACAAGACTTGTGCAACCATAACTACAAGCAAACCAGTTCAGTTACTAGTTGAAGGTTTCCTGTTCAAGAACACACTAATGCCACTATGAGTAGACTTATGGTGGCAATACTGTGATCATGGAGCTGACAGTCTGCACATACCTGGGTATCATTGAGCTACTTCTATATGTTCTACAGCAGAGAGCAACATAAAATAAGTTTCCTGTCAGGAGGCTTAAATTTCCTTGAGAGTGTCTCACCTCCATTGGAAAATATCAAGGGGGGTCTGCAAAGGGGGAAAGATTGAAAATCACTAGACTACACAGTTGTGTCTGTATGTTTATATAACAAGGAGCTAATCTAACCTCAGATACAAGCTCTCAGGGTGGCTTATTTTAACAGCTGGCTTCATGTATATATGGGAAAAGAAAATGCTTGTCTTCTGGTTTCTTCAGATGAACAACATCTAAGTGTTGGATACTGACTTGTGGGGCAAAAACCCATCCCTCATGAGAGCTCTCCTATATGACTCATCTCTTTTGAACTACTATAGCAAACAGAGAATGCTTTTGTGGTCAGCTGTCAGCTAACAAGGCTTTTAAATCAGTTATTTAGATATTAAACACCACCTTGGCACAACTGTTACCTTCTAGCAATGACTTCCTAAGTAGATTGCACTCCAGAGAGAAATGGAAATGTCTGTCTGCTGTTAGTGTGATTTATGCTTCAAATGTTGTGTATAACTTCAATAACAGTATTTGCACACTCAGTTCTGATTCTTTGCAAGCGAATCATTTTAGCCTTTAAGTTACTTTTGCTTAAGTGATGTGATGTGGTTAACATAGACCAAGTGTTAATGGATGGAGCTAGTTCTACAGAAGGGATACTTTCTCAGGCAGATGCTATGCAACTGAGGTGAGTTTCATGCATAAATCTATGTTTGGATGTTAAATGCTTTTTTTTGTCTCGAGTTTGAGGTGATCACATGTATAAATGTAGACTGTTTCCTTAAGTGAATGTTTGGTTCTAAACTGTGAGACAAGAAACTACTAATAGGCTAGATTTCTTAGGAGATAGCAGTGTGCTGAATAACCTGTTGGTTTGCCTTAGTCTCAATGCATTGAAAGACCTGTTGTCATTCTTCAGCACATGCATATCTTAGGGTAGTTGTTTTCATTGGCTTATTTTACGTTCATGTTTGAGTCTGACTGAAGAGTGCTTGTGAGCTTTGGCTTTTCTCAGGGCCCTTTCAAAGAAGCAGGTTACTATAGTGTTGAGGAAGACCTATAGACTCTGTACTTCACATGTATGAAGAACTCGGAGTAACAGAAGGATTTTTGCATGTTACTCTACGTCTTCATTCAACTGCCTTCTGCTAGAGAAAGAGCTTGTGATGAGAGAGAGGACTTGGATCTCTTTGTTAATCAGTCATGTAGTTATGTCATGTTGCTCAATCAAGATCTTTTCCTTAGCCCTGTTCAGCATGAGAGAAGTATGGCCTGCAGCTTGTCTGCAACATGTGAGGGTGCTGAGGCACTGGCACAGATTGCCCAAAGAGGTGGTAAATACTCCATCCCTGACAGTGTTCAAGGCCAGGTTGGACAGACCCTTGGATGATGTGATCTAGTGTGAGGTGTAATATAGAATCGTATGAATTGTGGTTGGAAAGGATCTCTGGAGGTCACCTAGCCTAGTCTCCAGTTCAAAGGGGGCTACTGCCATCAGCAGAGCAGGTTAACGGCAGCTTTTCCTTGGTGAGTCTTGGAAACCTCAGAAGGGGGAGATTCTGCAGCTTCTCTGAGCAAAGTGGCCCTCTAATGAGATGATGGAGTTAGTCTTTTGGATGGTAACACCTACATTGTAAGTCAGAATGCTTTCTAGGTGTGCTGAAGGACATGTAAAAGTGGAAATTCCATGCTTTAATCACTTTAAAACACAACAGAGGAATTTGAGAATCAATGACACAGACACAACAGCAAGCCCGCATAGCTCTTTGGAAAAGAGCAGCATTTCTTGTCCTCGTTGTGCTGATCATGTAATGGGGAATCTGAAGCAGCAATCTACACAAACTGGAGCTTAGGTAATGTTTTATCAGCACAACAGTTATGGATTTGTGGTTAACAGTGTATTGACTGTGGATTTTAGCTCAGTTGGCAGTTTTCTCCTTTAATCTGTTTGTAATCCCTTTTTGCAGGCTTATAAAATAGGCTTTCTCAAAATAAGTAAACTGCAGAGGGGATCGTGTTGTGTTATGCCAAAGTGAGCATCTCTCATGGTTAATTTGATGCCCTTTCTTCATGTTAGGACTATGAACACAGTTTGATAAATAATGTAGTTATTACATTAAAGAAAAAGGGCAAGAACAGAGTCAAGAGTAGGTCAAGCTGGCCTGAGCTAGGTACCACGGTGTTGGTTTGAAAACACATGAACAAGTTGGAACAAACCCAGCAAAACCTGTACTGGGGCATGGATGCAGTCAGTGGGGTTGCTTTCATGGGTAATTCCTGATATCTGCTAGGAATAAGATGAACTACACTGAAATAACAGTGAGGGAGACCGTTTGAGGTATACTCTTGGCTTTGCTGTGTGTAGAAGGTCATCAAGATTCTTTCAAACTGTTTTCCACTGGGAACTGCAAGCCAGTTTATTTGTGGCTTAAAGCAGTTGCTCGTTCTTGAAATTCAGTTGTAACTGTTTGATGATGGAATACACATGGAAATGTGCAATATTCATTACCTCAATTCAGCAAGATGTGCCCAAGACACATGTACCTGAGGTCAGGTCTTGCTTTCTGCACCACTTCCCTTTTGAGCCATGCAGGTCTGCTTATCCAGAGATGCATGTCTTTCTGTAGTAGAATTTGCAGGTTGCTGTGAGCATGAAGCAGTTCAAAATGTGTTCTCACATTTTAATAGAGGAGAGTTCCTGCCCTTCCAGGGCTGGTTGGTAATACAGTTACTGTGTAGAAGTGGATAAAAGACAAATGAAGTGCTGTCACGTTTGTGACGGGTGATATGGAGGAATAAAACATTTCCAGGGCTTTCATTTGTGCTGCACAGTGTGAAATGGATGAGGAATGGCTCCTTTGTTCAGTCAAGACTTTTGTTATGAGGTGGATAGGTCACCAAGGTTGGCTTAGAGTGAAATCAGGAGGGGGATATTGCTGAATCCTCATTGCTAGCCAAAAGCAGGACTAAGCGAACAGTAGTTCATTCCCAACAGAGAAACACGTAATGGCACAGAACACACAAGCTTTCTGTTTTATGAGAAAACCCAGGTAGAGGACTTTGTTCTCATTGTGATTAGGCATCATACTTGATTGCATGTAGTAATAAATATTTAAGGCCTCAAAGCTGTATTGGTGTCATTAGCTGAGGCCCTCCCTTGCAATCCATGCCAGCTCTGTACTACGTATGTCCCTTTATTGCATTGAAAAGTAATGCCTGAGAAGTCTGTTTCTATCCAGATCTCTCTCCCCTCCCTCTAATGGGTTAAACATGTTCTGTCTTCCGAAGATGAATCAATACAAATGGCTGAAACTCCTTCAAATGTACATCATGCTTTTTTTCAGTTCAAGGGTTTTTTTGATGATAACACTTAAGTTCTATTGTGTAGTTAAGAATCCTAACCTTCCCCTAAGGTAGGTAGGTGAGATTCCCTTCATTTACAGCTAGCTAAACTGCAGCAAAGAGATAAAGTAGCTTGTCAAAAGCAACACAGCATCACTGACAGAGCAGAGGCTGGGACTTACAAGTTTCTAGTGTTCACTGGAGTGCATCTTTGAGCTGCTGTGTTCGGACATCATAATATGCACATGTCCTTTGCATGTAGTCACACAGGTGAATGAGAACAGTGTATTCTGTATTTGTTGCCTGTTTTCTTATGCCAGTCACATTGTTGTGCATTTAACCAGCCCCAGTTGCTGGTATTTTTGTTAGCCCCTTGTGTATTTTGGCAGGTTTTCCGAGTTCTGTAGCACTGATACACTGGGAATGTCATAAATTGCTAACAAAAGGGCAAGAGTCAACCTCAATAAATCCCTTCATGAGGTCTTTCCTTCACCAGATATATGGTGCACAGAGATCTGTATCAAAGACTAGTGGATTGCTTGGTACCATAAATCAAAGCTGTGATGGAATGAGTGATGAAATTCTCTGAAGGGTTGAAATAGTAATCTAATTTGCCTGGTAGGGCCCCTCTTAAATATGTTTGTTTACCCCATTCCAGACTATCTCGATTGATCATTGTTCACTGCTTTGTTTCCTCTTCTCTTTTACTACTTAAAAGTTACATTGTTTGTTTTCTGAAAACAAGGCAAATAACAGTTTGTGCATAAAGAGCTGTGTGGAGCATCCCTCTCTGTTCAGAAAAAGATGGAAAGAAATCTGAAGGACTGAGTGTTTAAAACGTGACAAAGGACAAATACTGTGGATATATGTAAGCACATAAACGCATGTGCAGATGTAAGTAAAGTCACAAGCCCATGCATGCTTCTCTGTAGTCACTCCAGCTGCTCTACATTCATTGTATTCGCAGTTGTTTATGAACATACTGATTTGTCCTTGTCTGAGCAGCAGATAGGAGGTGATCCTGCCCCTCTGCTCTGCTCTCCTGAGACCCCACTTGCAGCCCTGTGTGCAGCTCTGGTGTCCTCAGCATGAGAAGGACATGGAGCTGTTGGAGCAAGTCCAGAGGAGGCCACGAGGATGCTCAGGGGCTGCAGCACCTCCTGTATGGAGACAGACTGAGAACATTGGGGCTGTTCAGCCTGGAGAAGAGAAGCTGTGTGGAGACCTCAGAGCAGCTTCCAGTGTCTGAAGGGGCTACAAGGATGCTGGAGAGGGGCTCTTCATCAGGGACTGTAGTGATAGGACAAGGGGTGATGGGTTCAAAGTGAAACAGGGGAAGTTCAGGTTAGATCTAAGACAGAAGTTCTGCCCTGTGAGGGTGCTGAGGCGCTGGCACAGGGTGCCCAGAGAAGCTGTGGCTGCCCCATCCCTGGCAGTGTTCAAGGCCAGGTTGGACACAGGGGCTTGGAGCAACCTGGTCTGGTGTGAGGTGTCCCTGCCCATGGCAGGGGTTGGAACTGGGTGGTCTTAAGGTCTTTTCCAACCCAAACCAGTCTGGGATTCTGTGTACAACAAGACTTAGGTTTTTTTTCTTGTGTCAGAAGGGGAAAAAAATGGTGTGAGATGAGGTTGACATTGCATAAGATCCATAAAGAAAGAGATGCTTGTTCTAGGTGTTGCATGCTGGCAAAAAGGTCTTCCTAGCTTGTAGGATTTCCAGGCTCTCTGAGCTGGAGCTGCAAGGATTAAGTCCCTACAGTGCTCTGATGGGAGAAGGGGGGAGGCAGACATCCTAGACACTGGTAAACATGCTAGAAGGCCTTGATCTATAATTATTAGTGCTGCATGGAGTTTGTTATATGGAAAACATCCAGCTGTATGTTCTGTTGGACAGCAGCTCAAAGACTCTTCATGTTTAGGAGAAGACTATTAAAAGTTGTGTATTGTCCGCAGGGACAGGTACCTTGAAGCCTTGATATAATGCATTATGTCTGGCCAGTGAAGACAGAACCATTAGAGAGATATGATGTGTGATGTAACTTTGCTTCCTGCACTAAAGATTGGGCATGGACCATTGCTGTTGGTCTAGACAGCTCGTGACTGACACTGGTTGAACTCTGCTGTCTAGCCAAGCTGTGCATGGCATGGCAGAAGGTGAAGCTTTCTGTCTCCCACCTCTTCAAGACTGCACATGTTTTCACAGAGCCAAGAACAGGATAAATCTTAGAGGGATGTAAGTGAAATTCTTCTGCCTCTCTCCCCTCTGATGACATGGTCAAAGTCACAGCTTAATCATCTCCTAGCTGTGTGATGTGAGAATGATTCAACACTACAAATTAAAACGTTCATCCTTTGGTGTACCTCTTGTGACATCTGCTGCCCATCTGACACTGTATTCTGTGCCTTGTACAGTGGAATTCTGATCACATACACATACTAAATCCCTTTTCACTAGGCCACCTCTGGAGTGGGAGATGGAGACTTTAAAGCTCATGTCAGGGTTTCATACGAGTGAATCCATTGGAAATGGGGAGAGGATGTCTGCAGGTTGGCACAGGGTCGTTTCTCAGTGAAGAATTAACACTTGGTCATGATCTTCCAAGATTACTTCAGGGTTTTTTTCAGCCTATGCCTGATTTTTGCACCTTCTCTAAAAGATGCCAGCCCTCGATATCACCCCTGTTTGTCTGCTGGGTCCTGCCTCTAAGGTAAGTCTGCCATCTATTGAATCCGCAGTCCAAGTCCTGACCAGTTCCAGCCCTGCTTTGTTTAGGAGACCTGACAACACTGGAGCCCTCTCTGACATGCCCACAGGCTAAATCACCTTCCAAGCAGTCATCAGTGTCAGAAGGCAGCAGCTGAGCAAGAGCTTGTACCTTACTGCACTGATTCCTTTTATGCTGCAGATGTATCTTTCCAGAGTTCAGTTGTCAGATGCATTTTTCCAGGGCTTGTCAACTGGAGTAGGATGCAGCTGCCTTCCATCAAAGAGAATTTCAGGCACTTGATGATAATAGGAAGAAAGAAACAGGAAGAACTTTCAGAAAACACCAAATTGGAACATGATTGAGGAGCAAAAAGAAAACCTTCCATTCAGCTAATTGATTCCTTGCAGCAGTTTTCTCTCTGCTTTCATTTCTATGCAAGAATACTATCTGGTGTCGTAAGATTCATCCCCCGCACAGTAGTAGCAGAAGCTTTTAAAAGCACTGGCAGTATGCACTTTCCAGCTGCCTCCTCCCTAGACACCACTTCACCTTAATAGTTTGATAAGGTGGATATCCCATAAGCACAACACTTGCCATTTATGCTTTTGTGTTTCAAGGTGTGTTTTGTGATTAAAACCCTGCTCCAGTGCCTGTGGAGATGCTCTGTTGAATGGACTTTAAATAGGACTCCCTCCCTCCAAGAAGAAAAACTGCCACAACCCAAGCTTATTTGAACCCATGTGGCTCAGTGATCATTCCTGGATTCCAGCACAGTGGAACTATAGCATTTTACCTATGCAGAGTTGAAAGGCCTTGGACACCATTCCTGAAGCGTTCTGGTTTAGCTTCTAGGGGAGTTCTCTTACATAGATAAGAAGAGCACATGCAGATGGTGAGGCAGCTGAGCAGTATCACTACTAACCTAGCACCTTTTCAGGCATTCCCTCTCCATGCACTGAGCAAGCATACCTGTCTTAGAAGACCTCATGTCTTTTGGGCTTCACTGTAAGGCATTCCTTCTTTAGCAGTTTTCCTTGGGATATCTCCTGTCTGTAATTATTTTCTATGGTATCATCTCTTTCAACCAAGCTCCTAAATATCACGTGCTGCAGAATGAAGCTAAGCATTGATGGTATCTAAGTTT
The DNA here is from genome assembly GCF_012275295.1 of Melopsittacus undulatus. NCBI lineage: Eukaryota > Metazoa > Chordata > Aves > Psittaciformes > Psittaculidae > Melopsittacus > Melopsittacus undulatus. The sequence continues at coordinate 150,833,790 of NC_047527.1, forward strand.
AAATTGTAGATCCCCAGCATATAAAGGGTTCTCATTTTATGTTGCTTGTAATGAAAAATGCATGCAGCTAAGCCAAATGATAAGGTAAATCACAGCCCCAGTTCTCCCTCTTTGCTCTCCCAGGAATTGATGTAAGTTATTGTGAGCGCTGAATCCCAAAGTGTGAGCTATTTCCCTTCAATGATAAAGAAGCAAAGCTGCTTACTTTCCCTTTGGATTTAGAAAGGATAATGCTTTCCTATTCAGGCACCATAAATGAGATAAGGCATCACCATCAGAAGGCAACGGAAAAAGGAAGGAACAAAGGTTAATCTTGCACTAGGTTGGCGTTGCCTGGGTATTAGGAATCTACTGTCCCCTGCTTGCTTTCTACAGCATGAAGAGCAGAGACCTCATCTTGTTCTGCATGAAGTAGTTGTGCCACTTACCCTGAAGCTGTATGAGCAGTGAATTCCTAAGAGAGCTTGAACTGCTCAGCCACTGTAATGTGCCGTATAAAAGATGGAAATGTCTTCATTTCTGCTAAGAAGATATATTGAATGTGCACAGCAATGAGAACAAAAGGGTTTGAAGTGGATGAAGCAAACAATATGTTTTGCCACAAATAGTGTCAGCATATATAGGGTGAATATGTTGCTCAAGAAGGTGTGTTGAAGCACATGGGTGTTCATGTGTGGATACGTATACTTGTGTGTTCTGTTAGTGTTCTTGTCACTCCTGCACAGTGGTCCCATATGAGACTTTTCAGCACTTGTGCAATAACCTTGATCTGAACTGCATCTTGTGAATGTAGGACTGATAGGAAATGGCATCAAAACTGAGACATGCTTTTCTTCCTTGCAAAATCTCCCTTTTCTCTGCTTACCAGTCACCCTTGTGGCTTCTCATGCAGACGTTGATAAACTTGCCCCCAGTTGGCGAGGACCAAGAGAATGATGATGGACCAAGAGTTCATTGTGTGCTGTGGATGGCAGCATCTGCATCTGGTCCATGGCTTGATTGCACCATCTAAGGGAGATCTGATTTCCCCATACACCTTGGGGAAAAATCTGGGAAGTAGTTGTGCATTTACAAAAACAAATCTCTGCACTCTATGTGTGAAGTATTAGCTAGGAAAAGCAACTAACTAGATACTGTATGTGTTTTATTCCCCTTGGAGCATCATTTGTTTATGCTGGACAAAGAATTTACATAACTTTAATAGGACTTTGTATTAGTTTGTGACAAATAACAAAATGCCAATATATTCATCATTCCAAATGGTTACAGCTGTCTGCTTTGCAAATGATTGATAAAATGCTCTGATTCAGACTTGTACATTTTAGCCCTTACCACAACCACCAAGTCTGAGGCACAGCATCCTTACCAGTTTCTCATCAGGGATAAGTAATTGGCCAGTTAAATCACAGACTATGGTATCTCATAGAGTGACATAAAGTCAGTAATATCTAGCTCTGAACAATTCGAATCTTGATGTAGAATAAATTAAGCTCTGGCCTTTTCAATTGCCTTTGTATGGAGTCTTCTGCTTTGAATAATGAAAAACCTGAGTTTGTCAGTCAAATAGGGGTTCAGATCTCTCTTTTGTCACAGATGTGTTGCCAGACTGTGCTCCACCTCTACTTGTGTTACTGAGAAGGCATTACCAGCTTGGTTATTAAAATCATGTCTGCCTTCTTTATGGCTGCATCCTGACATCTCGAGAGCAGGAAGAGTTTTGTCAGCACAAGGCCTGCATGACTTGATTTTGGAGCTTTCACAGTTACCTTCCCCCAGTAGTTCTGGCTTCTCAGGGTAATACTGGAATATTAGTGTTCCAGTAGTGTCTAGAGGGTTTGAGCTGTACCAGTGCCCCATTGTGTTGTAGTTGCTGTATAAACCCATAGTGGGGAGAAGTCCCAGTTCTGCAGAGACTCTGATATAAAAGGCAAGATGATGAGTAGCAAAAAGGAAATGGTATCTCTCTTTTTCAGATGGGGTGTCACTGTTCACATGGGGTAACAGAACAGTAATGCTGTTTTCAGTAGTGTGGAGATATAAAGCAGTTGGCCCAATGTCCTAAAGAAGATCCCTGTCAGAGTAGGGAGTGAGTGGAGGTTTCTTGAGTCCCAGTGCACTACTTGGATAAAAAACTAATCCCCTTTTGATTCCTAAACAGAATTCAAGCACACCTCTGGTAGGCTGGAAGCTGAGTAACATTCTTTTGGTAGATGAGAAGAAGCTATGCTGAGTGGTTAAGGGGCAAAATGTCAACAGGGATCATAAAAGTAAGTTAGTTTTTCTTTTGTCCCTGTTAATAACTTATAGATACCTTAGCAATGCCACTAAAAATGTAAGAGCTGCTTCTATTTGGACATGGAGCACCACCTCATACTTGGAATAGCTCTTTTTAGCACTCAAGGGTAGCCTGGCTGCTTGGACTGGTAGGAATGCAACAGGTGAAGTGTGTGTTGGAGCGCAGAGTAACCAAAGTTGTGTATTGGTGCTTATGCTCCTGGGTCATGTTTGTGTGTTCCTGTGCTGGCTGAGGCTGTTCCTTAACTCAGGAATGAACATTTTTAGGGAAGTCCCTCCCTGAAATAGTCACTGAACTCAAATGTTGATGTTTAAATTGAGCCCAGGTGTTTTTCCACCCAGAGGCAGGGACTCCAGCAGGGGAGGTACAAAAGCACAGTGAAATCTCAAAGTTTCCTTAAAATATAGGATCATAAAATCATTTAGGTTGGAAAAGACCTTTAAGGTGATTGAATCCAACCATAAATAAAATCCCTTCATGACTCTGAAGAAGCCTCTCTGCTGATAAAACATGGCTTGTCTATTCCTCACCCATCCTCTGGGTGCAGGTCAGACAGCACATTGGGAGAAACAGCAGTAGGATCATGAAAAGGCCTGCCTTGGGTTACATTCTCCACTGAATCCATGGAGCCAAACCCAGCTTCCAGTAGTGAGGAATTTGGTCTGATGTCTTTTGGCAGATGCAGGGGAGGATGAGGAGGGCAGTGATGCTACTCCTGTGCTACAGGAGAGATTTCCTGATGACAAAAGCAAAATGTCAGCTTTGGTTGTGGTAGGGCCCTTCCCAGCCCAGCATGGAAACATGAGCTGTTGAGTGGTTCTTTTTGGCTCTCTGATGTTTTCATGTGCCTCATACACTCAGGAAGGAACAGACTTGGCCTTTAACACCACATTGGAAGAGGTTGATTGCTTTTTGGGAGGGGAAGTGCCCAGACACCATCAGGGGATAAGTAGTAAGCAGCTGGTGAGAGGTATTTGGAACAGAGAAGCATTTAGATATTAAGTTTTAGCTGTTGCACTGATGGTCTTCAGCCTGGTTGCCTTAATGGGGCAGTCTTGGCAGCACAGAGGAGTAGGAGCACCTACATCTGTTGGCTTCCCCAGCCCTCGCTTGGACACAGTGTCATTTGAGATGCTTGGACATCTGCTGCCTGATATTGCTCTTGTTGAGCACTTGCACTCATTTTCAAAGGGTTGCATATGGAATCAATGCAGAATTCCAGGTGTGAGGAAGCAGAAGCTGCAGGTGAACACCTTTACTTCTGCAGTGAGCAGTGAGCTGACTGACTTCCAGAGAGCTGTAGAGATATGGGTCTCATCTGTGATGCATGCTCAGCTTATGCAGGCTTTGAAAGCAAGATGCAAAAAGCACCTGCATTTAGTCTGGAGAGAGTTGACTGAGATTTATCAGAGCTTCTGTTAACTGCTGATGCCAAACAACACCCAGGGAGGCACTGGGAGCTGTGTCACTGGCGATAGATATTGGTGTTATTAATTTAATGCTCTTTAGATGGTTTAATTTGGAAATTCAGACATAATCAAATGTCAAACTCGTGGTCCAGATTCCTAAATTAAACATGAATGGCTTGGAAGCTTTTCCAGAACTGCTGGTTGTTGCATCAACCCCACAGTCACTCTTATTAGTTGTAGGAGCAACCGTTTTGTAACCAGCTAATTTGGCCTTTGCTACAGGAGCTGGAATAGCTGCCTTGAAGCATTCTGAGCCCATTTTCCATAAGAGCCTGTGTTTCCTAATAGCATCATCAAAGTCGTTTTGATGGATGCTGAGCAGGAGTGGTAGAAAAGTGGTATCTGAAAGGGGCCTACAGGGATGGTGGTGAAGGACTATTCATTAGGGACTGTAGTGATAGGACAAGGGGTAACAGATTCAAACAACAGAGGTTTAGATTGGATATAAGGAAGAAATTCTTTACTGTGAGGGTGGTGAGGCACTGGAATGGGTTGCCCAGGGAGGTTGTGAATGCTCCATCCCTGGCAGTGTTCAAGGCCAGGTTGGATGAAGCCTTGAGTGATATGATTTAGTGTGAGGTGTCCCTGCCCATTGGCAGGGGGGTTGGAACTAGATGATCTTAAGGTCCTTTCCAACCCTAACTATTCTATGATTCTATAAAAACCAACAAAAGGAAGGGTAATTCCCATTCTCATAATGGCATTCATTTGGGCTCCTGATCTTGGTAGTTGTCTGCTTAATGACTGTTTTCCTCCTTGATCCTCCCCAGGGTATTTCACATTTGTCTACTTTGATAGGAAATGAGTTGTGCAGCTTGAGCATCATCATTGCAGAAAAGCATCTACAGAGATCTAAATGTAAACAGGAGGATTTGTTTTCCTGGTTACAGTCATGCTGGGGGATTCCATTCTGCAAACACTGTGCTGTCTGTGGTTGCTTTGTTACAGCTTTGTGGGAAAGAGGAAGAGATTTAGACTGTAAATCTGGGTGGTTGTTAACAGATGAAGCTCTGGAGCAACTTTATTTGATCCATACTGGAATTTCTGGTGTAGTACTGAATCTATTGGTATGCTACAGCACTGCAGTCTGGTTCCTTGTTACCAGCAGGGCTTGCACGAGTTGCGCACTGCTGAAGAGCTTGTCCCTCTTCTGCATGGGAATGCTTCACAACTGAAATGAAGGTCATTTGGTTTCTATCCACTTCTGTCTGCCCTGGCACTTTGTGATGGCACTGAGGAGGGGCTGTGAGTCAGCAGCCATTCGGGATTAGAGTATAAAAATAAAAACCCAAAAACCAGAGGAGAAAGCTGCTTTAGGTTAGTATTTCTTACGTTAAGGGAGCCTGCTCAAGGGCACTATGGATATGCTGTGAAGTGGATGTACAGAAAGGGTAATTTGGTTTTGTTGCTGTTGTAATCTACTGGGCTTTTTCCCAAAACAAGAGTAGTTGGCCTAGTTCAGTACAACTGCCCTGATGACTAGGAGGAGACTGAGCCTTTAAATACAAGATCATAGAATTAACTAGGTTGGAAAAAACCCTTTAAGATCATCAAATCCAACTGTTCCAAGACGGAGCATCCTGAGCCAGTGTTAGATCTTATGGCCGAAGCCACAGCCAATCCAAGAGAAATCTAGAGGGTCTCAGATCACCTGTATGTACCTGCTGAAGGCTTTCTGTCTTGCCTACTTTTGATTGAAATGATATATATGTTTTAAGAGGATGAATGTTTTCCATGACTGGAAGGATTCCCACAAGTCTGGTCTCCTAACACATTGACACAAACCGACAGCCAGTTCCTTTCCTCTGTGTTTGCATCTCAGCAACGTGATTTTTATTGAGTGCCTCACTGTGTGGGTAGGATCTTCAAATGCCATAGTTAAACCCCTTGTCTCCTTTATGTCTTTTCAGGTTTGCAAGGCTGGGTGCCATCAGTGGTTGTGAATGATTATCATTCTTGCTGATTTTGCTTGCCATCAGGCTGTCAAGCTAGGAGATGACATGCAATCCTCATGTAAAAGTGGAAGGGAAAAGGTTCTTTGTGGGTTTTTCATCTTTCCTTGTGAAATAGGTAGAAAGATGAATGGAGATGAATGGCATCGCGAGTACAAAGAAGGGTTGTGTTTCAAGAGTATTTCATTAAGCCACTCTCTATGAATGAGTGAATTTGTTTTACTCAGAACATTTGGAATAATGATCTTTCATTTGAATATTTAGGGTTTTTAGGGAGCTCCTTCGACTCCATTTGGCTCTAATGGGGGTTGAGAGGGCTCAACTTATTAGAGGAAGAGTGCTCTAAAATTATTCCTTTATGCACAAGCCTTGCAATTTGGGATGTGACTGTCAGTGGGGTTGTATTCAGTAAAATGAGCTGGAATAATAGCCAGAGCAGAGGGATAAAATATATTCTACTAGTTCTCATACATATGTTGAAGATTGGCATGGGAAGCTGTATTTTGCCAGTGTCAGATGGTCTGCCAGCAAACTGAATGAGAGAAGAATTCACTGGCATGATGCTTGGGTATTGCAGACAGTACCTGGCTATGAAGGCCAGTCACTGTCTCAGCTCCATAAAGTTGTAAGATGTGGATGAATTTTGTTATTCAGATACTGTAAGACCTGGCTTGTGGTCATTGATGCTGTATGATCAGTAAGCTCTTATCTCCACCCAGGAAGTCTTAAAGCAGCCTTGCCATCTTGGTAGGACAGTGTTACTGGGCTGTTCTGGGTTAGAAGTTAGCATGGCCTCATGCTCTGGGTGTAAAGCAATCATGTAGCTCCAGCAAATCCTTTTCATAGCCAGATATTGCTGGGAAATCTCTTGTTCTCCTTCAGGAAGGAGATGTTTGGCAAAACAGGGGCCATGAGGATTGGATATAAGGATTCTTAAAGGCACCAGAACAATGTGAATAGCTTTACTGGCTCAGAGAACTGTTTGTAACTCCCATCCTGAAAGCAGCATGCATCAAAAGTGACAATTGAAAACAGCCATCCAGTTGGACTGTTTCTTTTGAACACACACTCATTATGTTCCCAGACATGTCTGCCTCTGGTTGGCCTGATGTGGCATGAGAGTTCTCTAAGAAGGGGGCCTGTAAGGATGCTGCGGAGGGACTCTTCATTAGGAACTGTACTGTACTGATAGGACAAGGGGTAACAGGTTAAAACTGAAACAGGGGAAGTTTAGATTGAATGTAAAGAGGAAGTTCTTTACTGTTAGGGTGGTGAGGCACTGGAATGGGTTGCCCAGGGAAGTTGTGAATGCTCCATCCCTGGCAGTGTTCAAGGCCAGGTTGAACAGAGCCTTGGGTGACATGGTTTAGTGTGAGGTGTCCCTGCCCATGGCAGGGGGCTTGGAACTGGATGATCTTAAGGTCCTTTCCAACCGAAACCATTCTGTGATTCTAAGCAAGCAGAAGTGCATTCTTCCAGATATTACAGTGTGCTTGAGAGAGCAAGAACTCAGTGGCTGCAGACACATCAGCTGTAGCTGGAATATTAGTGACCATCAAGAAAGACATAAAATGAGCATGGAATTCTGCTTTAATGAGGTTATTGTGGAAAGCAATGTCCTGTGAGAGCCTGGGTTTAGACATTGGTACTCGGAAATCCTGTAGACGACAACAAATGTTACAGAGAAGCCTTTTATATGGGAAAAGTGGACTTTTTGCAATGCAAAGACACAAAGTAAGCAATGGCCTAGTGAGTTGATGCCCTTCAGCACCTCGGTTCAGGCAATATTGCTGTTACATCAGTGTAACTAAACTGTCGCTTACTGAGTGCTTTCAGAAGTGAAAGCATTCCTACCAGCTTCTTTGGGAAGGAGTTTTGTCTTTGAGAGCTTTGAAGTGGAAGTCAGTAAGCCAGCAAGCATTTTGGTATGTGGAGGTCAAGGATAACTATTACATGGAGTTGCTGGCAAGAGAAAATCCAGGCATTTAGCAGTGGGTTCGTGCCACAGCAAGTTATGATCAGGCAGTTTAATGGCTGGGTTACTTGCATCATGCATGTTGCACTACTGTGCTATTAACCATTTCTCTTAGTGTAATGGGTTTAAGAGCTTGTATTTAATTGCATCCTGAGGCCTAGTCTTGTCCTTGTGTTAGTTAGCAAGGAGATGAGGAGCTGCAGGACAGGGCACATTGCTTTAGCATAATGCAAAGACTCTGTTAAAGCAGCTCTTTCTTTTACTTGTTCTTATGTATTCTGCTTTGCATCCTTTGAACACGACTGGGATTTATCCCCCCTAACCCTTCCCAGTAGTAGTGTACATTGTGAACACCATCTATGTCCCTTGGCTATGGCTGAAAAATAAAGGAGAGACCCATTGTAGCTATTCCTTCGCCAGCGGCAGCACTCACTGCACGCTGTGTCGCTGCTTGGCAGGCTCTGCAGCTCCCTGCTCAACAGCTGCTACAATTACCTTCATTTATTTATGGTTATGGGCTTGCATAAGGAGTAAATTCAGGGCAGATTTCCATTTGCATGGTACACCTGGAAGCGTTAATCAATGCACAGGCTCAGGCACCTTCCCTCTGTCGATGCAGAAGCTGAAATACCACCCGTTCCAACCCTGCTATAACCATCTATCTTGGCCATGCTTCTGTCATCGCCTCACATCTGGGTGTCCATTGATCAGCCCCAGTGAAAAGCAAGCCAGCTGGCACAGGGTACATCTGCACTAACGTTTTAGTTTGGTTTAGCAATCTGGTTTTGATGTGAATCCCTCCAGTTGTCTGCATGTCTTATGCTTTCATTCAAGGCAGTCTTGGTGTTTATGAACTGGGATGCTTTTGGATGAAATGAAACAGAAGGTGCACTTAGTGTATCCAAAATCTAGTTCTTATTCAACCTGTGGGACACTAAGTCTGGTCCCAAGTAGGCCACCCTGAAATTGTATGGTTACTGGATTCTTAGCACCACTGTTTGTATGGTGTTAACTATCCCTGCTGGGCTACACTACTTGCTCGGTAGATGTAGACTGGGACTACCAAGTTGTGTAGAGCAGCTTCAGCTGATGCTTTCATGTATCTCTGCTCCTGGATAGAGGACACCATATTCAGAACAACCTTGGTGGAGATGATGGTGACGGTGGTTGCTTCAGTAGCCTCAAGTGTATTCATATCTGGGGAGGGTGAGGTCCTTTCTCAGACACCAGAAGCCAGCCAGGAAGGAATGCCTCCTATAGCCTACAGTAACTGTGGCCCTTTGAAGATGGGTGGTCCATATGAACTCCATAATTAATTTTCCTTCCTCAGTGTTGTGAAGAAATGCCACTGCCAGGACTCTGGATCTGTTAAGGGGTGGAAAAGCAATTATGTTTGCTTCATTTCACATGCTGTTAACTACAGAGAATCATAGAATCATAGAATGGTTTGGGTTGGAAAGGACCATAACATCATCAAGTTCCAACCCCCTGCCATGGGCAGGGACACCTCACACTAGACCAGGTTGCTCCAAGCCCCTGTGTCCAACCTGGCCTTGAACACTGCCAGGGATGGGGCAGCCACAGCTTCTCTGGGCACCCTGTGCCAGCGCCTCAGCACCCTCACAGGGAAGAGCTTCTGCCTTAGATCTAACCTGAACTTCCCCTGTTTCACTTTGAACCCATCACCCCTTGTCCTATCACTACAGTCCCTGATGAAGAGCCCCTCTCCAGCATCCTTGTAGCCCCTTCAGACACTGGAAGCTGCTCTGAGGTCTCCACGCAGCTTCTCTTCTCCAGGCTGAACAGCCCCAGTGTTCTCAGCCTGTCTCTATACAGGAGGTGCTGCAGCCCCTGAGCATCCTCATGGCCTCCTCTGGACTTGCTCCAACAGCTCCATGTCCTTCTCATGCTGAGGACACCAGAGCTGCACACAGGGCTGCAAGTGGGGTCTCAGGAGAGCAGAGCAGAGGGGCAGGATCACCTCCCTTGACCTGCTGCTTTTGAACTGCTGAAGACAGTGCAGGATACAAATACTTCCTGAGTAGCAGAGTTTATTGCTGCCACTGCCTGAATGAAGTAGGTGAAATTACTGCAGTTACGTAGCTGATAAATGATCAACAGCAAACCCCCACAGAAGATGCCCCACAGCAGCTGAATAAAAAGCTGGAGTTGCAGTTCATCCCACTGGCTGTGTAATGGGCAATGTGTTTCATCCTTGCCAGGATGACTGGGTGGTCTTCTTTCATGCTCTACAAGGAAACTGTCTCTGTGGTAGCCACACAATATGAGCATTGCCAGTATTCTGTTACCATAACTGAAAATACACTCTATTGCTAGAAAACCACCAAATTAAATGTTGCAAATAACCATGGTGCTGTTTGAGAGGTAGTGCTTGGTTTTCTCAATAACCATCCAGCTTGCAGCATTAGAAATGAGGAAATACACTGCATGGTTATTAATTCTTTAATACTTGAAACCACTTAGCAATGAACATGTAGATCAAAGGTTTACTTGAGAAGATTGAGCTTTCCAGACAGGAGTTATCAGGAGCAGTCTGGAGCAATATAAGAGAATGCTGTCGGATAAAACCCCCACTGCTCACATTTCCATTAGTTTTAAAATCCCCTTTGTGTTCAGTGTAGACATTTTGGTGGCTCTTGTATTGCAGGTTGAATGTAATGTGTTAACACTCGATCCCTTTCCTAAAATCGGCAGGGACTAGCTTTCCATCTTAATAAATACCCTTAGAATTCCAGTAACTATCACATAAGGAGAAAGCAAAGATATTAGTTGATTTCTGGCTGTTAACCTTAGATTATGAAAGAGATGGGCTTCAATAATCTTTCCTTTATTGAATCCATACCCAGAAGGGGTACTTCAGACAGGTCAGATATTCGTGACCTCAATTGCTGTAACTCACATGAGTGATAATGTTGTATTGCTTGTTGGGATACGCATTTAATGATCTGATTCATCTTTAAAGCCCAAGCCTATCTGAAGTACATTTACCATCGATTTCATTGGAGACAGAAATAGTATTTTATGCCCTAAAATTACATAAATCAAAAATCTGACCCTCCTAAAATCAATGACAATTATACCAGAGATTTTGAAAGTGACAAAACTCGGCCTCAGGCTTCTTTGGGATATATATATGTATATATATATATATATATATATATATATATATATATATATGTGAGCTTTGGAAGATGAATTGGAACTCCAGCTCAGTGCCATGAAAAAGAAAACATTAAGGGCCATTTGCCTCTTGGTGGCTTTTTAGCGTTTAATGTACTCAGCAATTTGATAGTATCAAATCTTCTGCAATGATATGCTAGTGTGTATTACCATTTAGTGGCATTGAAAAGGAACCATTAAGCAAAATACTGATTTTTCATTGCAAACCCATCATATTTCATTAGAACTAAATGTGTTCCCCTTTGTGCAATGTTATTGAAGAGCCTGAATTTCATCTTGGGAAGCTCGCAGTTGAAGCAAATTAAAATCCCCCCAAATACTACATTAGTAAGAACACAAACTGATCTAATGCATTCTTTGTGTTTCCTTGATGTATAATGTGCCTTTATTTCTGTAATTAGCACAAGTGTAAAAAGTAGCACATATTAAACAGTGCTGTTTATAGAGCTTTGCCTTTGCTCACTGGGAGGGGAATGCTGAGTACTGGTTTAGTTCAATGCATAAGACAAGGAGTAGATCATCAGAACAGAAATATAGGTTTTAGGAGATGCTAATGCTACTAATGTTAACAGTCCTCCATGTGATACGGAAAAGATTAGGTGTTTTTACCATTGCTGGTTTTGCCTTTTGGTGCTAACTTGCAAAGCTCCAGTGAAGGAAAAGGTCACCAAAAGATGAAATCCTTAGTGTGTTGGGTTCTTTCCTTCTTTGTAAATAAAGAAGCTGGATCAGATTCCTCCTCCCTATAACCCCACACACACCTCTTTTTGTCTCCTTCCATCTTCACTACTACCACTTCCAACCACTGTTGGGTGTGCTCAATCTATCTTTAATAGGTATAAACAATATTGGGGTGGATTTCCAGTATGTATAAAAGCCATTGTGGCTCCACTGATGTCACTAGACATACATTGACTTTGACCAAACAAAGACCTGGTAGTTTATTTTACAGTGTCTGTTCTCCCAAGTAGATGCTTGGATCTTGACTTAAGTCTTAGAAAGATGCATTTACCGCTGCTCGATGTCAAGTGGTGCTTTCAAAACAGTGTGAGTAAATAACAATTAACAGAAAGTATAATATGCCATAACAGAAATGCAACTGTATCCTCTATGGCTAATTAGCAGTTGAAAGTCAGATTTTTACATTTAATTTGGGTGTGAATAGAGCAAGTCTTTGTAATTGAAGGTTGTCAGAAGAGGAGATTTTGAGCAGCTAGCTTTTAATTTATAAGCTGATTTGTGTGTTAACTGGTTCATGGCCACTATAGTTACGGGTGCCCCTAAGCCTGTGGGCACCCAGCACGCTGCCTTGTTTTAGCTGCAAGCCTGGAGGCAGCATCACACTGGAGGCTGTTGTTTTAGCAATGAAGTGCTGGGGGGTATGTACAATAGAGCTGTGTATAGCAATTTGAACACTCAGAGTGCATCACAGCCCCCTGAACATACCCGAGGCATGTGGTGAAGCACGTTGGGAAAGGCTGAATGATTTGTGCCTACCCAAACTGTGCACCAGCAGTGCATTAATCCATGCCTTGTATGGGTTCATTGATGCTGAAGTATCAAACTCGTATGAAGAGGAGAATGTGTAACATTAAAAATGAAGGGGTTTATAAGTGGTAGGCTAGCTTGCACCTGAGGCATCGTGTGTGTCAGAGCAGAAAGGGAGCCTTCTGGCTGGCAGTAGGAGATGTATTGAACTACTTGGTTCTTGCTGTGATCAGTTGGTGTGATCTGCTTTCCACTCTCTTCTGTTGGGCTGAAGGTGTCAGGGAATGATTTATCTTAGAACTTCTAAAAACCAAATCAAAAGAGGTCTAAATCTGCTGTTTTTTTCTGCCCCATTTTAACCTTAAAGTCAATGGACTGTGGTACTATTCAGTGCAATAGTAGTGTGTTGGCAGCAGCTCTGATACATGGAAAACATCGAGAGAAAAGCCTCAGATGGTGCCATTAGCTACAATTGATGAAGTGCTACTTGCCAGTGCCCTGGCTATGTTCTCCTGAGTTTTGGACATGTTTACTCAGTTCTTACCCATATGCCTTTGTTAGTGTAGTGTCACAGTTTGAGTGCACTTACTTGATGGCAGAGCCATCACAACATGATGTTGTGCATGGACAACGGATGCTGCAGTGCCATTAACGTTGTTTTGTTGTTGCATGTGAAGTTTTGCATAGTGAGTACTTCTGTTGGCTCATAGCTTTGGGATTTGACCACTTAGGTATGAGTTAAAGCAAGCCTGGGTATTCAAAATGCAACAAGCTTTGTCAGAAAAGACTTTTGCATTGATTAACACTATGTCCATGCGCTTGTGAAGATGGAGATATATAGGAACATAGTGTAAACTCCTTTCTGCAATGTCTCCACACTTGGGGGGAATAGGGTTTGCAGATCTGGGGAGAGGGTGGTTCTCATGCTATAGGGTGGACAAGGATATGGGCTCTTCTTGGCCACTATAGAGCACTTGGGTGGGAGGGGAAGGTACTTTGGGCTTCTGTAGGACTCTTACTCTATCAAGAGACAGAAGAAAGCCTTTGTTTTCTCTTTATTTTCTCCTCCTCCATCTTTCTCTGCATCCCCCATGTAACAGTTGTGAAAAATCTTCCCTTATAAATGCTCTTTAAATACATGTCTGTATATTTAGGTACACACAGACCCACACGGGACTGTAGGTGGGTATGTCTTGGATTGTCCCAGGGACATGCAGGTGGTCAGTAGGTGGAGAGCACTAACACATAGCAAATGACCCCATTAACTTTCCCCTGTTAGTCCAAACAATGCCAGCCCTGCTAGTTATTTCTGGAATGTGTTACAGCAGAGCCGTGTTCAGCACACCAGCTTTGTTGCTAAGGAATAGTGGCAACCAGAGGGGAAAAAAAGAGCTGATTTGTAAGCTCTTCCAAAACAATGTCTGGAGGGATTTCCCTTTGGAAAAGGGAAATCTAAAGGGGCCGACAAGAAATCTGGAGAGAGACTTGTGACAAGGGTGTATAGGGGGAATGGCTTTAACCTGCCAGAGGGGAGACTTACATGAATCTTTCTGTCTCATATCAGAATTGTGGTGTATTCATGTTCAGGTATCACAGCTTGGCTGGGGGAACATTTGTAAACACAGACAAATGTGTCTCCTCTGAGCATTAGGGGTCTTTTCATTTCAGGAAAGCAATTTGTCCACTTCAAATGGTTCTTTACATCATGTGAATTCAATGCTCGGGGGCGGATCTGGCTCAGCAATCCCAGGTACATGCAGCTTCTGTTTTGCCAAACAGCTTTTAGATAGGAAAGGGGGAGATAGATGTTGTCTTTTCTAATGGGTGGTGTGTGGATCAGCACCTGGTCAACAAAGAAAGAAGCCTAAGGGATAAGCAGCACAGAGTTCTTCATGTCTGCAGCCATCCGTATGAGCAGAGACTCTGCAGCATCCTTTAAAAACCCAGCACAGTTAGTTCCAGTGATGATTGTCCAGGGAGGATATGGGTTTGCTGTTGTTGCTAGTGAACTGCAGTATCCCTTTAGTGCCAGCAATAGGTTTGGTGCCTAAAGCCCTATTGCTGTAGCTGCTGTAGGTGGTCTGTGATGGTCATTCTACATGCACCTATTAACAGTAGTTTCCTTAGCTTCTGTTCAATACCTTGTCCAAGTTGGAGCTTGCAACAGCTCTCTGGAGAGAACAAGGAAGAAAACATTCAAGTAAAGAAGAAAATTGCGAGGGAGGAAAAGAAACCTGTACTTGTGTTCAGTCAGCTGCAAACATCATCTCTAAACAAGCAATTGGCTTAAAGCATCTCCAGAAGCCAGGTATAATCTACACCCACAACAGAAGGGTAATGGGTACTGTGAACTGCAGTTGTCAATACCATTTTCTCTGTGTGCTCATGGGAATGGTCAGAAAACTGGGTAACTGTGATGTTAACACCTAGAGACAGTCATATGAATTGTCACTCAACATTACCTCCTTGTTTTGCCTTCAGAGGTGTGCAACAAAACCGATCTGCTTTCAGTTCAGTATGAAATTGTACAAACTTTGGTCAAGAAACTGTTTCCTACTTCTCTGTAGTGAAAATATCTTTTTTTCCTTTTAATACCACCAAAATTAAACAACATACCAGAATATAGATTGTGTCCTTTTCCTTGGGTATTACTGTCAGATGAAATCCGTAAAGATGGTTAAAAACTCGCTGCTTCTCTCGACCCTTTCACTTGTAAGGGAAGAAATGTGCCAGTCTCAGCAAACAGATGTCCCCGTCATAACAGCCATCATCACAGTTGGCTTGAAGTGTTGTCTGTGTTGTAAATGCATTGAAGAACTGAAGAGATGTGGAGTTTTACCTCTCTTGGTCTCCCTAGGTCAGATCTGAGCGAATAGCAAAGAGACAAGTAACAAAGCTTTGTTACTTGCATGTGAAGTTGTATGTGGTTTGAAATGCTGTGTGTTCTGTCCAATGTCCTTTAGGAATATCACGTTATTAAAACAGGCATATAAACAAAAAGATGTAGGCAGTGTTGTTGTGTGACTGTAACTTTACTCACACCTTGCTCACTGGGATCTAGCTGTATATCTTTCACGTTCAAAGACTGTGCAGTTTCCTGAATCCTGGCTTTCCATCCTTTCTCTGGATAGCAACTCTATGAGCCAAGAGTAAGTTTGCAGACAAAATAAGGTGTTTAAACCAATACTTAATTGAGGAAGATCTTTGCTATGGGTGGTATAATTTACTGGCCACCAGCATATTCAAGATGAGAGCAGGATGCTTTGGGGGTGTTTTTGTTCCTGAATGGGTCGCAGGTTTACTAAAGACAGTGACGTCTGTCACTCAGCATTGGTGAGTAGTGTCTCACTGTAGGATAAGCATGGAGGTTGCATTGCTGAAACACTAAAGACCCATTTCATGGGTTATGGGGCTGTTTGGTGCCTATGCAAACAAACTGGAAATACTTCTAATGGTCTCAAATTGGAATTTTTGGGGTAGGGAGCAGGTGATTTTAAACTTCTGCCTTGTTAGGGTAGAGTCCTATAATCAGAACTGTCACAAACTGCTGCCTCTGTTTTTGTGTAGGACTTGATGGTGCCACAAGTGAAATCTAATGGGGCATTGTCATGGGAAGGATCTTTCCTCACAGTCCTAAAAGTAGTCCCATAATGTTAAACTGGAAGTGTGAGTTTGATCTGCATAGGGAACCTCACCATACCCAAAGCTGTACTGTGCTGTACATGGCACAGGTGTCTTTTGGTTCTTGTGCTGTGCTGTGTGTGTAGGATGGTAGGGGTAGGGAGAGGTGTCAGGAAGATGTTTGTCTCACAAGAGCACTGCATCCTGCCTGCTTATAGGGAAATGATAATGCCTGTGATTGTTATAATGAATTTTTTACGTTGTTAATTTCCATGGCAACAAGAATAATCTCATAAATATGGGATTATTGCTTCAGGATCAAAGGGGGGGAGAGCCTGGGCTGTGAAAAGGAAAGTTCTTTATTTAACTATCTCAGCAGCCAAAGGAGGAACAGAACAGCTTTTGAGGTCTGAGCACATTTCCCTTTTACTTACGCATCACCTACGAAACCAAGGCTTAGATATTAAGTAAATAAAGGCAAAAAATGCCCAGCTCTGTTACTGGAATAACTTGTCAGCATCGTTCACTACTTCTGAGTGCTCAGCAGATGTGAAGTAATTGCAGTTGGAGCAACAAAGTGTATCTGAAAGCAAACCCCTCTGACTCATCCAAGGGCTAGAGGGTTAAAGCCCAAAAGATAGATCCCAGATTGCTCACAGTGAAGACTTCAGTGGGAATACTTCTTTTCAGCAGGCTGGGTTTGTATGGCAACAAAGCCATCCATAAGCTTGCTGAAGAATCCTTGGTGGGGTCCACTGCAGTTTTCCCCATGAGAAGATGGCTCCAAGCATCCCTGTGTCCTCTGCTTCTTTTCATCACACGTCATTTTGAAGCTGTTTGTCTCCTGCATACCTATTTACACATCAGAAAGTTACAGAGGAGATGTAGGTTTACAGAAGGGGCTCACCAGCTGCCACTTTCCCTAAAAGAAAACCTGCAATTTAACATTAACCTAGCAATTAAGCAAAGATTTACTCTAACGTGCTGCTTTCTTGCATAAAAATCCCTCTCAGCAACTCTGAAAACCATCTCCAAGAAAGGTAATAGAATAATTCCCAGCATCTTTGATTTGGAAAAGCCATTTTCTGGCATGATTGATATTTCCTTTGTGTTAGCATAGGAGGCCATAGAAAGAGGAGTAATCTCTCTAATGGGTGTACTCCACGCTGGTGCCTGGGGTCCATGATACATTTGTCAGGCTTTAATTAAAGTGCTGGAGTTGAATTTCCACAGTAATTAACTTTTATTTGCCGTTACACCATGTCTCTCATTTTTGACATGGACACTTTCCCATTAGAGAGAGGAGCAGCAGTTGGCACAAATAAGAAAGAATGTAGAAATGAAGAATAACTTAAGGAACAGCATTGTATTTGCCCTCAATTCTGACAGGAGACAAACCCACATCTTCTTTCAAAGCTAGTTTGGTGTGAGCTCCCTGATATGCTTTCTCTTCTTCTTGAACACATAGCCCATTACCTTGGTTACCCTTCCTTGTGTAGTGTCCAGTCATAAACAAGCAGCTTTTGTGCAGGAGTCAACACCTAGCCTGAATCCAGGTGAGGAGAGGTCTTCCCATCATGGCTTGCAGAAATGGTTTGTTATCTTTTGGCACATGTGGACTTTTAAGCATGAACAATATATGGAGCCTTGGGTGACATGGTTTAGTGTGAGATGTCCCTGCCCATAGCAGGGGCTTGGAACTGGATGGTCTTAAAGTCCTTTGCAGCCTTAACTATTCTATGATTCTATGTGCTAGGGAGGCTATTGAGCCATTATCTGAGACTCTTCAGTTCTGAGCAAGACTTTTCAGAGCAAACATCACAGGAGACTACATTCTAGTGCCAGCGGTGGGTTTGGACAGTAGGAATCTCTGTCTCATTGAATGTACAAATTGCTTTTATTAATAAGAAGTTAGGTACTTGAGCCTGCTCTTTGGATTTCAAGTATCTTTCTCTTCCACTTTTAATTCATGTGGTTTTCTACTTACATTTCGCATGTACTGTGAAGTACTGGTATGTAGGAGCACGAGTAGCAAAATCACGAGACATTTTTAGTTGGCTTGGCTTAACAAAACAACCTTTCACTGCAAAGAGAAACCCAGACCTGGAATCCAGTCCCCTTCTGTCACAAGTGCTGTATCCATCACCCTTTGACAGACCCACTGAGCTCCAGCTGAAAAAGTTAAGGGGCTTTGATTGCACTATTGCAGGCTGAAATCTCTGCTGTGATTAGTCCGGTGACTAACTTGTGATTTCCAGCCTGAATGCATTCCCAGCTGGCTCTCAGCAACCTCAGAACTGGCTTTCTGTAATTTACAGCAGTATCTTGTCCCCCAGATTCTTGGAAGTGTGTCTCGTGTTTATAAAGTGTAGATCTGGACTTGCTGCTGTAGCTTTGAAACAGGTGATGGGATGGTCCCTCTGAATGCAATACTGCCACTAAAGAAGCAGCTAAGAATAGCATCACTTCTGAGATAAAGCACTAGAGATAATTAAGTAGAACAGTGTAGTAAATCAGTGTGGCACTTAAGGGCATGACGAAGACCATGAAGAAGAAAGGTAATAGATTGTATGGTGAGAAACACTAATTGATCTTTGCTTGCTATTTCAAGCAGTGTCTCCAGATTTCATTTTCATGTTGCAAACTGAAAAGCAAGTGAAGAACTGAACTTATTGTGATAACATAGAAACATGGAAGCTGGGAAGAGACATGGGCTATTCAATCAGTTGTTGTGTCTGGCAGGGTATTTCCAAGTATTTGCCTATTTATCTTATACTGGCTCCACTCCTGTCACTTATCTTGGAAGACTGTTCCCTAACAGAATGTGTCTGGGTGCTGTGAAATCCTCTATGGTATTTTCCCTGTGTTTTGTCTTTCTTAATTTGTCTTGATTGTTCCCACTGCTGCCATCTCTATACTACATGTGTCTGTGCAGTATTTATCCACTGTCTATTAAAACTGTTCCTTGTAATTTCACCAGCTCTTTGATCAGTTTTATCTCTGCACTTACTTCAGTGCTAGCATCTGTTCAAGGCAATCCTGTGCCTTGAACTGAGGACCATAGTTGCAGTTGCTGTAGACACATTGTGGAGAGGAGTCTCGTGTGTATGTTCCATTGCAACACCCGCTTGGAAAAGAAGCTTGAGTTTTAACCAGGTCAGAGACTCTGGAAGCTTTGGTTTGATTTCTGACCCTGCTCAAGTCCCCAGATCTGCAACAGGACTAACCAGTTAAGCTGAAATCTATTTTAGATGGTTAAAAAAAGGGGAGATGAGCCTTGCATTAGGTCTGCTGTTGTGCAGTAATTCATCCAGACACTGTGGAGTCTAGTAAAGCAAGAATTAATGGTATGAGCCCTGCATTGGTAGAGAGGAATAGCCACTGATGAGGTCAAAACTCTATCAACCGTATTTGTTAGTGTGTGATGTGCTGTATTGTACACTGCTG
This sequence comes from Melopsittacus undulatus, assembly GCF_012275295.1. Lineage (NCBI taxonomy): Eukaryota > Metazoa > Chordata > Aves > Psittaciformes > Psittaculidae > Melopsittacus > Melopsittacus undulatus. The sequence goes on from NC_047527.1 coordinate 150,853,239, forward strand.
CTGTTGATCATTTTTGTTGTTAGCTAATTGCCAGTGTTTCCTTCTTCATCTGTAGAGCATTTTATGCCATAAATGTATAGTTCCTTTCTTCCTGGATCTATCTGTTTTCCACATAGATCTATTACTTAATGTTTTACAGACAAATCTCTTACCAGGAGTTAGGGTTTCCTGACTATTAACTGTGCTTTGATGGTGTTTTGAAGGCCAGTGCGAGTTCACCTTGCTCCCTCCTACCCCAACCTTGAATGGGAAGCCTTGTAGCTATCTTAGCTACGCTTGATCCAGTAAGCTCTGTGAAGAGGTTGGCTTTATTCCCTGGAGCATAGCACCACACTGTGTGGCTTTTGCCTTCAGCCAACTCACATCTTCAAGCAAAATGTTTGCCTTTATCTGGAAAAGGCTGTGTAGATATAACACAGATGTTTAGAGTGTGTCTGTCTTGCCTAGGATTGCGAGCTCTTGGCTCCTTGGGGAGATGCTTCTTTACATGCAGTTGGTATCTAGGAGCAACAGTTTCTGTCATTCCCAAACCTTTAAGCTGTTTGAAGCCCTGCTATTCACACAGTTTTTATTATGGTTTATATCCAAGATGAGAGCATGCTGTAGCATTGGCTGGAATCATCCCATCACATGTGGAAGCTTTGGGAGCACCTGCCAGTCATCTACAGCAGCTCTCGTCTTTCTTGACTCTTACTGCAGCCAAACTGCTGTCAACACAGAAGACCTTCAGTTAACTCAGCTACTTTGCATCCCTGTGATGTGCTTTATATCTCTGACAAAATGGAATTGCTTGGTTTAACACTGTCCTGAGCATTATTGTTGATGGGTAGACCTGGATATCCCAGTCCAGAAACCAAGCAAGGAAATAGCTACATGAATTTCAAAGCTCTCTGTGTTGGTTTATTCTCTTCATCTAAACTATAAGCCAACAGGCTGCAGAATCAGTCTGTGTCTCTTAGTTTGTCCTGCTGGAGCTGCTCTGCCTCAGAGAAGTAGTTCAGTGTTAGTAGAGAACCAGAGAAACTCACCCTGTCACAGTGGTGAGGGCACTCACATTACACACAGGAGACTCAGGTTCAGGCCTTTGCTGGTTTTATAGCTTAATTATTTATACATAATGGAAAAAATAGCTGTAGCATGGTGGTGAAGGAAGTGTTATGTTAGAGTACTCAGCAGAGTAATGGTTAAAGGACTTACCTAGGGTTTGGGTAACTAGCTTAACCACCATGCTGAAGGGGGGAACCTTATTTGTCTGAGGAAAGGTTGAAAAGCCACTTTCTCATCCAAGAAGAGTGGGCAAATATCTGAAACCTGAAAAAAGTAATAGAAACACTGGGGACAGAAACATATGTAACTGGTCTCACTGAACAACACCCTCGGTTGTGCATACACCTGAACAGAAAGTGTCATCATCGCACATCACTCTTCAGTTTTGCATTTCCGCCATTGACTAATCAGAGGATGGGTAACACTGCATCAGCTGTGCTATCTCTGCACTGTTCTGGGCCTGTGAGTTAAGGCAGCAAAAAATACAAGCCAGAAAAGACTTTTAATTCCTCCTTAGGCAACAATTCTCCAAAATGCACAAGTCGGTGAAACCGGAGCCAGAAACTCCATGAACACCTTGAATTTGCAGTTTGTAGCTAGTGCCATTCCAAAGCCTGAATCATAGAATAGTTAGGGTTGGAAAGGACCTTAAGATCATCCAGTTCCAGCCCCCTGCCATGGGCAGGGACACCTCACACTAAACCATATCACCCAAGGCTTCATCCAACCTGGCCTTGAACACTGCCAGGGATGGAGCATTCACAACCTCCCTGGGCAACCCATTCCAGTACCTCATATATACCTGACATATATAATGCCATTTGCATGGTCAGCCTGCTTTAGGGGAAGACAGTTGTCAGTAAAATGTCACAAACCTTAAGGAAGGTAAATCTGAATATATGGGACTCATCTGCATTCATAGCACAATGGGAAAGATTGACAGAATGATAAGATGTAAGGAATGGAAGCTTGCAGAAGGCAGTTACTGTGTGCTAGGTTACTTAGGCAGCTGAATATAGAGATGTGTCCTGTTTCTTCCCAAATTCATGATGAGAAGGATTATTCAGAGCTGCAGTTGATTCATGGATGATGCAGAGGTAGTGTATTTACTATGGATTGCAGAGGGAACTGGTTCATACAGGTGAGTTATTAGGGAGCAATAGCATAAGATTTTCTTTCCAAGTAAATAATCAAGCATTTGCATTGCTCTCATAATGGCTGATATTGACCTTTCCCAAGAACAGAACATCAGATTGAGTGGCCCACTGCTTTTTATGACTGTGCCTGCTTTATAGATCCAGTGGGCTATGATCCCTAGGACAAATCCCACTGTTCTTTGATGCAAGAGGTTCTGTTTTCTCAAGAAAACATGACTTTATAAAGTCAGCCTCTCTCCCAACCCTACCAAACAACACCAAAACTGCTCTTTGTTTGCATTATTCCATGTTCATTTATGGTTTGTTCTGCTGTGTTCCAGCATGCTCTCCTACCTGGTGGGAATAGATGTATCTACTTCTTCTTCAGAAATGCCTTGCAGGGCTTTGTGACTTGAAATGGGCCATTATCTACCGAATAACAGATGTCTTCACAGATTAGCCTCTCGGAGTAAACACACAGTGGAACTACACAAAAGATGATGATTAGCTAGTTGAATAACAATAGCCAAACTCCAGTGCAGATGTCCAGAAAACAAGGAAAGGATCAGGCACTTCTATTTCTGTTTTTGAGTTCATTACATACATTCATTTTTACAATGACATCTTAATGTTACAACTGCCGTTATGCAGCTTTCTCTTTCAAAGCCTCTAACTTAGGATCTTTTTTCCCCATTGAAAGTAATGTATTAATATTTCCCCCAATTTCATCCCAATGAAGGACTTAATTCAGTTTGCAGACAATTAATACAGTATTCTGGATGTGATTGTAGTTAATTTCCTCAAATACTTTTCGGTTAAAGATTTGCATTCATATCTTTCAACATGAATGGGATTGAAGAACTCTGTGCTGCTAAATTCATAACCAACCTCTGAGTATCTATGGTCCAGCAAAGAGCAGACACAGAAGGGTTTTCCTCACTATTTGGAGGGTAGCATGCAAAGAATCAAACACATTTATCCACAGGACTTTCTGTTCTTGATAGCTTCATTGCTTCCTTGGGAAGATTTAACTCCCTGATGTAATTTGGGAGCTTAGAGTCTTTCTGAGTGTAGAACAGTAGAGGCAAGGGCTCTGTTAACCCTGAGGGTGGTGAAGTTTGCCGGCTGCCTCACTCAATAAGACTATTTAGTTGCCATTCAAAATGGAATTTCAGGCTGTAATGGTTTAATTTCAGTAAAAACAGTTCAATCTCTGAGGAAAAAGTAAAGGGGGAGGAATAATGTTGAATGAAACTCCAGTAACTTCTCTTATTTTGTGGGACTTCCATAACACGGAATTTACCAGGGGGAGAGGAGGATGCGGGACAAAAAAGAGGGGTTTTTATAGTGGGAGTCAAGGTTAAATGTTGTTGGATTGTAGTGGAAATGTGCCAGATCAGACTATGTTCTGGTCTGAAGACTCCTTCACCACGTAATGTGTCCTTAAGTTTGGCTGCTCCTAGGATTTTGTCAGCAGGGAGTGTGCTGCAGACTGGGATTTGAAGGTTGTGACACTGGGCTAGGTGGTTGACGTTGGTACTGAAATGATAAAGGACAGGGCTGATATTTGGTCCCCATGGAAGGGAAAGTGGAAGAGGGACAAAGGAAATGTGGACATCAAGTGGTAAGACAGAGAGGGTAGGAACACAGGGGACTTGAAGAGGGACTTTGAAGAAGGGGTGGAAGCAATACAGCAGAAACAGAGGTCAGCAGGGCTGGGCTGAGCACCTAAGGCTCCAGTTCTTGGGGGTTTTAAGGGGTGTCAGCAGGGCTGTGGGATGCACTTTCTGAGCTGGGGTCTTTTTTGCTCATTTTCCTTTTTTGTTTTAATTAAACTGTGTAAGTTACACTTAAAAGCCTGTTAAGGGTGCAAAGCTCTCTTAAATAAGGAGAGATTTCAGTCAACACTGCTCCGATGAATCAATATTGTATTTTATCTTAGTAGTTCATTATGTCACCCCTTCCTCCCATGACTGTACATCATTCAGATCCAGCTTTGAAGCCAGTTATTAATTTCCTGGGGAGCACTTCTGTGGCTTCATTATTGCAGCATCTGAGTACTTTACAAACATGAATGAATTTATCTCCATCGGTAAGGTGAAATGACATTATACACCGGGGAAAACAAGGCACAGAAGCATAATGTCAAGAAGGGGCATTTAATTTAGATGCCAAGTTGGGATATTTGTGCCCTGGTTTTCCAGAGGTAACGTCTGATTGCCCTTTCTTTGTTCTGGAGTCTGCTTTCGCTGAGTCCATCACAGTTGGAATTGCTCCACGCTGCTACAGATCAAAGTGCAGGTGGTTTGTGCTCTGCTCTAAGCAAACAAGGAAGATGCGGTTGACTGCCTGGGCAGAGTTTGGGTTTTGTGACTTCCTTGGCATCAGGCACTGAGGCAGGGAAAGAATCCAGTTCCCCAGGGCAACTCTCAGCTTCCCTAAGCACGACCATGGTGGTTCTCCAAGCCCTTACCTCATTCTGGTTGAACTTCCCAGTGCCATCAGTGGCGAGGCAGAGATGCAGCAAACAGCAGGTTCCTTCTTGATGTGACCTTGACTCACTGAAGCTTTTTCAATGAGTGAGGCTACATAGCAGACAATAAACCCGATGTAGGTGACTTTGTTACTTGGATTGTGACAGTGTGTACAGACTGTAGCACTGCAGGTAAAGATGTCCCAAAAGGACTCTCATTGCTGTTTATTGATGCCCATCTTCTGTAGCTCTGTCATGGGAATCATAGCCCACAGGAGTAGGGGCTCCTGAAGGAAAAGAGGAGGTTGCTATTTCATTTGAAAAGGATCTTTCTTCGCATCCCCAAGCAGCCTCATTGCTCAATTGCATGAGTTGATACAGGGATGAGGGGGGAGCTGTCTTGTATGAGACATCTATGGCTGAGCATCTCCCATCTTCTGTCCTTACAGAGCTGAACTCATGGCTCAGAATTGACTTGCACTCAGAAGAGACAACACATTTCCCCCAACTTCTTACAGCTTACAGGAGCAAAGCCATGGTGCACTCAGACAGGGCAAGGAGAAAGCAGTGTCTGCTTCTCTGAGAGACTTTTCTGTAGTAGAAACCCAAAGGTCAGTAAGATAAAGTGATGATTTTCATAGAAGGAAAAGAACAACCCCCTTGAAACAGTGGCCTTTGCTTGCACTGCTCCACAAATCCTGAGCCAAGAGCTGGGGTTTGTACTGGAGCAAAGCTCCCATCAGGGTCAGTGGGTATTGTCCAAGAAAGAACTTGATGTTTCTGAGCAGTAAATGGGACTTTTCACTAACCTGTTAGAATAAATTGTGCATCTGAGCCTAATCTTACTTGACACCATGATGTGTTTTCAGATGCTGCTGTTTGAGGTTTCCTATATTCTTTCATATGCATTTCCTTCTGGCTTGCTTGCACCTTTATATATGCCACTGTTTGAACCTTTAGAAGGCAGGAAGATGAACTGTTCAGCCAGCAGCAGCCTTGCTGGTTGCACAAAGCAAAAAGGGAGAAAATAAGTCAGTGATCAGAGTGCTAAATCCTCTCTAAAGCTGCAGAGCTGTCATGCGGAGCTAAATCTCAGATAGTGTAAGGTTAGCACAGGATGGGCCCCTATCTCTCCTTCTCTTGCCTTCAGTCCTGCTCTCCAAAGCCTGAAGTTGTTGACATCCGTTGACACAAAGCAGGGCATTATTATTCAGAGTTGCATAAGAAGTGAATTTACATTGAGTAAACCCAATAAGCTGCACTGCTCTGACATTTAATTTTCTTGGAAACTCTTTGTATTGAATCAGGCAGGACTACATACATTTGCAAATGAAATGCAGTGTTTGCACTACAGTAACCTTGTATGGACAAGAATGTCTAATTTGGAACTTACCAAAGCTTATTTCCTGCCACCTTCCCCCAAAGCTCAGTTTTTATGGGGCTGTATTTCTGTTTGCTGTCATGTAGAGTTTTCATTTTATTCCCAACCCCTATGGCAAGATGTGTGTGAAATATTCTTCTATAAATGGGGTTGTTATTTATGACCGAGGCACTGGTTGCTTGGCCCTTATTCTTTGGGAGGCCACTTCTCCCTTTGACATCAAACCCTGGGGCTGAAAGGTGAGGGTAAGTAAATGATGTCCCCTGAACTAGACACAGTCATAATACACTCATAGATGTAATGTCAGCTCTAAGGGAGTGTACTCTTCTCCTTTCCAGTGTATGCTGATCAGCCCTCCAAAGCAGAGCAGTCATATTTCAGAGATCATTTTACCTCCCTTCTCTTCTTACCATATTGAATGTCTGATTAGAAGAGGGATAGTAAATGGCTCTGTTAGAAGGTTTAACCAGGGAGACATAGGTCAAGGCATTATGCTATTTTTTGTGGTGTGTGATTACGTACACGTGTTTATGCATCCATCCAAATCTGCCCAAGGTGTTACTTTTCTTAGAGCATGAGTTGTTACCATTTCATAGAAGAAGCTACTTCAGACAGACTTAGCCTTTGAAGTGATAGACTTTATTCCAAGATGAATGTGTGCTCTAAAATAGCTGTGCAAAGGAAACTAGCAAACAGTTTGGTTTATCTGGATTGTCCCAGAACTGTCACCTTGTCATGGGGGGCAAGAGGATCATACAGTTGTAGAATAGTTTGGGCTGGAAAGGATCTTAAGATCATCCCATTCCAACCCCTGCCATGGACAGGGACACCTCACACCAGACCAGGTTGCTCCAAGCCCCTGTGTCCAACCTGGCCTTGAACACTGCCAGGGATGGGGCAGCCACAGCTTCTCTGGGCACCCTGTGCCAGCGCCTCAGCACCCTCACAGGGAACAGCTTCTGCCTTAGATCTAACCTGGACTTCCCCTGTTTCACTTTGAACCCATCACCCCTTGTCCTGTCACTACAGTCCCTGATGAAGAGCCCCTCTCCAGCATCCTTGTAGCCCCCTTCAGACACTGGAAGCTGCTCTGAGGTCTCCACGCAGCTTCTCTTCTCCAGGCTGAACAGCCCCAATGTTCTCAGCCTGTCTCCATACAGGAGGTGCTGCAGCCCCTGAGCATCCTCGTGGCCTCCTCTGGACTTGCTCCAACAGCTCCATGTCCTTCTCATGCTGAGGACACCAGAGCTGCACACAGGGCTGCAAGTGGGGTTCCATGAGAGCAGAGCAGAGGGGCAGAATCACCTCCCTTGACCTACTGCTCACACTGCTTTTGATGCAGCCCAGCACACGGGGGGGTTCTGAGCTCAAGCACACACGGAAGCCATTCATGTTCAGTTTCTTATTGACCAACACCCCCAAGTCCTTGTCCACAAGCACAGGAAGAGGTCTTAAAAAGTTGGGGTTTTTTTATTAAAATACCATTGTAGGCCTTGTTGTTTTGGTTAGGAATTCGTGGCCTGTTCAAAATGAACCCTAAACAGTATGGGTTGCTATTAAATATATTAATGCACTGTTGAGACTGAATGGTTAAGAACTGAAAAGGTTGTTACACTTTCCTACCGTGCATTTGTCAACGATAATAAAATGTTTCTTTCAATCTTGGGAACTTGTATGTGTCTATTACAACCTGTCATTGTGAAATTAGATCCTTATGCTGTACATTATGATTAGAGCTGGTTCAAAACACTCCATCCATCCAAAACTGAAATGCTAATATTCTTAAACATATATTTTGATGGGAAATCTAATATGATTCTAGTTTCATTAAAAAAGGGGAAATGCCATACATGTTTAATAATTTTTCCTCTTTTTTGCTTTCCCTTTGTCACTGGGAGAGGCATGCTGCTATAAATAGGGAAATAAGGAAAGACAAGCAGCAAACACCTGCCTATATACATACATAAATATATGTGCTCTATTCAAAAGTGCAATAATGAATTTATTACTTATTATCTAACCTTTTTGGCAACTGAGGTGTTTATATTCTTCTGAATTATGTGATCTTGTTTGATACAATGGGATGGGTCACAACCAAAATACACCGGTGGGGCAATGTGAAATGATTGGAAGCTGTTGTTCCTCACCCAGCTTTGGTCTTCAGAAAGACTGTGTTTGGGGACTGCATTCAGCATCTGATGGAGTCAGAAGAGGTCTGTGTTGGTGTCCTTCACTGGCAGTTATTTCCTTTGTGCTTTATAGATGTAGATTAGGCAGAGAGGTGAGAGCCAAATATGTGGGTTGTGGACTGGACTCTTCTGTACTTACCTTACATTAGGTCAGTTGAAATTCCCCTAGAGATGGTCCAGCCTGTCTTGGCCTTTTCCTTCTTGCATATCCCTTTGAATCTTCTTCATCTTTATGGTCTCTTAAGGAAAGTTACTGAAAGGGACCCTATTTATGGTTGAAGTTTTCAGAGCAAAGCTCAGTGAGTGAGATTTTTGTCAGAACAATTACAGCCCCTTTCCTTCCTTAGCTCTCATCTTTAGCTCCCTGTAGATCAGGTAAGGGTGATGCACAATACTGGGCCTCCTGTGTGGTGGCTGAATAAGGGGCTGTTTGTTTAGCTGGATAATTGTGGTGTTTACTAAAGGGAAGATGATTGTGCAGTTAGAATGTTATATTGAGATGCTTCCATCTGCACTACAGGTTTCTTTTCAAATCATGTAGGGCCTGTGTAACTGTGTTTTCAGTGCTATAATGCAGGTATGTTTGACAGCAAGGCACTTGCTTGTGTTTTTGAATGCTCAAGCATCTTTATGAAACTGGTATTTTATTCTGTATTTCAGAGCATGTATATTCCTGTTCACACCTGATGCTTTCCATTCTTGAAAACTGAACTCAGTCAGTCAGCCTTAGGGGTATGGTACCATTTTATAAGAGTAGGAATATAATACCTTCTCTTTTGCACCCTTTTTTCTTCTCTACTTGAAATATTTACATTTAACCAATCTGAATAATATAAAAAGCCCGATTTCAGCAGCTTCACAAAGGTATACCCATTGACTATCCCGTGTTCATTACAGTGCAGGCAGAGCTATTTGCTTACCTGTTCTTTACATTAAGTCCTTTTTATTGTGTACCCTACACAGTAGGAACAAGGGAACAGTTTAACATTGCTGCAGAGAAGTTAACCCCATCAACCTTGAGATCCCTGTAGCTGGACAAAGCACTGGGTGGGAATCCTTTGTATAGATATCGCCATCCTCAGTGTCAGTGTTATGGGCTGGAATCAACAGCGGACCTTCAGCCCACTGAAACTCAATGGAGAGAAACTGCCCCTCATAAGGGATGGGTCTCCTCCTTCCAACAGAGGTGTTTTATAGAGGTCACAAGCACCAGACTTCAGAGGGGGCAATCTACTTGCTGCCTACAGAGGGAGTAAATGAAATGTCCACATCCACATTGTGGATGCCCTGAGACAAGTGGGATGCTGTGGGAAAAACACACCATAACAAGAGTGATGTGCAAATTGAGCTTGTTTCTATGTCCGTTACCTGCAGTGACTGACAAGAAAGAATAAGGCATATTTTATTTTCCCAGCAGTTATAGAGGTATCTTAACTAGTGCAGTTTTGTGTGCCAGGAAAGTCTTTTAGCAGGAGAGCTTCCAATGGTTCCAATGTTTTCCTGTCGAAGAGCAGACAATTTGCAGTGCTTAACACTTCCTGGGCACAGTGCAACATGTGAAATGTTCATCATCAGCTTGATGTGATATGAAGAGATTTTTCTTTGGGTCTGCTCCAAGAAGACCCATAAAGAAAACTTTGGAAAATTGCACAACTTTATTTAAATCCATCATTTTACATATTGTTACGTGCAACAAAGTTGCATTATCAAAGATAAGTTTCAAATGGCCATTAGGAACTGGAAAGAAGTAACTCTAAAGGAAATATTTATGTAACTAGACCTTAATATTAAGAGTTTTCCAGTGGAAGAGAATTGACAAAGCACATATTCACCTGTGTGAGATTCCCTGACAGAACTTTGAATGGCTCAAGGTGTTTGCTGTATCTCGTATTATTGTGAGATAACAGAGATTTTCATGTTATTCAACTGGTAGAAGTTACTTCCTCCTGCTGGAAAAATGGCACCATGGCACTGAATAGAGAAGAAGCCTTTTTAAGCAATGGGAGACAGATGGGAACCCACAAGCCCTTCTGCAGCAATGGGTTTGCTGTAAAGTAAGGGTGTCTAATGGCATTTTGTCGCGCCTTAAAATGAACCAGCGTTAGGTTACTGCAGATAATAGGCACTGAGCCGTGGGACTGTCATTCAGCTTTCATCTCTAATAACTTGATAACAGGAGCCAGATGGTGAATTCATTTGGAACTAATTGGCAAGAGTGGAAAAGAATTTTTCATGTGTGGTAAAACTACAACAGAACAATACCTAACTAATAAGCTGCGTAGCTTAAGTCATGGTGTAGGAGCAAAGTGGAGCAAAGGAGCTTCTGTTACATAGATGCTACTGCATCTGAATTCAACCATATAGAGGTTTTAAAATACACACAGGGGTCTTCTTCTTTCCACCCCTAATGTGTATGAATGACCAAATGCTGATTATCCTTACAGCTAAGTCAGTTTGATGCTTAGGCAGATGTTAGCTCCTCAGAGCTCCACAGAGATGAGAGATAAAAGGAGAGGCTTCTTCTTACCTTCTTACTCTACAACTAGACAGACACACACACACACACGCACAGGGTCATGTCAGCCTTGGGTGATATGGTTTAGTGTGAGGTGTCCCTGCCCATGGCAGGGGGGTTGGAACTGGATGATCTTAAGGTCCTTTCCAACCCTAACTGTTCTATGATTCTATATCTGTGCACTTGTGGGAACAAGAAGCAAGCAGAGCAATTGATGTTTAGGCTTCTGTCCCTTCAAAAGTATTTGCTAACGGTATATAATTAGGAACAAAATCAAGAGCTAAAGCCCCTTGCACTATAAATCGAGTGTGAAGGATGCTCAGCAGCCCAGTGCTTTATAGTTGTTTCGATCTCCATCTCTGGGACTTCTCAGTTATAACCATGTGATGCAGAGAGAAGAGATGCTTTGGGGTTGTTGTGGTTTTTTTCCTGGATGGAGTGAGATTCTCTGTTTCTAAATCCATGTTACAGAGGATGTAAGTCTTGTCTATGCAGAAAAGCATGGTACTATCTCTGGTTTAGCTCCTACCTCACTATTCCTTATGAACATATGACAGGTGTACACAATGTTCTGTTCAGCTGTGATATCCTAAGGGTAGATCCTATCCTTCGGAGAACTAGGAAAGGGAAAGGTGTACACTTTTGAGGACAATTGTGGAAGTAGATGTGAATTGCTCTTTCATAAATCCACAAAGACGGATTCATTCCAAAGAGTACTAAAAGTGCTGAGGGCAAAGGGGAAATAGCTATCAAAAATGCTGCGCTCGGGATGTTATAATGAAGGATGGCAATGGTGGTTTGCACGTTCCAGGCAGTGGGAAATCACAGCAGACAGCATGGCACATGTGGAACAAGAACTCAGAATTCCTGCTCTGAGCACTCTTATTACTGCAAATTAATTATGGTTTTATTAGCATCCCCTAAAGCTTCTGGGGACATGGGTTTTGCAGAAGAGCAGCTGGGGTGTGGAACTGGGCCACTGAATTAGGAAACAAATCACACAAACTTGGAAACACAGAGTCATCCTTAACCCCTGTGTAGTTGAGGCACACTTCAGTTACCCTCTAAGTGAATAACCTGTGGGAAGCAGTGGGTGAATGCATTGGTGGTGGAATTTACACTGGGTGAGTAAGTCCTGGGGGTAGTCACAGCTGAGTTGTGAGGAGGCTCTCCTCTTGCAGTCTTGTAAGGCATTCATTGAACGTCATGGGACAGTACACTATGGAAAGGATCAAGGCTGTGTTTACTTCCCTGGGGCTTCAGCAGTGATTGAAGATGGAAGAACTTCTGGGAGTGTCTTTTCCTCTTTACAGAAGCAGGAATGATGTAGTTGACAACTGTCAGTGATGCAGCTCTTTCTTCTTTCCAGCATGATCTGTAGAGGAGAGAAGGCAGTCAGAAATCATGGATAAAGCTTGGGTGCTTTATGGGATGGGAGTAGCATGTCTTTTGCTTGTCCCTTCTTTTGATTACTGTTTTTTCAGCTGCTTTATTTCATTCTCCTGGTTTCTATTAGACCTACTCCCAAAGAAAAAGGATTGCCCATCGACTGTTAGCTTTGCCTCAATGCTCACCTTCTGTTCTCCTCCATTTCTTCTTTAATTCAAGTCTCCATAAGGAAGTTTTATTCCCATCAGACATAGTGAATGGCTCGAGCTGTCAGTTCTTTTGGACTCTTCTGTCTTCTATTCATCATTATGTCTTCATTGTCCTCTTTAATTTAGCTGCAGTGTTGAGGGGATCACTTACTGTGAAAGACAATATTGCTACCTATCCAGAGGGATTTCACACATGTATTCATCATCCTCTGTAAGATAAACTATATGTGAAATGATGTGCCCTAAATGTGCCCATTTCAGGCACCAAATGCTTAGCTGATACTTTTGCACAAAGGGCAGGCATGTGTCACATTTTCTGCAAACAAATTTCCACCAACTTACCTGTTCAAGATGGGTCTTTCTAGACTGAAGTTGATTTGAGTACAAACTGAAACAGGCTTTAGAAAGAAAAAACACCCCAAAGTCAGAATTAGGCCTTTATTTATAGAATTATTGAATCACAGAATGATTTGGGTTGGAAAGGACCTTCAGATCATCCAGCTCCAACCCCTACCAAGGGCACGAACACCTCACACCAGACCAGGTTGCTTCAAGCCCCTGTGTCCAACCTGGCCTTGAACACTGCCAGGGATGGGGCAGCCACAGCTTCTCTGGGCACCCTGTGCCAGCGCCTCAGCACCCTCACAGGGAAGAGCTTCTGCCTTAGATCTAACCTGAACTTCCCCTGTTTCACTTTGAACCCATCACCCCTTGTCCTATCACTGCAGTCCCTGATGAAGAGTCCCTCTCCAGCATCCTTGTAGCCCCTTCAGACACTGGAAGCTGCTCTGAGGTCTCCACACAGCTTCTCTTCTCCAGGCTGAACAGCCCCAATGTTCTCAGCCTGTCTCCATACAGGAGGTGCTGCAGCCCCTGAACATCCTCTGGACTTGCTCCAACAGCTCCACGTCCTTCTGATGCTGAGGACACCAGAGCTGCACACAGGGCTGCAAGTGGGGTCTCAGGAGAGCAGAGCAGAGGGGCAGGATCACCTCCCTTGACCTGCTGCTCACACTGCTGGGGATGCAGCCCAGGATACAGTTGGCTTTTGGGGCTGGAAGCTCACAGTGCCTGGTTCTCAGAGGAGAGGCAGCAGGTGTTCAGGCGAATTGGGAATATACCCATTTACTTGGAGTCTTAAATATGGATCTAGGAAATTAAGGTTAGCAGTCTTTTTGGTTTTTTAATCTTAATCAAAGATGTGGTATATTTATACCAGAAAGCTCCCTCACGTAGGCAGGATGGCTTCTCAAACAGTGAAGCACAATATATTTTGCAATTAGGATTTTGGAGAAGTATAAGCCCAAGAAAGCTCCAGGAGGTGTTAAGGAATAGAGTGAGACTGAAATGGATGCAAACCTCAGGTACTCGGGTTGGTTTTTGGATTATTGAAGTTTAAAACTCCTTTTTTCCCACTGTGCTTTTATGACTTCAATGGGTCAGGGCTTATAAATCCTGTTTTGACACTAACTGCAAAGCAGAGTCCTTGGGTGTGTGGGATCTCCACATTGTTGGTGGCTTATCTGGTTCTTGTCTTTTCCTGCATATACTTCTTATTAATATGTTGATGGATGCCAAACATAGACTTTTTGTATATGCATCTTTGAAAAGTGCTGTAAAGGACCATATGATGTCTATTTATGCATGAAGACTGCATAAAGCAGACATATTTGCTGTGTGTGCTTTGTTGTTTGGTAAACCTTAAGGAGAAAGAAGAGATGAGGAGCCCCTCAGCAATTCTGGTTTTCATTTAAGTATAGGAAGTTAATTCATAGAATCACAGACTGGTTTGGGTTGGAAAGGACCTTAAGATCATCCAGTTCCAACCCCCTGCCATGGGCAGGGACACCTCACACTAAACCATGGCACCCAAGGCTCTGTCCAACCTGGCCTTGAGGGTTGCTTTCATTTAGGAGAACACACTTTGCAAATCCTGACATTTCTGCAGGTTACACAAATGGTTTTAAGGTCCAATTTTAAATGCATAGGAAAGCATGAAAGAACCAAAAACCATGTTTGTGTACATGAATTTCCATGTCTAATAACTTCACAAAACCCAAGCATCTTTTGTTGCAGAGCTCAGGCAAGAAAAGTCATGATCCTTTGGAGGCTTCCCCAGGGAAGTCAAACATAGCTCTGTTTTCACAAACTGTTCATCATTTATTCAGTTCAAAGGTGTTATTTATTCATTTTACTTGTTTGTTTTCTGTCTTCATGATTGCATTTTAAATAGGCCCTGAAAGATTTATATGAGGGCATGTTAAAATGACTCAGAAGTGTCCCCAGGAGTTCGGAAGATGAAATTATGTTGTCCTGAAAGCTAGAGGACACATAAGATGTTGTTAGTGACTCCCCAGGTGGGAAAAGGTGGGATGGTCGGATAGTTTTGCTATATCCCATTTTCAGACAGTTACAAGAGTGATGAGATTCCCACCTACACCAAGATAGGTGAACACCACTTTAGGAGAACACAAAGAGGGTTCTCCAGTTGCTGCAGCAATAGCTTTCAGCCCAGGTAGCTGCCAGGAGGTGATGAGCTGGCTAGCATGGTACTAACAGCACAAAGCTGCATTTGCTCCTCCACTGAGAACCCTTTCTCCATGCTACAAAGACTCTTGTGATACTGATTTTATCAAGTCAGAGCACAATGTGAAAGGAATCCTCAGTTTGTGCATTTTGTATAGTCTTGAGGATTCTTCCCCTTTTTGGCCATCACTCTACCCTTCACTGCCAATCTGTTGGAGAATTTACACAAGCAAAGCTCATTTGGGCAATTTCCCATTGCTAGTCAACACCATTTTCTTGTGAAGCTTCATATTATTTTGTGGTCAATAGGTGTAATAATAGGATGAATCTTCTGTTATAAATCATTGTCTTCTCCTTTTGTGTTTTCGGACAGAATCATGAATAAACTGGCAGACCAGCAGGACCACATGATACCATGAAGAGAAGCTTACAGGTCCTCTATTGCCAACTGTTTAGTAAGTAAATACTGATTTTTCTTTCTATAAGAAAGGAACTATTCAAATCCTTACATATTTATGCAGGGCATGGCTCAGAGAGATACTTAACCATGTGCCTTGCTTTGGGTACCTGGAGAACCATATGGAAGTTAAATTACCTTGTTAACTGAGATATTTGGAGATGTATTAAAAACCAGGTTGAACGACCAGCTGATGCTGCAGAGTTGTACAAGAGAAGTGATTTGCTGTGCCTTGGGACGACTGTGAGATGTAGAAACAGAGGATGATGGTTGGAAGAAATAGTGCAATGGTTTTGTATTCATGGCTTTTGTCTAGTTCTCAATAGACAAAAGGAATCCATCCCACTTGGCACGTCTGGTGGCGGTCTCTCAGTGTCTATGAATGAGAGAGGGAAGCTCCAGACTCGTGCAGACCTAAATCCTGTGTCACTTCCTGTGATGACTAGTTTCTTGTTTCTAAGTTTTGGCTTAGCATGCATGGAATGAGTAATGCAATGACCATTGCTTTTATTGGCACGTGTGAAAAGTAAGTGTAACAAATACTTTAGGCACTGTTACAGAAATCTAGTTAATACCATATCTTGGCTTTACTTACTGCCATTAGGGTATAACATGGGAGATTGACTTGCTCTGCTAGATTGGCTGGTGTTCCTATTGTTATTTACAGCTACTCCTATGGCAGAGGAGAAACTCAGCTCTGTCTTTGTGGCATCTGAGGGGAGATTCTGGAGGTGCACCCAAGACTATTTTGCTCTCATGAGCATAGAGCTAGGCCAGATGTGTCTTCACAGCCTTCGATGTGCCCAGAGCACAACTTTGGTGCCAGAGGTTGGCTGCCTGGCTGGGGTGCAATTAGGGAAGAGCTCCTCAGGGAGGGCTCAGAAGCCCACTGACAGCAGTAGGGGCTGTGGTAGTTCTACAGTAGCTGAGGAGCCAGAGTACTTTGTCTCATAGTTAACTTATTTCTATATTGATCTCAGTTGCTGGACCAACATTAGGTTCGTTGTAAAGAAAATACTCAACTAAATGCATAAATACATTTCTAGCAAGATGGTAGGGGAAAAAGGGAGTTATACTCCACATCCAACCTGTCGCAGTGTTGGGTCTTTCTGTACTTTAATACCATGCTTCCCTGCTTGGCATCATTCCCCATTGCTATCCCTGCTGCTTTAAATTGCTTTTTTAAGGTAATATGTAGAAGATCTAGACAGAATATAGAGAAACACTGAAACGGAAGAGGGAGAGATTAAGCAGATTATACACACACACACATATATGCAGCGTGAAGAAGAAACAGTCTTGTGAACTCCGTGATGTGATTTGCAAAGATGGATTCTGAACATATTGCTTTTACCGACAGATAAACAAACTGCTTTATTTCCAAGTGCAGCAAAAATGTGTATGAAATGTAGTTATCATTAGCAAATGCAACAGCTAAAGCTATAGAAGAGATATTTTGGGCATCTGGAATGATTTTTTCTCACTTGGCTGGTTTGTAAGAAGTCTATGGCAAGATCTGCCAAGTTACTTCATTCCTATTAAATCAGTTTTCTTTTAGATGCCCTCTAGGTGTGTTACTTAAGCTCACTTTTCCCCCAGTTTCACCACAGTGCTAAAAACAGTCTCCAGAGGATGCATTCTGAAACCAAGGAAGAGGAAATGACTTTAATGTGCTTCCTGCAACTGCACTTCATGCTATAAGACCAGCCTGCAGCATGGTCTGTCTTGTTTCATTTGCACAAAAGGGGGAAAATTGCTGTGCTTATGCAGAGAAGAAAACACCTAAACCTTCAGAGAGGAAGTATCAGGAGAGGGTGTTCTTCTTCAGGCTGATTCACCAGTGTTCTGCATGTGCTCACCTTCCTCATCTGCTGCTGCAGTAAGGGGGTCTGTGGTGTCATCTTGTCTGCTATGTTGTGAGTGATCAGTTGAGGCTTAGGGCTATAGAGAAGTGCCCTATATATGTACTCTTGTACATGAGTCCAAAATGAGGGTGGCTTGAATGGAGCATTGAGTGAGTTTTGTAGCAACAGCAATCATCTGGAGAGACAAAACTCTATCTGTGCTTGTGTGAGTGTGCCTGTGGCTAAGGATGCAGGAAGAAGCAGTT
Source organism: Melopsittacus undulatus (assembly GCF_012275295.1). NCBI lineage: Eukaryota > Metazoa > Chordata > Aves > Psittaciformes > Psittaculidae > Melopsittacus > Melopsittacus undulatus. The sequence goes on from NC_047527.1 coordinate 150,870,671, forward strand.
TCATCTCCAACTGGTGTGTTGTTACGGGGCTTGACATGTCTTGGTTCAGTCCCTGGGCCAGGAGGGGCTGCACCCATCTGGTATTCATTTCCACCTCTTCACTTGGGCTGTGTTTAGCTGTGTCTGTGCAGTGCCTGACAGTGGGACCCTCACACTTACAAGGGTTGCTTGGCTTCGGGGCTACAAGAGAAGACTTACATAGATACTTGCCTGATATACAGACTAGTGAGATTTGTGAACTGTACCTTTAAAAGTCAGGGCCATACCTAAGTACGATTGTAAATGTGGCATACGTATTTTGTTCTTTTTGTGTGTGAATACTAGCTGAGTTATGTAATCAGTCTGTTGCCATCCGTATTCTTCTGCTGTGCTTTCCAAAAAGAGCATATTCCACCCGTTTATGCTGATCAAGAATAGTATGTGTGAAAAATGGCACTAGCAGCAGCTGCTCTTTTGAATATGGCTGTATCTGCCTTGAATCTCATCCCAGTTGTAAAGAGGTAGACTGTGTACTACAGTGCTACATTTGGGACAGGGGCTCTGGGTGATGCTATTTTACCTCTTGTCTATTCATAATTTATGAATAAGCGATTAAACACGTGATTTAACTGTAAAGAAGCAGTGCTTTCAAACTGTATCTTCAAAGAGCCTATTTAATCTGAAATCTCTAAGACCCTTTGAAGTCACTGGCTAGATTGAGTCGATGAGGACCAATTAAAGCAAAACATGTGTCCACAATTTGCTGCCATTTGTTCTAGGCGCATCTTTATGGATGAAGTTTGTTGCCTCTGCAATGATGAAGATGCAAATGCCTTTCCCATGAGGCTGAGCGATCCCCATCTTTTATAAAGACCTAATGTGATGATTTAAGCCCTCCAGCATGAGCCACAATATGTCTGTATTCTCTGTAAGAAAACATGAACATTATAATTTACCATGCATGCGCTGTTCACTGAGGGCTTCTGAGCTGCATATAAACTAAGGGGGAATGTGGTAACTGGTGAAGCCCTTGGCACGCAAACTGTATACAAGGCTTTCTTCTTCACACATTTATTTTTCCTGAAGAATTGAAGGGCTTTTATGTTGTGTTTACTTGCAGTGCTAATGTCTGCATGAGGACCTGTCACCAGAGCATAGAGTCATAGAATAGTTAGGGTTGGAAAGGACCTTAAGATCATTCAGTTCCAACCCCCCTGCCATGAGCAGGGACACTTCACACTAAAGCATCTGGAAGTAAATGACAGTCTGTTTCTTCATGCCATTATCACTTAGGTGTTCCCAAGCAGCACTCTCTCATCTCCAAGGTCTCCTATGTACAGGCTTACACCGCTCTGCAGCAAGCTGAGCAAACCCGGTGGTGTATGGCTGTGCCCTGTGACACAGGCTGGCACACATCTTGTGTCCCCTTGCTGTGGAGGCAGCTCACCTTCCTCTGGTTTAACTGGTTGCCTTTTGATTGTCTCTTCAGTGAACTCAGCCTGCACAGAAGGTTAGCACAAGCCAGTGCTCCATTCGGGTCTGAAGCGAGTCCAGGAGATCATCATTCATTTCATAAGTGTTTGAGAAGTTGACAGAATTCCTCTTAGAGATGACCCAGTTCTCAGTGCCTTCTGAAAGGTGTTGAGCAGCATTATCTGCTAGTGCCTATTGCTTCTAACAGGAACCCACACCCACCAACTGCTGTTTCCATTGCCAAGTACTGTCTGTGGATAATTACATGGTATTAATAAGATAGTATGCACTGATGGCTCTTTTGTACAATTATACATGGCTTGTGTATAGCCATAGTGGGAAGGCATGGTAACAGTACAAAAAGACTGGTGCCAGAGGAAGAATAACCTGTTCTCTGTCCATAGTAGTAGATAAGACATGAAGAAATGCATTTATAGAGCTTGACGTTAGACATCAGGCAGAAATGTTTTAGCGGGTTAGGACACTGAAAAGCTAGAACAGGCTAGTCAGGAGGATTTCAGTGTGCCACTGAAGCACTGAGTGGAAAAAACCCATCTCTCAGAGGGGAGACAAAGGTCATCTAGATGATTTCAAAAGCTTCATCACACCCTCTGATCCTGTGACCACTAGGTACTGTGTCCTTAGCGCAAATGAGCCTGCTTGCTTTGTCAGAGGGCTCTCAGCTTGCACAAGCCATATATAATTAATCCCTGCGGTAGAGCCATAGAGCTGACATATGCTTAAAGGTACTGGGGATCACTTGATAGAGATCAGCAGAGTCTCCTCCTATCATTCACGAGGCCTCCCAGGGAGAAAAGGAGACAACATTTGCGTTGTGCTCTGTTAGGCTGGTAGGTGTTAGCTTGAGCAAAGAGAGCAGCAGGGAGCAGTTATCCAGCAACAAATTCCATGTGATTTGCTATAAAATTGGGCAGGTAAACAGCCCCTGGGTATGTTTCACATAGCAAGCGTTTGGGATACTCACTGGGCTGGAGCATTTGCGTTGGAGAGTCACGTGCCTTGGTAACAGGCTGCCCATCGGGCAGCTCACAGCAAGCAGTCCATCAATGCTTGCTTTCCCCAGAATTCAATTAGAGGCTGTTGCTTCAGTTTGTCAGCAAAACCTTTGCCTTCTTGAAAGAAGCTGCAGCCTCCTATTTTGTGATCCCTTCCTGGAAAACAGCCCTATTGTAAGAGAGCTTTGCAAGCAAACCGATGCACTTGGTAAAGAAGCTAAACCCAGTATGCGTTTTCTGATCAGGTATAGGATTTATTGTCCTTGATGTGCCCTTTAGTGACATCTCTGCCGCACACACACAAAACAGCATGTTCCTGCTCGCTGCCTGGCTGAGCACAACTGTGTGAAGTCGATGGCTCTTGTGATTCTAAGCCTGAGATTGTTCCCATGAACAGGTTGCAATGTTTAGTGCAGATTTGTTGCTTCCATGGACATTCTTGCCTTAAAGACATTATAGTTACATTCACAAATGCACAAACTCATTGAAGAGTCTGAGATACATGTTACTGGGGAGGGGATGTTCCACTTTGTTCTGCCAAGAGAAGATACAAATTTAGGACATAGTAAGCCCCCTAAACAGCTAGATATTGTGAATGCTTCTGCACTGCCTCATAGATTTGCTGAAACACAGGACGATGTGGAATCCAGGACTGCAGAATTTCAGGTCATCAGTTAAGTCCTTGACATTGAAGATGGGATAAAAAGCCAACAGACAGTGATTATTATATTTGCTCTTTCTACTGGCAAGCAATTGATGCCTTTGCACATATCATTTGATCGTCTGATTATGTTCTCAGCATTAAGTACCTTCAATTTTATGCTTAGACTGATACTATTTGCACAAGAACCCTCTAGATTTTTCAGTGATAACATAGATAACTTCCCAGTGCTTTTATTCATCAACCCTTCACACACCAGTTGTGGGACATTATGGTAACAATGTCCATGACCCTTATGCTAGAATCCCAAGAGATCTTAAATAACTGCATAGAGATATGGATGTGTACCCTGCCTGGAAAACGCTGCAAGGATTTGCTTTTGAAATTCCTTCCTGTCTTGTTAAAACAGTAATTGGAGAGGTCAGAAATGAATCCACAATATTATTTCCATCTTCTGTGGTGAATTATTTGTGGTTTGGACCTGAAGCAATCCCTGCTGTATGATGATACATCTGTCTAATCTTCTATTTTAGGTTCAGTATTGTTTGCCTCAAGCCTTGAGAGAGGTTTCAGAGGGAGAGTGAATAGGCAGGAGTACAAATTTGACTTTTCTCTGTTTTCTCTTTCAAAAGTCTATTCATCCATCTCTAATAGAAGTGAAACTATCTCAGATAGTGCAATTCCATGTGTGTCTTTGGGACTCGGTGTCAAGTGGAGCAAGAACTGTTGGTGATGTGCGGACAGGAGCCTAGCAACCATGAAATCTCAGTCCTGTTGAGTTCAGTGGCAGAACTCCCATTGACTTTAGTAGGATTGGGGGTTTATTCTCAGCCTTTATGTCCCCGCCTTGCTTTGATATGTTGCATTATAAAACAAGAATATCCTGTCAAACATTTATCTCCTTCCCCAAAGCCTTCTTTTCTTGCTGGTTGTGCCTATGAGACATTGCTATGTTTTGGGCAATGTTCTGATTAAGTCCTAATCCAGGAAAAGCAGTTAAATATGTAAATAGAGCTCTTAGCACCAGGCAGACTGCTCCTACAGCAGCCACTAGCCATAGGCTTGAATCACTCTTGGGCTGTATTCCAGTAATTTGAAGGAAGAATTACTTCAAACTAATTCAGAGTAAGTGTGAGCAGCAGGTCAAGGGAGGTGATCCTGTCCCTCTGCTCTGCTCTCACAAGACCCCACTTGCAGCCCTGTGTGCAGCTCTGGTGTCCTCAGCATGAGAAGGACATGGAGCTGTTGGAGCAAGTCCAGAGGAGGCCACGAGGATGCTCAGGGGCTGGAGCACCTCCTGTATGGAGACAGGCTGAGAACATTGGGGCTGTTCAGCCTGGAGAAGAGAAGCTGCGTGGAGACCTCAGAGCAGCTTCCAGTGTCTGAAGGGGGCTACAAGGATGCTGGAGAGGGGCTCTTCATCAGGGACTGCAGTGATAGGACAAGGGGTGATGGGTTCAAAGTGAAACAGGGAAAGTTCAGGTTAGATCTAAGGCAGAAGCTGTTCCCTGTGAGGGTGCTGAGGCGCTGGCACAGGGTGCCCAGAGAAGCTGTGGCTGCCCCATCCCTGGCAGTGTTCAAGGCCAGGTTGGACACAGGGGCTTGGAGCAACCTGGTCTGGTGTGAGGTGTCCCTGCCCATGGCAGGGGGTTGGAACTGGATGATGTTAAGGTCCTTTCCAACCCAAACCATTCTGTGATTCTTTAAGATGTCTCTGCCAGCACGCATGCTGCTGTCTAGTGTCCATGAATGATCCAGTGCCTGTGACAGTGTTCCTGTGAGAAACACATTAAAATGGCTGTTAGGTATTTAATATACATTGTCACTGATGTTCCCCCATGTGTGAACTGCCGTGCACAGGAACATGCACCACTTGCGTCAGTAACAGAGAAATATTTCTGTCCCCATGCTTAAGCGCTGGAACTTTTATCTGTTTAATGTCTTTGACCTTTTGCAAAGCCTTTGAACTTTTCTCCCTGCATGCATCCCTTGGCACCATGTATCCCATTGTTTATGAGTGAGGAAGAGCTAACAGTGGAGGTGATGGCAGCTTCAAGCACTCACCTATGTGTCCATTGTAGCCCACTGCACGCTGTGTAAATGCTTCAGAAGAAATAACACCAGGCTTATTGCAGGCTGTAGAAACAGCTTGGAGGAAACACATCTAAAGCAAAGTCCCATCCAAGCATGTGATGGGTATTGTCCCTGTCCCATCACTAAGTAGCAGAGATAGAGACAGCCTCTCTCCAGTTCAGGTTCTGCAAAGAACTTGAGCGTATGCCAAAATTTAAGCACATTTCACTCAATGAAGGTGTTCAAAACTCCACCTGCAGAAAATCTTGCTGTGAAATATCATCTCAGTTAGCCTTTGGAATGAAGCCATTACTTCTCAAAGCAGTGCATCCGGCTGGTCTTCATCCCGAAGATAGGCATCTGCAAAACTTCCTTGCCAAATCAAGGCCTATACGTAATTGGTGTGAATGTATTGTTTTTGTATTATTTGTTATTATTGGTTTATACTATGTATATCCTCCAATGCCTGAAATCTGAAGGACAGGATGTAATCCCAAGGTCTGGAAAAAGCCCACAGTCTCATTTCACATCATTTGTTCCCCCCATTATTCTTGGATGAAAGGAACATTATTGTTATATATCCCACAAAAGATGTTTGAAAAGTGACCTTGGCAGGAAAAGTGCTCTCCCCATGCTATAGTAACTTCAAATCACTCCTCTTTTGCATACAAAACCAGTTCCGGAAATGAGGAATTTTATAGCACGTCACATATCTTCAGCTGGAGAAGGCAAGGAACCACAGCCCCAAGGCCTGTTTTGTTGGGGTCCCCATGCTGATGGGTATGTCAGTTACTATGTGCACCATGAGTGCCTGGGAGGAACCCACCACTCCAGGCTTTGTAGGGATAGTGCAGCCTAACCCCACCAGCCTCCCCATCACTGAGCTTTTCCCCTATACTGTGACAATGATGTGGTTCTTGAGCTGCTCTTTTCACCCAAGAGCAGGCTCCCATCAAATCCATGGACAAGGATTTAACGCCAGGTTTTTCAAATGAGCAAATGTGGAATTCCTTGGTTGGGTACTCAGTGAGTTTCCTAAGTACCTAAGCAGGTTATCCTGCTATCTGCATAGTGGCTAAATGGGAAACTTCTTCAGGTGCCTTTAAGAACTGCACTAGGTATGGCTCTGTGATAGGGAGTGCCAAGGTACTTTGGAAAACCTGATCTTTTTTCTTCATTAGTAAGGGGAGCAGACTTTGTTTCAGAACTGTGTGATGCTGTGCAGAACATACATCTATTATTCATCAACTCTAAAGCAAAAATCAGTGCTTACTAAGGCCAAGTTACTCAGAGAAAAAAAAAGGATGGGTCAAGTGCACATCCATAGTTCCTAGGAGTGGTAACAGATGCTCCTTAGGCAGTACTTGATGAAGTCACAGCATTGTGCAGACGCTCATTAATTCATTTGGGTTCCAGTGAAATTATGCAATTAATTTAAGCCTCCAATGTAAAATATTACAGCTGATGAGCTGATCTGTCTCGTGCACTAGGAGATGCGTTCTGTTCTTTCTATGCACCCTATTTATTCTATGCACTATTGCATTCGGTTCACAAAGAGCAGCTCTTGTGTGTTCACACTGCCATGGTCAGTGTTCCTTTCACAATGTATTGCTTCCTAATTCTGTTATAACAGATTCCAGCTGCTAAGAGAATAAGGAAAAGAAACCTTTCTTTTATCCTGTCAGGAAAGGGATCATCAGGAACGAAGCAATGCAGGGGGAGGGAGAGATGACTTGGATATGCCTCTTAATAAAGCAGGTATATTCATTTCTTATTGCAGGTATAGTTACAATCTGTGGGTGTATATCATGTACCTATTTAGAACACTTATGCTGATCAAATGTATTGGGTGCATACTCTATTCACTGCACTGTTCTCTCTACTGCTGGTGCATATAGATATCTTTCAAGCCACTGTCATCATCAGTGGAAGCATGTGTATTCTGTGACAGAATAAAGCATGCTCTACATAGAAGCTTCAATACTGCTTACATGGAAATGTTCAGACCATGCAACAGACTCATTGGGTCTTTAATTCATGGACCTTCCTTATAGTTAGAAAGGGAACAAGGGGCTCTCAGTGCTTCAGCATGAAGTTGCTAATTCTTTATGCATTTGAAAAAGACACTGCTTCCTGAAGTTAGCATCCCATGGGAAGAGGAATGATGACACTGCAGTATCTTTAAGATGTTAGGTATCACTGCCTTCTTTAGAGGCTACAAATTCATTATGATATCAGAGCTTCTCATTGCTGAGGGTATTAACAACATACACGCACCACAATTACGATGTGAAAGGGAAGAAAGTGAAGATAACAATGAGAGCACCTGATAAATGGACAACAGTGTGCTTGCAGGGCAAACCATTTGTATTTGTAGAGAAAGAGTTAATTCATAGACTTAAAGCACAGGGAGAGAAAGAGTGGGTTTAAACCCTGTGGTCTTTTGGCCTTGTCATGGAGGTAGAATGGACCTGTTTTGTATTTCACTTCAGTAGTGCTGGAGTTTGGCAGTGCTGTTTGCTTAGACCAACTGGCCATTTCACCTAGTTCAAAGCTGGTTTGTTCTGCCATTTCAGGAAGGAAAAGCTGTTTTTCTCATCAAGGCCATATACATGCCTGAGAGCCTCATGTCAAATCCCTGCCCAGGGTCCTACTTCTTAATGCTGAGGTTGTGAAGCATAAAGTTAATCACATTACAGTCAGTGCTGCACAGAGGTGCCCTGAAAGTTATTAAGGATGGATTCTGCACCAAAGGAGCAAGAGGTTCTTAGAGCATGGGGATGCTCCAGGTCTGATTCCCACAAACAGACAAGGAAGGGGTAGTTTCTATGGCTTAATAGGAATGGTCACTAGCAGCTTATTTTCTAAGCAGAGCAGTCCCTTAGGAGAGAGATCATCTACAAGATAGAGTAACAGGATGCTGGCCTCAGCTATGTATATTGGAGTGCATCTTTCCTGGTCCTTGGGACATTTATGACTGGCACCATTAGTTACAAAATCACTGCAGAGCATCTGTGTGACTGACAGGGAATCTGATAGGAATCCTCTGGCCTCTGAGGTGGAGTTGAGACAGCATAAGACAGAGAATGCATCATCCAAGGAAGGGCTTCTCCAGGAAACAGGAAGGTCATCTCTCCTTGTAGCTTACAGAGCCAGAGAACTCCTGGGGTGAGTGTGCAGTGTATATAGACTTGACTAGCTCTTGTGTCAAGTCTATTTCAGAGATCAAAGGCAATGCTGAGGTAAATGTCTTGGTCTGGAGCATGTCTGTAAGCTCCAGGTATTAAGTGTCTCCCAATTACAAGGCATCTGTCTTCACTGGCCTTTCTTGCAGAAGGTGATGATGCCACTTGGTGACTTCATGTGGTTCTTTGCAGCCCTGAGAAGGCCAGTGTTCCATCCTGTGCATGTCAGTGCTCCTGGCCTCATGTAGAATAGGCAGGAGAGTCATAGAGTCGTAGAATGGTTTGGCTTGGAAGGAACCTTAAACCTCATCCAGTTCCAACCCCTGCCATGGGCAGGGACACCTTCCACTAGAGCAGGTTGCTCCAAGTCCTGTCCAACCTGGCCTTGAGCATTGCCAGGTATGGATCATTCACAACATGCTTGGGCAGCCTGTGCCAGCGCCTCACCACCCTCACAATAAGGAATGTCTTCCTTATATCCAGCTTAAATTTCCCCTGCTTAAGTGCAATTCATTCCACAGCTCTTTCAATGTAAGGCTGTACAGACAGTGAACCTGGCAGCGGGGAGATCTGTGGGGATGCCATAGCACCAAGCCAAACATCTAGTTCAAGGTGCTTCACTCCTCCCAGAGCCAACATCTTTCCCATAGTGGTTTTCACTGGTGCATCAGAGTTTTCAGCATTGTTCTTCTGGTTTCTAGGCTCTGTGGTGACCCAGAGCTTCATGGCATGGTTCAGCATAGCAGCTTGTGCTTCTCTGGGTTCTAGTCTGGCCATGCTCCAGAGCAGCCCCATCACAGAAAGAACAGCTTGAGGGTTACATTCAATTAGCATAAATTGCCAAAGGCCCAAAATATGCTGCAGAGATGCTGTGCATTGTTAAGCCTCAAAACATGTTCCCTTCTTGCAGCCTCTTTGCTCACTCTGTGGAGGAGAGAAAGCTTAGAGCTCATTTTGTCATTCTCAGAGGAGGGATGCTCCTGATGCAGCTGCAAGAGTAAGGCCTAGTCTACCTCCTGGTATGGGGGAGATCTTGGGCTCTTGTTGCTGCATTTCATAGATTCATGCATTTCTCAGTATCTCTTGTTGTTACATGCCTTATGTTTTGAACTGTAAGCATTTTGGACTAGGGGTTGACAGTATTTAGATGTGTGGTACAGTGCCGAGCATACATTTGACTTTTAGTAATTATAACAGTTAATAGGAAATACCATATGGCTACAAATATTGAAACTCTCCAAAGACTTGTTGGGCCATTTATTTTCTGTGCATATGAATGTGTGCCTCATTTAAGCCAATTATTTTCCTATTAACAGGCATTGGTTGTGCCGTCCTTCTGCTTTCATTTTTGTCCATTTTCAGATTGGTACAGAAAATGTGAAGAAAGAATAAAAAAAAAATCTGTTTTCCTTGTACTTGTCTTTTAATATTGAATTTCCTGCTTGAATAATCCTACATTTAATCCTCAAAGGGATGAGTCCCCTATAGGGAATGTTCTCTGTACCCTCAGGTGCCTGCTGTCAAAACGTCAGTGGATGGGAGATGAATTCAAATGAGTCAATGAATCCAAATACTCATTTGGAAATCAGGTGGTGTTTGATTATGTTATTACCAGCACCTATCTTAACAGGCTGAATTACAAATGGGAGAGTTGTGGAGCACAGAGATGTTACTCTCAGATTTTAATGTGCAAGCTGTATTCTGCTCTTCAGGCAATCCAGAAGAGCTATGAGAGTGTCCCTCTTGCTCACTGTCTCATGGCTTGTGGGAGGCTGGGAAATCTCAGTCTTCAGCACTTCCATTTTTAGGTCTAGCTGAAGTGATGCTTTTCAGCATGGCATGGACAAGTGTAAAGCCTCTTGTGTTGTGGATTGAAAGGAATCAAGAGCAAAAGACCACACATGGTCCTGATGTATTGCCGAACCATATATCGTGTGTCCCTCTTTTGGGACTGGAGGCGTATGGTTACTGCCTGGGATGTGAGTTTCTGTTTCTGTTCAGTGACTGTATTGATGGGAGTGGTGTGTTGCTGAGCTTGTGATCTACTGCAGAGGTTGCATCAGTTCTGAGCAGCAACATTCACAAGGGAATGAAACTCAGACCAAGCACTTGGCTTCCCTTGGTACTTAAGTCATCGAAGTAGTATCTATAGGTGATTTTTAAAGTAAGGCATGAGCTTACAGAGGTGTGTTTGTCCAAAGCCTAGCTGTGAGAAAAATACAGTGTTTATTACTATAAAATACATGACATTTAGCTACAGTGATTGTGAACCCATTATTCCCATACCCTGTATCAACCAGAACAAGTCTCAATACCTACAAGTGTATTATTAATGTTACTTTGGAAAGCAATGCATTTTTGCATAGTTCCACCATCCTTCATGTTCATGGGTTTGGAACATCACTCTAAAACTCACAGTGAATCTTCTGCTATTGAAACACATACATTTGGTGAAAACATTAACAAAAAGACTTTTAGGAATGACATTTCATACTGATGCTCAGTGAAGCCTTCCTGTGGTCCAGAGTCCCTGGTGACCACAAATGCAAACCTCTTGAAAAGAGGCATCTGAAAAAACCAAGGGGGGAAATCTCCTGTTCTGTTAGAAGGGGGGAACCAAGAGCTTCTTGTTTACAGTCAGGGCTAATGAGACAAAGCATAGAATCATAGAATAGTTAATGTTGGAAAGGACCTTAAGATCATAAGAAAGACTGTGTAGCATGTGTGGGTTTCTCAGTCATGGGCTGAATGAGGGCGAGTTCTTCCTTCTGCTTTGCAGTGTCAAGCAGTTCTTCACCCATCCACCTCCTGCTCACAAGAGCCACCAGCTGACCCCACTGATGTTTAACTCCTGCCCAGCCTTGCGATTCCATGTATTTCATTGCTCAGCATCTACAGCCAGAGATAAGGTACCAAAAGAAGCTCCTTTACAGCCAGAGCTGCCCCTGTTGGCAGGCAAGGGATGCTCATCCAGCAAGGTGGGGAAGATTGCTTTCTGATCAGTGTGATTCCCTGCATGTCAAAGCTGTAGTAAGAATGAAAATGAAGTTGTTCTGTGAGGCTAGTCATCTGTGGCTGCTTTTTGAGAGCGAAACACACTGAATACAATGCATCTGTGCAAGAGTAGGAAACAGTCATGAATTTGGCTGGGAGAAAATGTTCCCTTTATAAAGTGCAGTGGTTTCACTGTGACAGCCCTGTAATGTACAGTGCAGTGAATTGAGAGCTTCTCAGGTCTGGAACATTGAAACCTGGTAGTTCTGGGCTGAGTTCTGGCAGAATATTGTGGAATCCTCTGGTAAATGAGCTTTAGAGATTTACATTCTTAGGTTTGCTTTTCTGAGTAAGCCAATCTGTATTAGTGCAGCAGGCAGTACTTTTTATGCAGCAAGTGTAGGATGCCAATAGCATTATACTTGTCATTATACAAGATCAAAAATGCATTCATTTGTAATGCATATTCCAATTTCAAGACCCTGTTAATTTCAGTGAATTGCAGGGTTTAGTTTGAAGGACAAGGATTTTAATGAAGAAATAAATCACTAGACATAAGCACCTCTTTTGTCATGTTCATATATAAAACCAGTAGGTGCTTAGAGGTTTGCTGATACCATTCATAGTGCTGCTGGCCACTACTGAGGATGTATTTCCATGACAGGTCTGGGGTTTTGTCACTTGTATTAAGCTGTAAGACTCTGGGAGCTGTAAGTATCCAAGGGGAGCCAGGTAGCTCATAGCTTGCTGAATTTGCCACACATTTCAGTGTTTTACAGTCTTCATTTCTTTTTATTCCATTGCTCCATCCATTTGTCCAGCGTTCAGCAAAAGAGGAGTTCAGCCCGTGTGCCATACATGCATTAAGCACATCTACTGCCCTACGGTGCATTCATCAGACACTATATATTGCTAAGGTATTACATATAGGCAAGGTTGCATATGAACTCTGTCAATCTTGTGGTTTCTTCTCCTTCTCCAGATCCATTTTCATTTGTAGAGGACCTTGGTTGTCATAGGAATGTGGTAGGATTGTTCAACAGGAGAAGGGGAGATGCATAGCTTTGCCCATAACTCATTTAGGACATGCCCATCAGCAATCAGCAAGGAAGCACAACATGGAAACAGTCATCAGTGAGTTTGTGGTTGTACTACATTCTGGTGAGGGCAGTGGCATTGCAGCATTCCTATTTCTAGCCCAAAAGCCTTTGCAGACCCAGCAAGAACTGAGAACCTGATTTTTAGGTGCTTTACAAACATAAAGGTGATGGATATCTGTGAGTGAACTGTATGTTGTGCTGTTGTGATCTCATGGAGAAGATATACTGCTGTGATACACCTGACAAAAATACTGCAGAACTTCCCAAGCAATTGGTGTGGAGACACTGAAGTTACCTGACCATATCTGTTACAGCCTTTGCTGGCTGTAACATGTCATCATGCCAAAAGTGTGCTCCGTGGCACAGGTTGGAGATGATGTAAAGGAGAGACCTTGGAAATGTCTGTCTGACTGCTGTACTTCTATAGTATTCCTGCCAGAAGTCTTCTGGCTATTTATTCAGCTTTGAACTGAGTTATATTTGTGATGACTGCTCTCCACAGCCAATTTGTGTGATGAAGGGGATTAATGGTTCTCTTCTTTAAAAGGAGGTTTGCTTAGTTCTAAGTCTGTATGCTAAAAGCACCCTGAGGCTGCTTTTAATGTATGTTGGGATAGCAACACTCTATACCACTGCTGGCAGTGATGGAGCACCTGCAGTTTTCTTTCCGTTAGTTTTATTTTGTAGCATTTGAATGAGAATTAAGCAGACCCTGAGGAGAATGCTGCAAAGTTAGGTAGAGTTGTGGCTACCCAGGCTGCTTCCCTCAAAAACCCCCAATGTCTGTCCATTCCCCTGTGCTGGCAGTCTCTAAATCAAAGGCTTAGCCTGAATGAGTGAATGGAAGGTCCAGCTCAAGAGATCCAGAAAGAAATAGTCCTGAACTTCTCTTCTCTCAAAGCTGTTATTATAACTGAGATAGAAAGAGGTGGCTCAGCAAGTGCAGGGCAGTCAAGAAAGCAACAGTAAAAGCCATGCAGCCGAGGCCCTCAGTGCCATGGGTCCGTGGTGGCCTCGGCAGTGCTGGGGTAATGCTTGGACTTTATGATCTTAAAGGTCTTTTCCAACTTGGTTGATTCTGTGCTTCTATGGTTCAATGTATAATGGGAATGTGGAAGCACTGGAGATGAGGACTAGTTTGTAGTACTGTTTAGGAGCTATTTCACACAAGTGAAGGAGAATGCAGCAGCATGAAACATGCTGCCTTTATTGTGTTACAAGAAGGATGTCACTGACGGGAAATCCTGGCATACCTGGTCCTCTCAGTAACACTTCCAGTTTTCTGTCTGAACTTTCATATTTCAGTATTTGAGCTGCTTGATACCAAATTGTTTCATTGCCATAAGGAACAAGTAAAAGTAGTTATTAATAATGCTTCTATAGGGTTTGAAGGTCATACTCTGTCTATATTTCTAGTCATGCAAGTGCAGTCACACCAGATTTCTTTAATTCACTGAATCACATTGGCAGAGCACAGAAATCAGTGCATGATTAGCTCAGTGTAAGTGCATGATTAGTTCATTATCACTCCTCTAAAATAAGTTACACTATTTTATGTATACTTTCTATATTATGTATTTATTTTATGTCTTACATTAGTAAAATATGGAGAGGTTACAGACAAGAATGACAGATATAAACTAATTACTTATGTGAGCTGTGACCGGCTTTCTTGTGCCCTACTGTCAGGGTTCGGATTGTTGAAAACACTGTTCATTCTTCAAACCTTTTGTATTAGCGTGCATGTGTACAGTATGTACAATATATAGAATCACAGAATAGATAGGGTTGGGAAGGAGATCATCCAGTTCCAACCCCTGCCATGGGCAGGGACACCTCACACCAGACCAGGTTGCTCCAAGCCCCTGTGTCCAACCTGGCCTTGAACACTGCCAGGGATGGGGCAGCCACAGCTTCTCTGGGCACCCTGTGCCAGCACCTCAGCACCCTCACAGGGAACAGCTTCTGCCTTAGATCTAACCTGAACTTCCCCTGTTTCACTTTGAACCCACCACCCCTTGTCCTATCACTACAGTCCCTGATGAAGAGTCCCTCTCCAGCATCCTTGTAGGCCCCCTTCTGATGCTGAAAGGCTGCAGTGCAGTGAGTTAAAGAGCACAGTGACTATGTTCACTCACAGTGTTCATGCCTGTTTTGACAGCAGAGTGATGAGTCCTAATAAATAGGAGTTAATTTAAATAAATTGGATCCTGATAATAGTAGTAAAATTGAGGTTTCATCTAATATCTTTGCTGGGGATGCTTCTTGCCCATGATGTCTGTAAAAGCTTTTAAGTAGTTAAGCAGCTGATATACTGTGACTGGTGGTTTTTATACCAAACAGAATCATTTTCTAGTGTCCTGTTGTGGGTGAATATATTCAGTAAGCCACAGTGTCCATGAGCTTGTTGTTTTAGTCTTCCATTAAACATAATTATAAACTTAGGACATACCTGCAATGCAAAAACCCAGTCCTGGATTAGGTGGTTACATTCAGACAAGTGAAGACAAACAGTGAAGAAAAAGCAGGTTTTAATTCAAGTTAGGACTTGCTTATCTTTTATTCACAGTTTACTGCAGTTAGTAAAATAGTGATACTCTATTGCAAACCCACTGAGTTAGTAGAACGTTTACTTGCAAAACTTATAGCTCATATATATGTCTTAAAGCATCTTCTTAAGGATGTTCCTCCTGTTTTCCACATTAGTGTAGTCTCACAGAAGCATATGTAGGTCTGTGCCAAGTCCTTTTCCATGTGCAGCTACTTGCATGAATACTCACACTGAAATCCCTCAAGTAGCTCTTAATTTATGTTCTGATCCTTTGCAATTTCCTTCTTTTGCTAGTACAGTCATTTAGGCATGGTCAGAACAGTGCTGGTGCCATCAGCTCCACATTCTCATCTTGATTGCTCTGATAATGTAATTTTGAGGAGAAATAAATCTATTCAGCAGATCTTCTTTGGGTTTATACTGGTGTTAAATGTGTTCGGGGCCTCTCCACTCCTCTTCCAATGAGAAAACTGATCAAATTGATTATTTCAGTATTTTCATATCCCTTCCTTGCTGCATGTGCTTTAAATGTTGCCTATTTACAGTAGTCCTAGATAGTAAGGAGTTATCTAAGTTGGTTGGTTGTCATGTGCGAGACCAATATCAGACATCTGGCAGGGGCAGGATGCTTCATAGGGAAATGAACCCCCTAATGATCTCATTTTGCAGCTATATGAGTGGTGCAACCCAAGGAGGAAAGTTGGATGGGATGACAGATGGATGCCTCTGGTTGGCTTCTCTGTAGGTGCAGGAGGAGCAGATGGCAAGCACTATAATGTCCAGCCATATGATTTTATGGACCTTTGTCCCCACAGCATGGCTGTGAATAGCAGTAAGTAAGACTGGCATCTTGTGAGTTCCTTTTGCATGGCACAACGTGTTTCTCTTGGCAGAGCAAAAAGAAAACCAACCCAACATAACTTCTTGGCTGCTCATTGCATCTTTGGCCATTCGGACACGATGCAGTTATGAACAGTTATAAAGAATAACGTTGTGCATTATTTCTTCTTTTGAGGCTCTCCTGGTGTTTTGTGCAGATAAACCCAGCAGCTCGTACCTCATTAGTAAGATCAGAAATGACCCTTAATGACTTCTGTGCAGGGTGTACTAGAAACACTTGTTGTAGGTAAAAATGGGTAGTGTAACCAGATGCATTATTAGTTTCTCTGCCTGTTTTGCAAGTGGGAAGCCCAATGTATGCAGGGAAGAAACTTACAACTTACTTGATCCTCAGTGAGCTGGTGGCAGAACAGAGCTGGAGTGGCATCTCCAGTGCCACACTAGCAACCAGCAGGCCACCCAGTTACAGCAGTGCCATGCAGCCAGTACAAGGTCCAGGCATCCTATAAGTGGGGTCTTTTAGTACACCTGAGCTGGAAGCTGGGGTTTAGGTGTGGTAAAGGGGTTGGACTCTGGGTAATTCCTGTTTGGTGAACATTTTTGGTGAACATGGACCCCAAATTTGGAGTTTTCCTAGAAACACTTTTTTTGCCTTGACTGGACTTTGCTCAGATGGTGACTTGATCAAAGCAAGAGAGTGATGATCTGGTTTGAGACTGCTTCCATCTCTCTGAGTGATGGCTGAGTAGTTCTCCTTCCTTCTCGGATGAAGTAATGCCAGATCCTGAGCAGACATTAATCTCTACTGAGAACATTTTGTAACATGGAAAGAAAATGAATCCAGGCTTTTTTTGCAGCTCTTGGCTTTCTTCTTCCATAGCTGAAAGAACTGAGTGTTTTATAGGAAGAGCTCCAGTTCTTTTATGACCTCAGCCAGCAAGAAGCTAAAAGGCTGGATACAGCAAAGTGGCTATACAGTCAAGGCATAGTGACAAGGCTAATCTGTGGTATAGCAAACCCCATGGACTACTGGGGAGCCCTGCAGTCTCCACATCCACAGTTTGCCCACAGTAACAGAATAATATAAGGAAACCTTAACTTCAGGAAGCTTCTTCCTCTCGCTGTTGAACAGACCCAACACTCAGTCTCTCACCTTTCAGGAGCTACTGGATAAATAGGGCTATTTGTGGTGAATAGGGTGAAGTTACTGCAACCAGAATTGTTCCTCTCAGGCACAGCAGTGTCCAGGTTGTGCTGCCCATCCTCAAGTGCCAGAGACAAGGGCCCAAAAGTTAAGAAAGCCTCTACTTTATTATTTCTAGTGATCCTAATGCATTTAAAGTCTGAACAGAAGAGTGATGAGCAAAAGCATTATTTTACCCTTGGAAAACAGATATTATGTAGGAATTGGCTTACACAAAATGGCAGGGAAATCTGGTAGATCCCAATTCGATGCTTAAGGTCCTGCTCAATGCTTTAGTGCAAGTTCTTCAATCATTTGATCAACCAGTCCAGCTTCCTGAACCAGGGGAAATGATCTGGTGATGATTTATCTCTCTGGTCTTTGGGATTGGAAAAAGAAATGAGCAGCAAAGAGTAGTTCCTATTCAGAAAGGGAGGCTTTGTACTTACCACTGATGTGGTTGAACTACAGCGGAATGATAGTCCCTGTTAAGCACATAGTAGGACACCGTTGCTTGCCACAGGACGATGAAGTACATGTATTTATTCCTTTTTAGTGTACAATGAAACCTTTGTCCCTGCTCTTCTGTGAGACAGATATAAGTAATAGAATGTAATGTAATAAGTAATGTAATATATAATGTAACGTAGCTCAGCATAGCATAACGTAACACAATATAATATCTAATTCCAGAGTATTCAGCAGGTACAAACTGAAATGCTCCTGTGCACCTCTTTCCTCACTGCCCCTGTGAGAGATGAGATTGCTCCATTTAACAATGTCCATCCTATTAAGAATTCAGATTCAAATCTGCTTTGGTTTTGTTGGGGTTTTTTGGCTATTCTGGGGGTTCTTAACTATATCATGGGAAGGGGCATTGACAAAGTTTGTTTCTCTCTCATGTATTTTTGTTCTTATTGTGTAGATTCTCTTTGATGCTCACATTTGCTGCTCAGCTCACTGATGCTTGCCGCTGGCATTACCATGCCGAGTAATGCCCAGCCAGGAGGAATGCCTTGGCTTAAGCATGGCAGAGCAGGGCTGAGATGTTCTGAGTAGCTGCCTCCATCCCAACTTCAGTAGTTAAATCTCCCATTTAACCTTGAAAGACTTAATAGAATCATAGAATCCCAGACTGGTTTGGGTTGGAAAGGACCTGAAACCATCCATTTCCAACCCCCTGCATGGGCAGAAAGCAACAGTTGACTTTTGTGAGAAAACAAGTATCTCAAGTTTGAGCAGAGCATCCTCTATGAGACAGACTCAGGCCTGCCCCGTTCCTCTAGTTCCTATTGGTTTGCAGGTACCAGCTAAACAAGCTTTCATGCTGGTCTTTCAGGATCACTTGTATAAAACCCTACACTTGAGGTTTTGTGCTGTATGTGCATAAAGTTACTGGCATGATGAAGACCTGGCATGTATGAAGAGAGAGACTGAGAGAAATGGGGTGGCTTGTCAGCTGAGGAGAGGTGTTCTGCTCTGGCTGTGGCATCTGCAGACATGCTCAGCACATCAGGAGTGTGTGAGTGTAAGACATTCAACTGTGGCAGGGGTGATCAGGTACTGTAACTGTGAGAGAAGGGATGCTTCTTCTAACCTTATGCTTAGGAACTATTAGATGGCACATGACCAAGCACAATCATACTCATTAATTTGATACTCTACTATTAAAAACTGATTTTATAAAGCTGCTTCTTAGCACAGAATCACAGACACTGGGTAAAAAATATTAGGAGAAACAGTCTGTTTTTACACTCTGCCAATTGTCTCCAGATGTTCCCACATCACATTTTCCAGCCCTTACACACTTCTCTCTTTAATCACACCTCAGAGTTTAAAGTTCCTCAGGAATAACAATTTAAGGTCTATTCTTTCCCTATACCCCATGACCATGCAGAACATGAAACCTAAATATAACACAAGGCTAGAACTATGTGGAAAGGCCCCCAGATTTTCTCCTATCTTTTCTTTTTTTCTTCTCATCCACATACCTTTGGTTTTGGTATTGAGCTCCATGTATTTCACACTGACCCACATCTTCTACTCCTGGTGCATTGATCATGTGCAGATGTAGATGGTCAGATATCTTAGTGCATTACAGAAATTGTCCAGAGAAAGTTAGAGGATAAATATTTAGCATCTATACACATCTTTATACAATATATATAGATATATACTAGATATAATATTTAATATATAGTAAATAGAGAACATCTTTGGGGACTTTTGATACATCAGACAGTATGACTTGATATTGATTAAAAACCTGATTAGGAGTGAACCTCCCCCTTCATTTCTTCTTTACACAAAAGCTGGAAGTAGCTTTTGGAACCTTAAGTAAGAACAGATTAACATATTGCTTCATATATATAATAATACTACCTACTGCCAGCAAAAAGCATGTTGCACTTCTTCCTGCTGCTAAGATGATGAACATCTTAAAATGATGGTGTTGAATTTGTCAGCATTAGTATTCAGAGTGAACACAGCTTTGTTCTGATTCATATCACTTCCAGAGCTGGAGCTGCTGCTTATGCATTGTGCTGGTCACATTTAGAAGGGGTTTCTGTTTGTTTGTTTTTCTGTTTCTCTGTACTAGAAGCACTGGCAATTTGAAATCAAATCTCAGACAGGCAGGAAGCCAAGTTGCAACTTTAAAACTGAGGCATTCCGATGGCTCTTTCCATCCTCTCATAGCCATATATTCAGTGGAATTTGGTCATTTGCTTTCCTTGTGCTCTTAATTCTCTGACTGCAAAATCCCACTCCCTGATTCATTGCTTCCTAACATGCCATGTGTGTGAGTGCCAAAACTGCTGTGGTGTCCCTGTACAGGCCAGAGGAGAGTGGAGCCACTGGCACCAGATGCTAGTTCTAAGTGAGAAATAGGGAGTCTGTATCCCCATCCATGTACCTTCACCTCCCATCCTAGTGGGTGTCTCAAGAATTCATTCTGGAGTTTGGCAAGGGAACAGGAGATCATATGTGGACATATCCTTCTGCACAGATAGCAAAGCAATTGGTTCCAGTTTAAGAGAGCAGTTAACCAAGCTGCTCTGCACAGAGCCCGACTGAGGTATGCCCAAAGCCGACTGTGGGATGTGAGCCTCAATTTGAAACCTCGATATTCTTAGAGCTTTTCTTATTTCATTATTATTTCCTATTTGTTTCTTCTGTAGCAGCTCTCCCTCCCTTCATCCAGCAGAGCATTCCCATAAGAATCAGCCTGGCGACTTGTGTAAACGTGGCAGAATCAAGCTTTGGAATATTATAAAGAAAGAATCCATTGATGGGCCATTTTTTTCCACAACGTAATGCCAGTTTTCCTTTCCACCTGGAGAAAACCAGCTATTCCATGGCAACTGGAATCGAAATAGTGTTTTTCAGTTGAAACATCCTAAAGAGACTCCTAACAGTGAGGCCCACTCAAGACTGATAGGGGGGAATGGGTATTTGGAATACAGTGCTCCGACCATTTTAGACAGGGCTGTTTTCTGAAGCAGTGGGGCAGCAAGCCTCTGAAAACCCAACTACAATCAGGCAAAGAGTGAACTTCTGCTTTATGGCTGCTACATTGAATTATCACTGGAGAGGAAAAACCACGGAGCAGTTTACCCAGACATTGATTCTCTGTTGTTATCAAACCCCAGCTGTTCTGTGAAAAGGAATAGTGGGGTCAACCCATCTCTCTTGTTCCACACCAGAGGGGATCAATACCTGCACTATAATTCAGGTGCTTGTAATTACAAGGGCTTGGCAGCTTTGGCTGCAGGTTAAATGAGAGTCAGTGCCAAGGTAGTGGAGTTCTTTTTCCTGCAACCCCCCAAACGTGCAGTTTCTGCTTCTTTTTGAACAAGAAGGGATCTTTGATTCCTGGTGTTCTGCAGGCTGGTGGGTCTACTGAGGATGGGTGTGTGGGGTTCACTCTGGCACCATTTACAGCAAGGGATCACATTTCTTTGCTTCTCACACAGCTTGTGATTACTCCCATTTTATAATGTTAAGAGGAACAGATTCTATGAGTCATGATGGGAATGGGGAAAGGCCTTTCCAGTGGCCAGGACTGATTTCCCTTTCACGAGGACAGGGCTGATGTTTCCATGTCCTGGTGGGCAGATAGCAGCTCTGCAGTCAAATCACCACAGATGTGCCAGAGAGCTTTCGGATGGATTGCTGCTGCTCCTGGGTCTCAAGTGCTCTCTTGAAATTCTCATCCATATCAGCTGTCACTGTGGATTAAATTGCTCCTGTTCTTCAATGGGATGAACTGGAAGGTTTCTTCTGGACCTGTGTGCATGCAGCCAGCCATGCCTACCTAATGCTACCGAATTGCTGCCCTGTTGTGAGCTAAGCACAGGTTCTACAATAGACATTTTGGCCCTGAGGGCAGGAGTTGGCAGGAGACATGGTTGCCCTTGAAGTGCTGTCCTTTCGCAGGGCACTGTCCCTTCTCTGCAGGTCGAAGCCCTGTTACCACCATAGAGGTGGAGGTTTGGTTCATTAATGGGACAGTCAGCTTCCCAGGTAGTGCTTCCCCGTCCAATGGCCAGCCTTTTCATACCAAGTCCAGCTAAGCTCCTGCCAGGCAGGGGAGCAACCCAGAATGGGGGCTCCTATTTTACTCCTTGGCCATTAGCATTGGTGGGAGGAAGACAGCGGTACCCAAGACAACTCAGTGGGACCAGTTGCCATTGTATTGCCAAGACCTGCCTGACTGGCCCTGCTTGATGCAGACAGCATCTCGTGTGAAACAGGGCAGGTGCTACTCTATATATTAAAAATGATACTGTGGTGCTGAACAACATAAAGTAAAAGCAGCATGGTCTGCTGCCCTAAGAGAACCCTGTGCTGGGGCAGCTGAAGTGCCATACACTGACTCCAAAGAGCCCAGAAACTAATGTAGTGGGTCCAGAGTGTGGTGTTGTGTGTGCATCCTTTTGATTTCATCAGCTCAGTATATATGGGCGCTGCTGAATGGTCCAACTTACATAGCATTAAGGAGGGGAAAAACCAGAGTTACATTAGTTTGTGAAAGTTGCATGCTTTTCCTGACATTCAGTACATATTGTGCCACAGGAAGTGTCTACAGAGTGATCTCCTACATACTCACTGGGAGTATGTTCATGTGGAAGTTCTGTATTATGGTAAACATTTCACCCTGAATTACAGGGAAGAACAAGGAGATTTCTTGCTTTGATGTCCCTATCCTCTCAAAAATCTGATCTCCACCTAATATCTGATGTGCATTTCCAACAGTTTTCCCTGACTTTGGAACAATGCAGCAGCTCCACAAAATTCAGTTGCCTGTCACAGCAGTACCTTTATGTGGAAGGCCTTAAAGCACAAGGAGATATAAAACAAAATATCCTGATCTTCAAACAGAGATCTATTGTTCATTATTACCAGTGATGGAAATGGGAGGAAAACGTGCCACCCAACAAATAATAGATACAAGTGCCAGCAGTACCCAAACCCTACCATTTTTTAGATGCCTGTCATCTCAGAATTCACTAGGCTTAGCTGGTGAGACCAGAGGAGATAATAGACGAGCTACAGACTGGCCCTGCTGTGGACAGCTGGTAAAGTCATTTCATTTTTAGCTGGAGATTTATCTACAGACTTTAATGGCCCTGAATACAGAAGCGGAGGAAAGGATCACATTTATCTATCCAAATATATATGTATAATTCTTATACATTTTAAAGAAGAATAACTTACATATGGGTCAGGGGGATGTCAAGCTTGTCTTGTTCAAATAAAATATAAATTGCTCAATATACCCAATTCATTCCCAAATTGAAGGACAGTGCGAGCAACATAACCTCAGATCTTCTGCATGGATTGGGAATGAAGCTGTGCAACAAAATGGAGATGGCTCTCAGTAAAAATCCTGTTTTAAGTTTGATGTTTCTGTAATCTCTCTGCAGTTACAGGATAGACAACTAATTGATTGGGATTTGGGGGTTTTATTAACACAGAAAATCCACCCTGTTTGCACTGAAACATCTGGTATTGGGATTGGTTTGGATCTCGTTTAGCTAGGAATGCCTAGGATAGGCCTTTCAACTAAATATATGCAACAGAATAAGGAAATGATGTTTACAGGAGTCTCTTGAGTCTAAATCAAGGCATTAGCAATTGTTACTGTAATAACAAAGAAAGGTGCATCCCCCCTTGGCAAATTCCTGTTGTTTGCTTATCTCATGTATGGCTCTCAGGTGTTTTGTTTGAAGAACAGTGATTGATTGTTCTTCATTAACAGTCATGTTGTATTGAATGAAAAGAGTCAAGTCATGTTTGATATACTGCCCTCAAAACCCTTAAGCTGAGCACATCCATCCTGGTTGTATTTTTCCCCCACTGCTTCTATTCATTAGTTTTAATGGCCACTTTGAAAGATGCATAATTAGAAGCTGATTGTGCTTAGTTTGGGGTTTTTTTCTTTCAAATGAGGAAAGAGCTCTTATACTGTAGGAACCAGCTCATCCAATTTAGTACACATAACCCCTAAAGCTGACTATATCTGTTCTGATACTATCTTCCTGGGAATCACCAATATACCAGACAGTGGAGAACAGAGTATAGGAGATTCCCTAAGGAATAACTGCTAGGTTAACTTTGCTAAATGACTGACTTTCATCGTGAAATAAAAGAGTTTATTGTTCCATTTTAAGCTATTTAGATGAGCAGCATAAAGTCTTTTTTTTCCCACACAGAGCTAGATTAGCTCTTCTTTGAGTCTTATTAAATTCCTCTTCCTGCAAGAATAACACAGACTAATTGTGGTCACCACCCTGTTTCTCTCCCCTTCTGTTCAAGACCATGTCCCACATTAGTGTTATTTCTGCAGCTTCTCAGTTTTCACATATCTTGCTATTCTCGATGTCTAGATACTATTGAATTCCCAGACAGAGGAAATAGGAATGGTAGGTTTACCTTTTCTGACTGTTGCTGTGCAGAACTGTCTTCCAATCTCTTTCTGTGCGTGTCTTTTCTAAGCCTCATAGCTTCAATTTATCCATGTAAAAACCTTAATTACTTTAATTATCATTATTAACATCCTTCACACTGTGCTTCAGCTAGAAAACACAAGGTATTGATGAACTGGGGGCTCATAACAGCACCTTTTAGCCTGTCCTATCTATTCCTGATTCAGATATCTGTACTTCTGCTTCGGCAGATTATTGGCAACCGAATTGAAAAGGAGAACAGGACAGGTTGTGAGTTTTGCTTGGTAATTGTATAAACAAGGCACAAGCTTCAGGAGTGAGATTTTAGCAATCATCAGCTAATTGAACTGAAACTTATAACTGATTGGGGAGGTTTGACCTCTTTCTGAAGGATGTAGTCCTGCTCCTCCAGTATAACCACAGTTCTGCTGCTGGAGTCATCCATTCCCATGCTGCCTGTTCTCCGGATGGTGATGCTGGACACACACATCATGCAGCACTGACACAAAGACACTTTATTAAGCCACTTCTATCTCTGATGAAAGTAAATACTACCGCTGATGCCTGTTGCAAAGCCATCTGTATCAGCTGGAAAAGTTCTGCTGTTGTTGTCACCTTACAGGCCATGATCTTCAGAGCTCTGAAAGAGAATTCAGTGCCAGCTGCTAGGTGAGCTGGAAAACAAGCTGGTTTCAGGATGCCCAATGTGCATTTTGGCTTTGTTTTCTTTGTAATTTATTTAATCCTCAGCAAAAAGTCTATTCTACAGCAATAAATTGAAAATAGATATTTCCATCTCCTTGACACAAGTGGGACTAATGCACAGATTTCTGTCCAAATGCAGCCTGAATAGGAGTCAGGTGTGGGTAGGTGCCTTCCATCCCATGCCACATCAGTTCTTCATTCCTGGTACGTTAAGCAGATAAACTTCATGGAATGAGTATCCTCTCTAAACCAGCTGCAGTCTAATCCCGTTTTGCTCTCCACTGTTAGGTCATTTCTGTCTTATTCTGAGTGGGAAGTGCAAAAGGGCTGAGTGATGCCTGACAAAGGACAGGGTTGTGAGACTTGGTCCAAACAAGATCCCAGAACATCAATCTCTGAGCAGGCAGTTTCTTTATATGACTTTATCATGAACTTCAGTGAGCAAATTGAACACCCACAGAAATTGTCCTTCAGAGGCTCAGTTTACATCTCCAAGGCACTTTCTAGCCTTAAAAAATGTGGGGAAAGCTCAGGAATGTGACCTCATTGTCACAGGACACCCTGCTGCGGACAAGCCTTTTAGGTGATTGATCTCCTGCTCTGATCTAGGATGTTTTGAAGCACCCCCCATTTGCACTCTGACCCTACATGCAGTCTCATCAGCAGCCCATGCAGATGGCAGATGCTATCCAAGAGACATATCTGTATGTGGGCTTTGCCAGATGGATTTTACAGGAAGGTTTCCTGGCTCACTCCTCTCACCACACAGTCTCATTTTCTCACCTTAACAAGATCTTGCCTCTGGGAGATGCAGCTATTTCCAGCTTCCATCTCTCTTTGGACTTGATGACTTTAAAGGTCTTTTCCAACCTACTTGATTCTATGATTCTATGAATTCCCAGATTACCAGAGGCTGTGCGACAGCTCATTTCACAAAAGCAAGGTCAGCTCAGGAGCAGTATCTCACACCAGATGCTATGATGTGCTATATATGCAGCTTGGGGCTCTCAGCTTGTGCTGTTTTGAAGCCAAATGCCTCCAGCAGCCAGCAAGGTGCTCAGCAATCCCTGGGAACCAGAGCCAGGAGACCTGCGCTTGAAGCTACTGCTCATCATGGATTAAGAACCAGCTAATGAGCATCTAAGCAAGTCTGCTCCACAGTACCAATGAAATGGCAATATTAGCTCCAAATAATGATCCATTGAGCACTGTGTCCTGTTCAGGCCTGCATCAAAATAGTCTAAAGCTTATTGGTACATCATGGTGTTCTTACATGGGTGAAGGTAGCTCTAACGCAGATGATGGGGTTAGTATTGGAGCACCAGAGCAAGCTTTGAAGCTTTTGTCCCAAGTCTTTTCTGCTCTGCCCAACACAGTTTATCCTATGGACATGTACAAACAGTAACATGCTGACAGATAAACAGTATTCCTGCTGTGTCCTGTTTGGGAGCTGTAATTATTACTCAACAAATTACTGGATACCCTGCTGGGACAATATTTAATGTTACCTCAGGTGCACAGGAGCTGATTAATTGAATGTTCCTGTAAGCAGGCATCACATTTCAATAGGATTTAATTGTTTTGTCTCCCCTCCATTGGGTACTTGGAGGGTTTTCTTATTGCTTAACTACCCCATGTCATGATCATTTTCAACTAAGGAGGAGATACAGCCCTTCAAAGTCTATCTGGGACCATGACTTGGCTTCTGTGAGAGTGTGCATCACCTCAATTAATGTAAATCATAATGGTATGTTCTTAGGCTGATGTGACTGAAGGTTTTCCTCCCCATCTAACCCATACATCAGATTAGTGAAGCCATTTAAAATGACTCTCAGTCACAAAAGAGAGCAGTAATCAGGGCACTTTAGCCTCCCAATCCAGATGAGTACATCTGAGGTAGAGCTTGCCCTTCATATGGCGGTCGTCGGGATCTTGCTAATCAGGATGGGTTAATGGCAAGATGAGTTTGGGCTGCTTGTGAGTTAATCCACAGCAAAGATCTGAATTAGCTGTCTGACTATGGAGAGCATTAGGAGATTTTATAAACCTTTAAACTGCTCATGCAGTTCGTGTTTTATTCTGCATTTTAAATCAGTCTCATGCAAATCAGCCCCATGGGAGGAAAAGGGTTAGTTAGATCCTGATTTCTAACCTGCAGGTTTGCTTGAATTGTGGTTTTCCGGTACTCATTTCCAATCCTGGTGTATAATTCTGTAAGCAGAACCTCGGATGGACTAAAACGTGATTGTTTGGGCTAAGAGAACACCATCATTTGGCTCTGCCTAAATTTATGCTGCAGTAAAAGAACTATTTTTGTTCTTTCATTTTGCTTCATTTGAGGGACTTCATCCTGCAGAGGAAGTAGGAAAGGAGATAACAAAAGATAGTTTGGAACTCCATTAATATATTTCTGTTAAATATATTCAAAGTTGGTTTTAGTGTCTGGCTGCCTAGTGCTGACTTCTGGTGCTTGTCATGCAGGTGGCTGCATCCCTTGTTATGAATGTCCTGACGTCCCATGGCAGGGGGTTGGAACTGGGTGATCTTAAGGTCTTTTCCAACCAAACCATTCAATAATTCTGTGGTTTCTTAACTCCAGTTTTGCTCATGTTGTTACCTGGATTGGTTACCTTAAGGTCCATGATAAGACATGTACCTGCACTTGTGTGTGTGCTGACTTTGTTGTTAATGTATCTCAGCCACAACTGGAAATTAACTGCATGAACATGGAAAAGTTAATCGGATGAGCAACTCCTCTTTCTTCTTTTCCATTGTGCTCCTTAAAGACCTTAATTAATCTCAATGGAGAAAATATAATAACACTTAAACAATGAGGTTTTGCTTAAGACCCAGGGGGATGTATTTTAAGCAGCTCGTGGTGGTTCAGTAATGTGCAACTCATTTGAATTCGGTGAGAGCTGCATGGCTAAAACTATGCAAAGCACTTTGACATTTGTACATACAGGAATGTACATGTGTGTTTTATGTACTTCATGTATGTATGTACATAAAGTATGAACGCAGCTTGCATTCAGGTAGGTTTTCACCCCACATCTTGTGCATGAAGAGGCACCAATTCTGCTGAAATGTTTAGGTGGGAAGATGCCATAAATGTATTGTGTTTTACTGCTGGCACCTTCCGAGACACAGCACAAAGTTGATACCTTCTCTGAAAGCATTCACATCTGAGTCTGTATCTTCTTTTGTCTATAAACTTACCTATGAAGACTTGTAACTCTAAACAAGTTTCTTGATTTCTTGGGTGCCTAAAGCATAAGTGACTGCCCTTAGCGTGGCCTCAGAGTACTGTGTGTAATTCATGTCACGTTACTCTGCCCAAGAGCTCTCTGTCTGTTGGTGACTGGTTCTCATTGAGACTATCAGTCTATGCTAGGTCAGCATTTTCATTCCAATTGGAAAGATCCTTTTGAAGTGAATCTGCTGCCTGTCCCCACTTACTGCACTTAGGTTCACATTGTGGAGCTTTCTCAGTGTGCAGCAGTTTGATCCCCAGATATGAAGCTAGGCTGGATTCTGTGCCCTGGGAGCACACTGATGTACCCCAGCTGCTGATGGCTGCTAGAGCTAATCAGAAGTAGCCCCACAAAACACATAAAGCATAGACCTTGGGTCCTCAGCACCTCCTGCTCTACTCTAGAGCTCCCCACATATTGCACCACACTGTTTGCTAAGGTGGATTTTGATGCTTGCTTCTCAAGTCAGATTGGGTTGTGCACGATCTCCACTTGTAGTCAGCATTTCTTAGTGAGATAGGTATCCCCAAACCATTCACAGTGTCAAGCTTCATGGCCACATCTTGATCATTCCATAGCAAAATCATTGTGGCTTTAAGATTGTGGCATATACATGCACAAGGCAAAATGAAGGTTAGTATTTTCCCTTTGGAACTGGGTTTGCAAGAGACTGAATGAATGAATTGTGCAGCTCTTCCTGACACTGGGAACCTAATTCATGTTAAAATCATGATTACCACCATGTAAGAAAAACATCATTTTGGCTCATGATACCTTTAGTTTGATGTGCTTAGTTCTCAGTTTTCATGTGCTCTCAGATGAGGAGTCCCCTGTTGCAGGTGTAATTACTCCAGAAGACTTGGTCAGAGTTCCTCTTGTGATGTGGTTCTTCAAACCCTCTTGCCTGTGATAGGAAATGCAGTCAGCTTAACTTGGTGAATGCTTGAAATGTCTGAATAAAATCCTACTTTGAGTGTAGAGTACAGAGGTTCAAAGCAAATGGTTTCATATTCGGAACTTAAAATAGAAATGCTCCATAATGAGTATTGAAGGAGCAGGGAAAACATCTCCTTTCATTGTGTGGTGAAATGCTGAGTTCTTTCAACTTCCCTTGCAGCTATTCTGATTTTTATATCATTGATGTTTTAAACCACAATTTAGATTGGATACCATGCAAAGGTCATGATTTATCTTCAACTGCATATATGTACTTAATCTATTTAACAGATTTCTGCTAGCTCTGTCAACCATAAACACAACTGTATACCCTTACACAGAGTTGTTTCAGTGCTTGTGGCTGTGTGATTACCTCTCCTATCCTTGCTTCAGTCAGCTTTGTTTCATCCATCATGGCTTACAGCTTGGTTGTGACTTCTCAAAAGCAATTTTTCTGTGCATCTGATTATCCTGTTGGGAATACGGCATCCCTTCTTCATCAGGAAATGCATGCCGTGTAGACAGCAAAACTGCTCTCCTAAAATACTTTCCCCTGCTACTGTGTTTAAGTACCTTACAACACAGACTGTCCAGTTCACAGCTGGTTCTTTGTGATATAAAACATCAAGCACATTATTTTGCATATTCTCAAGTTGTGTTTCATTTCCATACATGAAATGGATTGCTCAGGCAGGTCCTGTTTTTCCCAGCCTTGCTCCCACTCAGCATGTGTTTAACATCACACCTCTGGAAGTGGTACCAGCTGGTCTTCATCTTATTCAACGTCTCTCATGAGTACTTCAGACTATTTATGCTAGTATCTACACTAGTAAATTAAGTGTGCCTGAGAACAACCCTGGGAGCTGATGACAACTGGCACAAAGCTGAGGTTTATGGGCATCTCTAGGCTTGGTAACTGAAAGGGGGGAAATGCAGGCGGGATGCAAGGAAGGAATTCTGTACAATGGGGATGGTAAAACCCTGGCACAGATTGCCCAGAGAGGTGGTGGATGAACCATCCCTGGAGACATTCACGGCCAGGCTGGATGTGGTTCTGGGCAACCTGGTCTAGATGAAGATGTCCCTCCTCATTGCAGGGGATTGGACTGGATGAGCTTTGAAGGTCCCTTCCAACCCAAACTCTTCTATGGTTCTCTGAAACTCTCCCAGCCTGCAGAAGAGGCTGGCTGGGTCCTCACTGTGCTCAGCAGCAGTTTGGAGCAGTACCAGCTCTATGCCTGGAAACCTCTTTGCTGCTGGATAATTTGGATCGCCAGGACGTGGGGATCTTCCTGAGTCTCCCTTAATTAACTAGTGTAGGCATGGCTGTATTCAGTGTTTGTGTGCTCTTTTCTAAGGAACAAGTACAAGTCTCTAAGCCAGATTTGCAAGGTCAGATTCATGGCTGGGAGATGATAAGATCTCACTGCATTTCTGAAGGAAATGCCTAGTTGTCATGCAAGTGCCAATGAGTGTAAAAGGGATAGAAGATGGAGGAGATTTTGCATAGCTGTTCTGTGGAGCACTCCAATACTAAGCAAAATCGGAAACATTGGTGCTATGTGATAGAAAATGGCTATGGAATTACTCTTTTTAGTTCACTTACAGTGCCAAGTGTCTGTGGAAATGTACTGTGCCGGAGCCCAGCATGAAAGACTCAGAAAAGCCTTGTACCTGAATCAAGAAATAAAGAGAAGCAGACATATGTGATTTGATCAACTTTGATACTGAAGTAGTGTTTAGTAAAAGAGCTCAATGTAACCATTTCTGTCTCTTGGATGGGGAGTTTGCACTGACTTGGGGAAGAAAGTGAAGTGTTACTTTCACTCAGTCTGCTTGAGGAACTGTTTTAGTTGCCAAATCATTCTTACTTTCAGTCAGGAAATAACAAAAATAAAGGAAAAAAGGCTTTAAACACAAATAATTCTCTCTTCCAATTCAGTTATTTTAACACAATGTGTTTTGTAGAAGTAGTTTCCATTGATTAAACAGTATGGAGCGAGCCAGGAAGTTCTGACTCTGCTTTTTGCAGTGATGGATTGTAATAAGGCTTGTTCCCCTTTGAAGTTAAGCTATGCCAACTGAGATTTATCTAATTTAGGCAAAAAAATTGCAACAACAGCGATTTGTTGTTCTGTTGTGTTGTGGTTTTGGCCCACGGAAAAGGATGGTAACAGGAGCTGGTGGTGGTTTTTGCTGAATGAAGGAATAAAAATGCCGATCTCTTTTGGATGCATTCATTTGGATGTGTTCATCATCCTTCCATAATGAACGAGATCAGCTGAGAAAGATGGAGGGTTTTTTCTGCAATGAAATGTAAGTGAGGAGATGAGTTAATGTTCTGCTGTTAAACATCCTCTCAATAGGAAGCCTCTGCCTCAGTTCAAGATAATAGACAATGAAACTCTAAGACAGGAGCAATTGAAATGACATTTTAATCAACTCTCAGGAGGGAAGGCAGCATTATATGGAACCATTAATAGAAGAACAGCAATGTTTCTTACTCCATCATTTGTGTGCATTATGCCTGAACAATCTGATGAATTAACAGATTATCTCCTAATTCATTCAAACACTCTTCTGTGATGCTTTGAAACAAACCCCATCCTTTCTTCATGAGCAATAGCATCAGAGAACAAGAGTCTCTGATCATTGCATTTCAAAGCTGATGGAGGGGTGAGGGTTGAAGGCAATGTAAATGTAGGAGGTAGTGTTGTTCTCACTGCTGTATTGTGACTTTGAACAGAGATATTTTGGCTCCTTTAGACTTTTACACACCCTGTCAGCATTGCTCTAATACCTCTAACCTGTGCCTGCACTAGAGACCTGGCTCGGAGCCCAGTGAGTAGGCCGTGCTTTCATGTGCTTGTTCTTCCTCCAGCAAGCAAACTCAATCAGCAAACCATACCAAATGTAAAGACTATTGAGTGTGAGGTAGCAGGGACAGAGACTAAATGGTCAGTGTGCTGTGCTAATCCCACTTCCCAGGCTCTAAATGGAAACTGCTGATTAAGAGCAGCCAATCCGTTTGCTAACTCCAGCTCTAAAAATAAGGTGTGCTGCAAATAGAAAACTAATGGCAAATGGATCATGTGGAATGGGTCAATCAATGGAAATGGAAGAGAAGACAAATGACATGTTTCTTTGCTTTTCCCTTGGCTAATCAACTTCATGCCCATATGCAACCAATAAAGGGAGAGGGAGAGATCACATTAATAAAAATTAACCAACCTCTCCTCCAGCACCCTGAGGAATTAGTGCAGGAAAGAGGAAGGATGTTTGACATGAAAATAGCTTGTATTGCAAAGAGTCTTGGTTTAGCTGGAGTAGAGCAGCTATGTGCTTTATTTTATCCCCCGACCCACCAGTCTGTAGTGAGGAGATACTGGGAAAGGGGGAAATATGGGCAGGAGGGAGAAGGGATGATGCCTAAGGAGCTTATACTGAACAAGAGGAGATACCAAAGGGTGACCTGTTTCATTGCTCATTGCCATTACTGGGTTTAATTTGCGATCGTAGTCTCACCTCACATGCTATCCCAGTGACCGATTTGGGATTGCTTAGGGTGAAAGAAAGGGGAGAACTTTACCTCTTAAGGTTGAGCCATGTTAGTGAGATTGAGGATTCAAGGCAAGAGTAGAACTCCTCAGCTCAGAGGTGCTGTTGTGCTGCAGCACAGATCAGTGTGAACACCTGCGGTTGTGCTGTCTTGTTCTGAGTTCCCTCCTCCTCCTTCTAGGGGAGGAACAGCCAGGTTTGGCCTTCCCTGGCATTCAAGCAGATATGTCTCTGTGGGGCTCCAGTGCTAATCATTGTGCTCTTTGAGAGCTCATGTCTCAGATCCTAACCCCAAAACTGCAGCAGTTTCCTATTCCCCTATGCATGGAATGGGAGAGTCCAGATAGAATCCGCTATTTTTGGCCTATAGCAAAATTCTCTTTTCCAGGTAGTTTTCTTTCATAGATTTCATAGATTTTCATTGTGATTTTGTGTTTCCCTTGTTTCAAAATGAAGGGATTTAATGTATTTTTCATTGAAATGTTGTTTTCATAGGTAGAAACCTGTATGAATCTCTGCAAAACTGCAAACACTAAACATGTTCCTGTTTTCATGAAGCAGGTCCAATCCCAATGCCATTGTAGCAGGTCCCATCCCATGGCCATTCCAGGCTTTCCTTAGCTGGGGATGTTTATTTATCAGTAGCCAGAGTCCTTTGGCAGAACAGCATCTCTTCACCATACCCGATAACCTTGCTTGTGGCACTAACAACATGTGTAAGGCTTAAAAAGCAGTAATTGTCTTTCCAAGCAACATTTAATTGTCCTACATGCAGAACTGGTTTGTGGTTAATCCATCATCGTTTTGGGGTGCGGAGGTATGTTCTGAGGGGAGATGCTTGGGGTTTTCTTTACTTTCCTAAGCATGGATGAATATAATCAACACAGTCACCAGTCTGCAATAAGTCAGTGCTGATATCCAGCCGACATTGCATCTAATGCCATCAGTTTTCATGGGGCCTTGCTTGGTTACTTGAGGAACAGAAGGAGAATTGAGGAGGGACAGTCAGAGATGGAGATCCAGTTGTATGTGTGAGATGAGTGGGTGACCTTACAGATGATACATGCAGTCAAACAAGCCAGATAGCATTTATACAAAACCCTGAATGATTTTGGAAGCTCTCCCTAGGAATGATGCTTTGAGAGGGTCTATAAGTCAAATGACCCCTACTGTTCTCTTCATCTGGCTTTAAGCATCCTCAAAGTTTCTGTATCAGGAGGTGACCATACTAACATAGCATTTGTGTTACATGGAGTGTCTGTGTTATCACCAGCATCTGGGTATACAGCTCTGGCATGGCATGGCATCCCAAGGAGAGCACTGTGCCTGAGTCTTCAAAGATGCTCTTGTGTTGTCAGCTTCCAGTTTATGTTTATTGGCAACCTGCAACATGTTGCCATGCAGCTGGTATGCAAGATGGGGAGAACAGAAACAACCCAGCTGGGAGACAGCACACCAGCAGCAGCAAAACACATGTTTTGATGAGAATTCCACATGGAAACAGAGCAAAACAGAGAACCAGTCTCCAAAATGATTATTTTTGTGGCAAACCTTTCCTTACCCCAGAGGCTTCCCCTTCAACAAACTACAGGTGTAACTCCTTACTATTGACAGTAAGGTGTTTGACAACTTGCAAGCACAGGTCTAACTTGCAGATGGCCTTTTTGGATGCTATCATCCTGAAGGGAAGGATTACCAGGACTACCTTATCTTTGCTTTGCCTTTACTGAAAGAGGTAGCTGTCATAGTCCTTAATAGCTCTAAGGCAGCAGCATCCATCAGCTCGGGGCTCTGGCCAGGACACCCCAGCCGTGCTTTGCATACACAACAATGAACATTAGAGCACAGGGTGCTGGTTTTGAGAGTTACCGGATCCTTTTGTGATTAATCCATAATCAGTTTGAGGTGCTAAGGTATTCTGAGGGGAGATGTTTGGGTTTTTTACTTTCCTAAGCATGCCATGTCCTTTCCCAGCCTCTTACACTGGTAATACAGCTTAACCTGGTTGGCTTTCCTTCCTGCATGCCCTGCTCTCCCACCCAGCACTGGCTTTTTTGCACAACCTCCAGGTCTTAAGGTGCATGTTTTCTGTTCTAGATGTCATGGCAGTAGTTCATGGGAGCTGGGTGTTACTGCAGCAGATACACCCTAGTGATCCTGAAATCACTGCCTGCTTCTTCCCAGTAACTGCATGCATACTCAGCATGCCTGCTTCCCTCTGTCTGCTAAGGACTGCAGATCAGGTGCATGCCAGGAAAATAGACAGAAGTCACATTTGAATTGAATCTCTGTGGAGAGACCAGAGTGTCAGCAAAGAACAGCAGGTCAAAGGCAACCTTGGCCCCTTCCAATGTGCTTCAACCTCTTTGACTTCAGAGATGGCTTTTCTCTTCACTTGCCTTTGCTATGTCAGCACCTTTTGCATCCCTGGGCCAAGTGTGTCTTCCAGTCACCTTAAGCTCTGCTTTGTGAAGGCAGGATGTTGTCAGTGCTCCTTGTCCGGATCAGATAATACTAGTGGAGAGTCTGACTGAAGTGAGTGCCACAGCCTTCCCATGGGAACAGATTTGGGCTTTGCTTCTGTAAAACCAGATGTCAAGGATCAGACATATGGAAAGGCGAGCAGTTGTTATGAAGTAATTTAGTCAGTAAAATAAGTGGATATCACATCCCCAGCTGGAGTCATTGCAGTCCTAAATGCTTAGAAATCATTAGTCAGGCTCTGAGAAATCCTGAGACTGTCTTAAATAGTATAAGATTAGGAAATGTATTTGGGGTTCGTTTAGTTGCCTTTCGATATTAAAGCATTAGAGGCTTAGGTGGGTTAGAAACATACAAAGTATGTTTTCAGTGGGGCTGCTTCTGTGTTTGAAGAAAGCCACAAAACATGGCAAGAATTGCTGAAACAGTTCCCTGAGTTCCAGTCTGGGATGGGAGAGCAGCATCAGCTTTCCATGGGTAAGCGCTTGGCTCCCCTAACTCCACAAGCATCAAGGCAACTGCTCCAGATTTACATCTGAGTGTGTGAGACCAGAGTCAGAGAAGACTTCAGCTGACACAAAGCATTTACCTTCTCATCCCCTCACATCCCTCCTCATTTCCTATAACAGGCAGCAGTGCACAGGGCAAAAAATGTGGAGTATTATACAATGAGTATGTGCATTGTATTGTTCAATGAATACGTGCATTCATGCACTCAGGGTCATGTTTTCTGCAGTAAAGATGATTCTTTCCAGTTAACTCCAATTATATGTTGGCATGAAGCATATAAGGTTGAGGATTTTCCTTTGAGATATTCACATATCTTCAAGAGTGATAAAATCTGTTACTTGCTGTAATCCCTAAGCAGTGGTACTGAGGTAGGTTTTGATGAGCACAGTCTAAAAGAATCTGTATCTTCCTTATTGATACAAACTGATCATAACTGAATGTGCAGGAGTTCTAGTTACAATGTCAGTGTAGTGACAGTGACGGTGAGAAGGTGGTTGCACAGTCATTCCTTTTTAAATGTGTCTCTTCTTGGCAATTGGGGTAATTCCAGATTTATGAGGATTACAAGAGCCATATACCCTAAATGCTTTCTTGGAGCTTCTTGTAAGAGACTGGAAATGTTGTGTCATTGCAGTGAAACCAGAGGCAGGGTAATGACAGATAGAGAATACTCCCTTTCTGAAATCCTGTCTTGTGTCTTCTGGAACATCATCTATTATATGTGTGGCTAGAGAGAGTGCAGACTGCAACAGATGCAGAGGTGATGCTGGAGTGGAGGGATGATGGAAGAGTGCTTCTGATGCAAAAAAAGGGATGCTGCTTATGATAAGACAGTCTCCTACAGTAAAACCTTGCTTGCTTTTTAATGGGACTAATGTTTTGGGGTACTTCAATCTAAAACACTGTGAAGGTGGGGGAGTAAGTCTGCATACTCTGCTATGGGCAGTAGCAGTCTGTCGGAAGAGGAATGCTGTGGCGTTTCTGGCACTGATGCTGTAGCCAGAAGAAGGGTCAGGGGATGTGCCTAGTGAGTTTGCTTCCTTTCTATTCCCCCATTTCACTTCACAGAAGGCTGAGAGAGCTGGGGTTGTTCAACCTGGAGAAGGGAAGGCTCCGGGGAGACCTTATTGCAGCCTTTCAGTTCTTAAAAGGGACCTAGAAGAAAGATGGGGAGAGACTTCTTAGCAGGGCCTGTTGTGACAGGATGAGGGGTGATGGTTTTCAACTAAAACAGGGAGATTCAGGCTGGATGTGAGGAAGGAATTCTGTACAGTGAGGGTGGTAAAACACTGGCACAGGTTGCCCAGAGAGGTGATGGATGAACCATCCCTGGGGACATCCCAGGCCAGGCTGGATGTGGTTCTGGGCAACCTGATCTGGTTGCAGATGTCCCTGCTCATTGCAGGGGTTGGACTGGATGAGCTTTGAAGGTCCCTTCCAACCCCAACCATTCTGTGGTTCATGACTCTTTGATTCTATGGTTCTATTCAGCATACATGCTGATGCAGGCCAGCAGAGGAGGTGAGGCAGTGGCAGTGCTAAGCTGCTGTCCCCCCCCATGTGCCTGTCCACACCAACAGGATTTTCTCTAATAGCTGTACAGTGTGTGACTCATTGCTTCTCCTTTCAGCAGCAGTGTGTAATTACAGCTGGTAGGAAACAGCCTTCAAAACAGGAGCTGAGAAATGAGGTCTCAGGGTAGGATGAGAGGGGATGGTCAGTGCTGTGGTGTGTCTTGCATAGTGGGGTGCACCACACGCTTAAGGCAAGTCCTGACATCTCATGACTGGTTTGAATAACAGCCTTACTGTATATCAGAGTGAAGGAACAAGTATTACTATATAGATGTCATTCCTGTTCATCCAGTACCTGTCTCTCCTGCATAGGGGAATACATCACCATGCACTCACCATGATAATGCACCAAATTACTTGATAACTTCTTCCTACCTTTTCACATATCCAGTTCTTGCAATCTGTTCTTATAAAGCGAGACAAAGTCACACCTTAACTATACTTAACCACTCTTAAACAGTTGGACTTGGTGATCGTAAAGGTCTTTTCCAGCCTAGTTCATTCTGTTCATGTTCACATGCTGAAATCCTCAGCTCAGGGTAAATTTCCTCTGATCCCAGTGCAACTCTCATTTGGGGGATTGAGGGTTAATTCCTTAACATAATAAACACTTGCTGCAGTGGGTAGATGCCAGCAGAGCCCAGTGCTGTGCTGGGAAGCCCTTGGTTCAGGGTGGTGGTAGCACAGCCCTACTAAAGCTGAAGCCACATCCAGTGTGGCTGGAGCTGAACAGGAGATCCACGGTCTTCTGCCTGCCCTGCACTGGGGCACATCTCACCCACCGGACTGGTTAACTTATAGGTATGGACATCCCCTCAACACAAATCCCATTCCCACAGGAATGCCTCTTGTTTCTTAAGGAAAATGTATAAATGACAACATAAAGAGCAAGCCAGAAAGTGGTAATTGATGTCCCGTGCACATGTGCAGCATCACTGATAATGTTGCCTGGTAACAGAGGAAGGGATGGCAGAGCCCTGCCAGGAGCCAGCTGCAGCCTGCAAGGTCTGTTCAAAGCTGAGGCTTTGCCCAGGGGAAAGAGAGCCCCACAGACAGCCCTCTCCTCCTCAGAGACCCCTATATGCAGACATACAGGTGTACATACATACATCCACACATTGCTTTTGGGGCTGCAAAACGCCCTCCTGAATAAATACAAGCATTCCCTTTTCATCATGTAGCAGACACTTGTTTTTGCTGTAAGGTGCCTCCAAAGGGCTTTGACTAGCAGTATGTTCCAGTGAGGAAAGGGGAGAAGGAAGCAGACTGTCTTCATTTCTATAACTAGGTAGGGTGCCCAACTTGACAGCAAAAACAGTTCTTACCTTGCCAATTTGCTTTCCATGACCTAAAGAGCATTAACACAATGCATGCATTTGTAAGTGCAGTAAGAAGAGGCTTGAAAAGAAATGGCAAATTCCTGAAGAATCAGCATTCTTTCTCTCCCCTTAGCATATTCCATTGAATGAAATCTGTTTTCCTAGGTTTTCTTCAGTGTGTTTTCCACACTTACAAGGCTGGTGTCATTTTGGACTCCTCCTGCAGTGCAAAAAACTGTTGACTAAAATTGATATTCAGTCCATAAGCAAAAATACTTTATTATTGCACAAACTATCAAGGCCACAAGTATATACACTCCTAAATGCACACTCCTGGCAGGCCCCAGCAAAGACCTTGGGTTCAGCTACTCTTGCGTCCCACCCAGTGCTGACAACTCAAAGCCCAGGGTAGAGACCACCTCCAAACAAGGCGCACTGTGATGTGAAACGTGTGCTCAGAAGCAAAGGTTCCATCCTGTAAGGGCAGAACTCATTGTATTGGATGTTTTAGTGCTGAGGGAGTCACTCAGATTATAGGTGTTTCTCATCAGCGCTCCCTGAGGTCAGAACAGTCTTTGCCTGCAGGTGAGTGGGACCACAAAGGATGTACATAAGATGCTATCTTATGTATTCAGCTAAATTCCTCCATGCTAGAGGTATGGCAGAAAGTGCTGGTGGAAGCCATCTATGTATGTATCTGTATGAAGTGATTTTTGCAATTCATTCAAGAAACTGTTTGTTCTCTCAGTAATTCCTAAATGCTTCATTAAAATGTTGATGGCATTGGCTGGAAAGGAAATAAAAGGATCTTTTAGTTCTGAAAAGCCTGTAAGTAATTAGTAGTTCATGCTTAGGAAACCATCCACCTGCAGTAAAGCCCCAAGACATTTTTAGCGTCTATCTCTAGCTGTTTCTTAGAGCATAGAAGATTAGAGTTAAGAAAACCTATTAAACAATTGAATGGCAGCTTTTACAGTAACTGTAATCTAATAAAAGATTAACCCCTCAGAGCAGATCTATAGATGTTGCCAGTAGAGAGCTTTTTGACTGAGCTGTTAGATGTGTCCCTTTCATCACAGGCTAATGACTAGATAAAGAAAACAAGCTTATAAAAGAGTTTCAGAAGGCTTTTTTATGGTAAAAATAGTAATTTAATTGCCTACAATCAAAAGTGAAAATATGAGGATACAAGAGAGATCCATTATGTGAAGGGATTCATAAACACTGTTAGGAGAATTAAAAGTTACACCACATACAATGTGATACCTCTCACCACAATCCTATGAAGAGGAGAAATACCAGCTTTGGTTTTAAAGTCTAACAGCTCTAACTGAGGACAATAAAGAACATGAATGTCATCTTTTACAGGCACTTTTATGGGCTGCATTATTCAGAGGCCGAGTGCTCAGTCCACTGAAAACCATTTCATGTTTAAAATCCTGATCCATATAACTTTGCAGGAAGGATGCGCAGCCCCAATAATCTTTATCTGTGGTACACAGGACTGATGGATGTTGTGTTTGCTTGTGATTATCACAGGAGCTAAAACCAGTATTTCTGAGCAAGAGACCTAGTGAAATATTACCTAGTGCATTGAGTAGCCAGGAGATTGGAGGCAAGGTTAGATAGCCTGAAAGGTGCTTTTCTGCAACCCTGAAGCCATGAAATTGAACAGCAGCCAATGCCTTTCAAAGGCTGTGCAGTAATGAACTGTTAAAAGAGGGATAGTTCAGCAAGATACTGCTTTATAAACAGTAGGAGAGAGATTTTGGCTTGCAAACAAACTCCTTCCAGCATCGTGATGAAGCATGCGTCGTCTTCCTGCTGGGATGCTGTCCATTAGCATATATCCAGACCACATCGCTTTGGGGCTTCCAAAGGAGCCTTTTGCGCTAATGACATTAACAAATACAAATCCAGATAGCACCTTTTGACTTTATATGGCTTCTTTGTGTGTTTTATAAGTACTAAACACAACTGTAATCACAATAACAACGTGTCTGAAGAGGGCGTAAAATTAGGATGTGGAAATGCAGTGTACTGCCACAAACCCATGTCAGGCCAATCATCTGATCTTAGTGGGAGCTTCAAGCCGTGGCAGTTGGGTTGCTGTTAATAATGCAAAATACAGCTCCATGACTGCTTCCACCGAGGAAGAGAACATAAAGCAAAGCCTATTTATTGTCCCCTTCTCTGTTTGCTGTGGTCCTGCTATAGTGTTTTTGCCCAGAGAGCTGTGACTGCTGGATTTATGGCTGTAAGGAAATGATTCAGTGGAGGCTGTTACAAATGGTGTCCTCTGCTGTTCTCAGTGTAAAACATACCTGGTTTTATGGGGTTTCTCTCCAAACCTGCTCACTTTGAATGTTTTCTGATGACAATCTAACAGATTAAATTCCAGCCATCAGGAGTTATGTTTAATGCCGTAATATGAAGCAGATTGAGGCATGGCAGCCATAGGGAGTGACAGAGGAAAATAGGTAAGCACAGCAGGATGGATTTAGGTACCATCTGGCTTCAGGAGTTCTTTATTACCTGGCTTTATTCATTTTCTCCAGATTACTCCTTCCAGGAAGGGATTACTTACCTGGAAATCAGCTCACTGTGTAAGGTGCTAGAATACATCCTAACATACTTGATGTGCTCACAGCTGATGATTTCTGTCTAAGACCTCACAGTTTGAATGAGGTGGGAGAACACTTATGGAAAAGTTTGGTTTTTCACATAAAACAAACAAAAAGAATCTGTAATTTTGACCACTTTGTTAGAAATGTGCTCTTTGGACCGAATTTTTCCATCATTGTTCATCAAATCATTAGTTCCTACAAACTGAATCCTGTCCAGAAAAGGGAAGAGTCAGCAAATAAAAGTAAAGGACAAGTTTCCTATATGGTATTTCATCTTGGGCATTAAGAAGGGAGTAAACTTTATAATGCCAGATTTAGAAGCACATAGACCCTGTTTGCCTCTATTTTACCCGTGTTTGGTCCAGCATGTTTTGATTAGCCAGGGGTCACTCAGATGATGCTTTAAAAGTTTGGCCAGTTTCATTAGTCTTTAGGAGCTTATTGGGCCCAACTTGATTTGCAAAGCACCAAAATCAGATCTTCAGGAGACCTCCAGTATGGTTTTGTTTCATGGGAGCTAAAACTCTCACAGGTAGGAGGGTTTGTCCACTGATGGCTAAGGTTTGGTTTCATCCGAGTGGAATATTTGAACCAGAGTCTTGGCTATACCAGTTCTTCCTGAATGCTGTTATCTGCAGAACCACTTAATCTGCAATATAAACCTGATGGTGACCTTCTGCACAGCTATGAATGTCATCTGTGTTACACCTGCATTCTCAAGTGCCCATGATTTTATGGCAAAACAGAGGAAAAATGGTTCATAAGGATCTTGGGTACGGAAATCTTTGTGTTCACTTGTATATCAAAGCTGTTGAAATGGGAAGGTTTCATACGTATCCATGTTCCATGTCCCTCTGCCACATCCAGCATAATAACAAGAAGATGCAGTCCCAGAAACTGACAATAATGCAAACCTCAAAGCTGCCAATTGAAGTATATTTGTCAGCGAAGCAGTGAAAGCATCTGCAGGCTGCATCTCATGAATTTCCTAAGGAAGAGAATTCCACCAAACCGGGGCCAGGCACATTCCAGATGGCACAGATGGTTTAGCAAGTGACAGATTGGAAACAGAACCCAAATTATGAGCAAGTACATAAACAGAAATCAGAGTTTCTGCACTAGGTAGGAGTCAAAGTCTGAAGGGCCTTCAGAAGCAATGGCCTCCCAAATGCAGCTAGAATCCAACCTGGGAGCTGCGGTTCAACAGGTCAAGGTTTCCTTAACAGGCTCATTGTGAAAGCTGGATGGGCAAAAAGCTCCATTGTTATGTGTTTTAATCAAGATGTAATGTTGGCTGACTTGTCTGAGAGCCAAGTGATAGATGGGTGAAAATATGCAAATCATAAAACCAGTAAGTACTCATGACCATGTGAAGAGAATGTGTGAAAGCAATAGGAGCAATGCAAGAAGAGTCAGAAGTAAGAATATGGCACTATCAATAGGGGAGGGAAGTAAATCACAGCAAAGCTAACCCTCAAAAACAGCATATGGGCAAAATGAGAGTGATCTTAGCGCAGAGTTAAACAAAGACTGATTATTTTATACTCCAGCAATACAACTCACCATATGTGCACTCTAAATTGAAGACAGCAGAAAATGTTAATTAATAGAATAATAATGCTAACTGCATTCTAGGGGCAGCATGAGAATGTATGAGTGTGAAAGTACTAATTATAGGTTTGTGTGTATATGTATGTATGTGCAGAAATGTATTTATACACACAGATAGATAATATGTATGTATAAAATCTTCCAGCTGCATCTCCTACTCTCTTGAAGCCATAAAGCCTCCAAACAGCCATCCTCTTTGTAACAACACTGTCATCCATTACTGATGAATCCCTGGTATTAAACATAGGGTATGGTCCTTATTGATGTGTGTGTTTGGTTTTGTGACCCAGGAGGTGATTTCTGTAGAGGCAGAGTGATGGGGAACATGCTCTGGAACCAGCATGCTCTCTCCTAACACCTCCTAGACTTTTTGTGGCATTAGGGACAAGGAGTATTTTACTGGGAAGAGGTAATAACAGTAAAAGCAGTGGTGGTTTGCCCTTTCAGCCATGATAAGCTCTTCTATGTGGTCCTTTCTCAGAGAGGCTGTGGACACACTCTCTCTTCCTGCTCTTTTCTATGGAGCTGAGTATGTTCCACCTCCTAAAAGCAGCTACATGACATGAAGAGGCTGGAGTGCTTCAGGAATTACACATACATTCCCCTTCAGTTTTAGGGCTGCAGAGCATCATGTAATCTGATGGGGTTTGTTTATGCTTTTGCATGGCCAAGTGCACTAAGTGTGCATCCCTGGGAGCTAGTTCAGGCTCTGGGTTTTTTGCTGGGAGCTGTCTTACTGCAGTGATTGCTCCATAGTACTGTGGTGCAGAGCTGTATCATAGCTCTCTGTCACTCAATGTCAGAAACCCATGTTTTCAAACAGAGTATGTGTGACCTATGAACAGACCATAAAATGTCTATTTGAGAAAATTAAGGGGGGGAAAATAAGTCTGTTCAAGCTGAGCATTTTTGCCTGCTGACCAGGCACGTCACCTCCTTTTTCATCTTTAATCTGCTCTATCTGTAACACCATCTCGGTACCGCCTCCCTGGTTTCTTATTTCCCTGTCAGTCTCTGCCCTACTCTTTGCCCCACTGCCTTTCTGAATCTCTTTGATATTCAGATTGACTCAAATATGCTCTCAGATCAAGCAGTGGGGGAAAAAAGCAGTCATTTAAGTCACAAAGGCCCATA
Organism: Melopsittacus undulatus; assembly: GCF_012275295.1. Taxonomy (NCBI): domain Eukaryota; kingdom Metazoa; phylum Chordata; class Aves; order Psittaciformes; family Psittaculidae; genus Melopsittacus; species Melopsittacus undulatus. The sequence goes on from NC_047527.1 coordinate 150,914,385, forward strand.
TGCATTATAAATCCCAGACAGGCACTAGAGGTTTCTGCCCCCGCTTCCAAGCATCATTGGAATGTTTTCAGGGTCTGATGCCTCCTTCCTCCTCTGTTCTCCCTGAACAAGGGAGGAAAATCCCTAATGGGGAACACAGAGACCCCAAAGCCTCTTGTCTCCTGTGATGTGCAGCACATGTGGATCGCATGGGAAGGAGGGGAGGGAGTGCTGCAGGGGGGATATGTGTGCTCTGCTCCTTGGGTATAGGCAGCAAGGCTGTAGCCTAATGAATTGGCTTCATCTGAAGAGGGGATCATGCAATGCCCCTAATTGGATTCTTCTGAGTAACTGTAGGGCCTAGATCAGCACCTGGTAGGCAGAGGTGGTCACAAATGTGAGTTGCTCATAGGGATGGCAAGGTGCTGGCTGTGGTCACTGCACCTCTGAGATGATTAAAGGGAAAAAGGCATCACTGTGTCCTCTGTTTAGAAAGCAGCATTTAAAGTCTCCATGTGCCACCATCTATGGAGGTGGCAGTGTTCTTTCACTAGAGGGCTGTGACAACAGGGGATGGGCTTTCACCAAGCAACATCCACCAGGAAATGTTCCCAGTGGCTGGGAAATTCCTGGTGTAATTCCATGGATGATCATACCTTGTTCCTGCTGTTGACTTCAAAGGAGCCAAAGAGACAAACTGGGTTTCTGTGATGCAGAAGGGTGGTTTGCCAGCGCTGGCTTTGTCAGAAACCAAAGGGAGTCTTCACACCAGGAGCAGATTATCTGGCTTTATTCCCTCTGTTATGACTTAAGTTTTTAAGTCATTTTGTTCTTTCCCAATTTCCCTTCAGATCCTTGATCCTGCCTAGTACTTTCTCTCTGACCTCACAGTCTGTTGCCATGGAAATTCAGCTTTGGAACTTCACTGATGGATTAGGAAGAAGACAAAAGATAGAGCGGGTAGGAAATGGACCTTCGTTTGTGAAAGGGGCAAGACTTAGGTCATGGCTGTAGTGCTACCAAGCCTGAGAAAGTCATTGGAAGTCCTGACTCTGGATTTGCTGCACCATGCCTGGGATTAGGCTGTGGCCCAGCTTGTGCACTGGGAAAGCGTATAACCAGCAGCACAGTGCTGGAAAATGGTGTTCAGTCTGCACCTTTGCCCACTATGCACATCTTGGTGTATGGCAGATGGGTGCCAGACCTTCATCAGTGCAGACCTCTGCTGGGAGCCAGGTCTGCAGTGGTCTGTGTGGCTGTAAATCCAGCCTTGGAAATATATGGCAAAGCACACAAGGCTCCCTAAAATACTTGCATTTCAGTAGAAGGTCTTCAAGACATCCTGCAGTGAAAGGCTCTCTATTAGCAAGGCAGATGTCCAGTGAAGATTCTGGCTTATTGAACCTAACATTTGCTGTAGAAAATTGGCCTGCTCACCCCCAAGGGATTGCACAATGATTTTGGTGGCTTTCCAAGGGTGAGCAGTGCTGCTCCCTCCACACAGCACATGCTGCTGAGGGAGCATGGGTCTGGCCAGGCATAGAGACATGCAGCACTGAGCAGCTCCTGAGATCCCTGCAGCATCCAGGATGCTGGTTGACATTTAGGGAGGATCTGAGTGCTTGCAGCATGTGCTCAGAGCACTGTATTGATGTCACTTTGCTGGGTGCAGGCCAAGCATCCAAAGGGCAGTGAGTTGGTTAACATGATAATCACGTCGCATCCTGCTCTCTCCAGATGACAGAGCTTTCCATTCCTGTTTGTGACACTGCCACGTTTTTCTCTGAGGGCAAATGTGACTTCAGCAAAGTGGCAGAAGGGAAAGAGACGAGTCAGCCTTCATCAGGGGAAAAACTAGAGTCTGTGGTGAGAAGCAGTAATACTGGTGATGATAAATGTTAGGAGCAACTGCCACCACTGTGGGATCCGTCCTGCTGTGTCTGCTAAACTCTGAGGGCTGAGAACCCCTATAAGCAATAAGCTGGAAAATTAGTAACCCATTGAGGAGGCCACGAGGATGCTCAGGGGCTGCAGCACCTCCTGTATGGAGACAGGCTGAGAACATTGGGGCTGTTCAGCCTGGAGAAGAGAAGCTGTGTGGAGAACTCAGGGGCTCTTCGTCAGGGACTGCAGTGATAGGACAAGAGGTGATGGGGTCAAACTGAAACGGGAAGTTCAGGTTAGATCTAAGGCAGAAGTTCTTCCCTGTGAGGGTGCTG